>NW_019734314.1:1028247-1082530 GCF_002891405.2 Cryptotermes secundus
TATTCTCCTCAACACCCTATTCTCAAACAACCTCAGTCTATGTTCCTCCCTTAATGTCATAGACCAAGTTTCACACCCATACAGAACCACAGGCAAAATTATAGTTTTGTATATTCTAATTTTTAGGTTTTTGGACGACAAGATGACAAAAGGTTCTGGACTGAATGGTAGCAAGCATTACCCAAGTTCAATCGCCTCTTAATTTCCTCCTGAATCAGGTTTCGATCTGCTATCGTTGTTCCCAAATATCTGAACTGTGCCACCTTTTCAAAGGATCTGTTTCCTATCTTTATGTCATGATTTTGCCCTGCATTTTGGTGACAAGGCAGCAACATATACTTAGTTTTCTCTGTGTTTACTTCTAAGCCAACCTCCTTACTTGCGTCAATTGAAGTTCGTGTGTTTTTCTTTATGGTATCTGTATTATCACCCAGTAGATTCACATCATCGGCATAGACCAACAGCTGATGTGTCCCATTTAATTTCAGTCCCACCTGGTTTCCCTGGACCTTCCTAATTGCATATTCTAAGGCAAAGTTGAAAAGGAGTGGCAATAAAGCATCTCCTTTTTTTTTTTAGACCATTCTGGATAGGAAATTTATCAGACAAATGTTTACCTACACGGACTTTACCATATGTTTCATTTTAATCAACCTAAGTAGTTTCATGGGTATCCCAAACTCTGTTAGAATACTGTGCAACACTTCCCTCGTAACTGAATCATAGGCTTTCTTGAAGTCTACGAATAGCTGATGTACTGTCTCATCATACTCCCATTTTTTCTCCAATATCTGACGACTGCAAAAGATCCGATCTGTACTTGATCTGTTACGTCAAAACCCACACTGATGATCCCCAATAATTTCAGCTATATATGGACTTAACCTTGAAAGAAGAATATTGGACAAAATTTTAATGAAGTTGATAGCAGTGATATCCCCCGATAATTACTGCAGTCAGTTTTATCACCCTTCTTGTGAACTGGTACAATAATAGACTCCTTCCACTAATCAGGCAATTTTTCCTTATGCCAAATTTTTGGGTTCCATAAAATGTTGGGAAGTTCTGAGTACTGCATAACTGGCACCTTCTCAAGAAGGGCTCAGCTCCATGAAGTTAGTTATTTAAGTGTATAAAAGTGCTTAACCGTAAGCACTCAATCATATTTTCACAATTACATAATTAAATCAATACATAATCTAATGCATTCCTACACTATATTTGCAGATACAAACACACTGCTCCTCACCATTGGAACATACTTAATTCAAGTTACTTTTAATTAACAAAAAAATGTTATTTGTATCTTTGACTATGATTTTGAGATATACGATACTTATATGGACATATGTATTGCGAATATGTACAGTGTTTCCAGTTGATGACGAAACCTCTGATGATGGCCAAGACAGGTTGAAGCTGAAACACAAAAAGCAATTTGTGTATTCACAATAAACTAGTCACATGCATATTATATGTTGTGACAGAATAAAATGCATGTACTTAACACTTCGCGGACTGGACGCCTAGGCCTAGGCGTTTGGGTTTTAAACGTGGCAGACCGGTCGCCTAGATTTAGGCTTTTAGGACACGTTATGTTGCAACACACTATTCCTCGCTTTGGTGGCCATGTGTCTGTAGAAGTACTGTGTAGCTGACCTTCGGAATGTTTGTTTTCCGAGTCAGCAACGTGACCACTCTCTATTCCCCTCTCACTCTAAAGAAAAGTCCCTTTGTTCAAGTCAAAGCTTCTATGTGTGAGGCAAGATATTCTCAGTGTCAACATGGCTCAGAGACGAGAGCAGTTGAAGGACGTGCGAGCTCTCGGAGAAGAAGAAATCTGTGATTTGATCTCCGATGAGTTATCTGACTTGCCAACTGCGTCTTCTGATAGCGAGGGCAGTGTCAGTGGCAGTGACAGGGGCCCCCAAAATATTGTGACCAGAAGAGAAAGTGACAGTGACAGCTCCAATGAAAGTGCGAGTGCTAGCATTGCGGGGACAGCCACATGGGGTAAAGTGGACAAAACATCCACTTTGGGAAAGTTTACTGGTGATCCAGGGGTGAGACAAATGCCATCGGACCCTATGCAAGTGTCTGAAGTAGCTGAACTGTTTTTTGGAGATAGTTTCTTTGACATGTTGTGTCAGGAGACCAACAGATACTATCTCCAACACCGTGAGGTGTACGACAGTACCTATAAGGTGCTGAAGTGGGTGGATGTCACTTCAGCAGAAATGAAAATTTGTTTGGCAATAATCATTCTAATGGGGTTTACAAAGAGGGATAATTTGAAAGACTATTGGTCCACTGATCCATTTTTAGAAATTCCCATTTTCGGCAAACTCATGAATCGTAAGAGATTTGAACAGATATGGTGGTGTTTGCATTTCAATAATAATGAACTGCAACCACAATCAATGGGCAGACTTTTCAAAATTCAGCCCTTATTAGGCTTTTTTGTTGAGAAATTTCAGACAGTTTATAAGCCAGAGCAGCAACTGTCTTTGGACGAATCTGTGATTCCTTGGAGGGGAAGGCTTCGTTTTTGAACGTATAATCCTGGGAAACTCACAAAGTATGGCCTACTTGTTCGTGTAGTCACGGAAAGCACTTCAGGCTATATTGGAAATTTAGAAATTTATTCTGGTGAAGGCAAGAAATTGCAAGAAACTATTGTTTCCATTTTGGATCCCTATCTGGATCAAAATTATCACGTTTATCAAGATAATTTTTATAACAGTGTGGCAACTGCAGAATACCTACTTTCAAGGAAAGTATGTATTTGTGGTACAATTAGGGTGAACAGAGGCCTTCCTCCAGATCTGAAAGAGGAATGTAAATCCCTGAAACGTGGTGACACCACATTCAGGAGGAAGGGGGACATTCTTCTTCAGTCCTGGAGGGATACTCGCGTTGTGAATATGATTTCCACTATTCACAATTCGAGCATGGTCGATGTTCAAAGACGACACGGGCAAGTGAAGAAGAAGACTCTTTGTATTTCTCAGTACAATTTGTTCATGAAGGGAGTTGATAGAGCTGACCAATACTTTGCCTATTATTCCCTTCCTATGAAAACAGTAAAATGGACGAAGAAAGTTGCCTTGTGGCTTATAAATTGTGCCCTTTTCAACTCATTTTTGGTTTTCAAAGAGCTAAACGAAAATTCAACTTTGAAATACAAGGCATTTCTCATGAATGTGGCAAAAGCCTGGGCTACAGACCTCATGGTGGCAGCAGAACTTGCGTCAGACACAGACGTAGTACGACTGGGACTATCTACTCCCACCCCACGGAGGCCTCATATGGACCCCCCTGGGCGACTCTCGGGTGATATGCGGAAACATACCCTTGTGAAAATTGTGATGAGCGAACAATCGACGGGGAAGTATCCTTCTAGGCAGTGCCATGTGTGCGCTGTGCACAAGGAGCAAAGCAAGACTTCCTATGTCTGCAAGTTCTGCGTCATGCCTCTTCACAGAGGGGAATGTTTCCAGAAATATCACACTCCAAAGCACTTCTAGGAGCTCTGGTAAGTCTTCTCCAAAAATTTTAGTTCATAAAATTAATTACGAGATTTTATATTAATTTTTAAAGTGAACAGTGCACAAGTTAGGGTAGTAGGTTTAAAAACGCCGGTCCCCAGGGTGATTTAAATATTTAAATCACCGGTCCGCGAAGTGTTAAGATATTTACACAGGGAAACTACACGTTCCCTGAAATGTAATGTGCGTGCTTGCAAGTCCTTCAGACCTTAACCCTGAATCTCTCACTGGTGGTCTGCAAGCTGATGACAGGACTTCCCATGGAATTTGGAAACCATTGTCTGAATTCATTTTGGTAGTATGTCTTTGTGGTTGAATCATTTTTATTTCTGGATATCCTGTGACCAAAATGTAGGAATTCTAGACAGCCATTTTCAATAAGAGAAAGGAAACATTTTGTCATCATAACTGTTTTTCTGGTTAGTTGATGTATTTGTGTGATCAGTTATAATTATTGCAAGTATGCATTTGTTGAAATTAGATATGCTTCATAATTTGTGAAATGTGTTCTGTAAATATCAATTTCGCAGGCCTTGCCAGGATGTAAATGGACATTTTCTTGTACACCAGCAACTTTCATAACATGATGACCATCCAACACAAAATTCTATGGTCAAGAGAGCAACACTCCTGTTTCATATTTAGAAGTTCCCAGGTTCAAGTCTTAGCCCAAACACCAGCTACCCTGACAGGTTTTCTTCTGTCCCTCCATGTAAGTGCCAAGATATTTCAGATTAAAGTATGATCATTTTCTTTCCAATTCATTATTTGGTAACTGTCCCATAATTTGAAGATTTACAGTCTGAGGTACTGACAGCGTTGTAAAACAAAGCAAAAACAATTAGTTTGGGGAAAAACTAATCACTTACTTTCGTTTTATAGGACATGGACCCAACAGAAAAATGATGCCTCCAACAGTTCTGCATTGCCACACGGACATCCTTACTGAGTTGTTACCTAGCAACAATAGGGAGATATACTGTCTAGAGCCTTTGCCTAGCAAAGATAGGAGGGATATACATACATACAAACACACAGACTGATGGGAGGGATTTTTGAAGTATACCATTCAGATGGCCTCAGGTACCATGATATACATACCAAGTTTCATAAAGACTGGTTTAGGCAGTCAAAAGTTAATTGGGGTTGAAGGGGTCACAAACAGACAGCATGGAGATAGCATAAGCCTACTTTCACTTTTTCAGAATGTAGGCTAATTCATCTGTCTTCGTTATAAATAAGAGGTATGTCCATATTTCCGAAAATGTAAGATATTTGCAATTTTTGCTATACGAAGAAAGGGTGCATGCACCTATAGGCATGTCTGCTCGTTCTAGCTATTGTTTAACACAATGGAATCAAGGTTTAATTAACTCAAGTCGCAAGACACTGAATCTAAGGAAACAATATTGCATACTGATAGTTCATAAACACTGGAAGACTTCAATCAGTAATGAAGATAGTTTTGATGATTAAACTACTAACTACTGCTGGGTGACTAAGGATATTCATACCAGTCAACTGCTGGTCCGTTGGTATCAAGAGATGACTTTGCCAACAAAGGGGTTCAGCTCTGCCAGAGGATGCCAACTGGCAATGGTGCCATTGTGACACAGTACATGAAGATCTTAATGCCAACAAACAGGATGGCATAGATGGCGGAGACACCACTGTCTTGTATGGAACTGGCTGTGAAGTAAATATACTCGAGTACCGTGTTTTCTCAAATATCCCGTGCATATTTTTCAGAAAAAATCTGGCTAAAGAGTGGGGTGCATGGTTTATTTGCATCAAAGTTAACAGTGCTATTTATTGGTCATATTTAGCAATCTGGCACATCCCAGAGGGTGCAGTTAATTTCAGATCATTCACAAGTGAAAGCCAGTTTTCACACTGATTTTGAGTGGGGGGGGGGGAGACTACAAAGGGTATGTGAATATGATATTTAATAGCGAGTGAAAAATTAAAAAAAAGGATGCATGGGAATACACTTCACCTGGATTGGTAGAAAAGTTTAAAAAAGTGCGGCATCTCAAATAGCCTTGATGGGTCAGGAGATGATTTCTTTTTGCAGTGATGACAACCACATAAGCTCTACTGACAATGACAACAAAAGCACTGGAGAATTAAATGCTGTAGGTACATAATCTTTATTTCTAATTAGCAAGTTTTATGCGATGAAGTTGCAATAGAATAAAAATGCAGTACGACAACAAATGCAAATATTGCATCATTTTCATTTTGCAGGGCATCAGGTCTCACAATTGTGAATGTAGTGGCACCAGCAATAATAAAGAAGTGTTATTTTTTGTATATGAAATAATGTTTATCACTTATTACAGGGTGATTCACGAAGTTTTACCCCCACTTAGGGAGGGCATTCCTGTGGTAATTTGGAACAAAAAATGTTAATACAACTAATGGTATCCAACTCATAATTAAGGAGATACAGTAATTTGAAAATTGGCGAAAAATCTTTTTTTCTATGAATTTCAGTCAAAACAAATTAGAAATACAATACAAACACTTTTTAAATCGTTAATGTTTTAGGAAAGAAGCATTCTAAAACAATTTTTTTTTTTCAATTTCTTAATTTTGCATTGTGCAACATTTTTCATCGATTTTGTGTTACAAAATTACATTATTTTCAGCATCCCATTCTGTAAACATACCAATGGTTGCATATCACACCCTTCTATCAACCTGTTTCCTTTAAACTGTAGTGCTTTAGAAGACAACTGGATTTACATAAGATTTTCAAAAATGTCTCCCTGCACGTCAACACAATGCGTTGCATGCGTATGAACCGCTCTACCTATCTACCCACGCGCAACACTCAAACCGGTCTACCTTTTCTGATGACAGAGCTGACTGGAACGTACGGTCGCACAAGCTGAAGCACAGCGCTGCATTCACAATGATGCATTTCGAAAATCTATTGTTACTCCGTAACTGTTGAAAATCGACCACAAGTTTATAAGGAAATTTTGCAGGAAATAACCCCAAGAATATGTACCATAAGCCGGGGTAAAACTTCGTGAATCACCCTGTATATTTATTAATGTTTGAAGTTAGTTAATGTTTAATACTCACGGCTTATTCAAGGACATGGGGTATTCAAGAAACTATGGTAATTAAAATAATTCAGTTTCCATCCGTACCTTCTGACCTGTAAGTAAGGTATGTACATGTAAGTACAAGTATTTAATATACCAAAATTTAAAATTTAGTGCAACAAATAAATCAGTTTTCCATATTTTTCACTCACATTACTCATGCTCAGTATTTTTCACCTGCTGAACCTTGGATCAGTACCATAAGCTTACACTGTCACAATTCAGAATATAGGGAAATGATACAGAAACACATCAAAGGAAGGGGGAGAAAAGAGAATACTGAACAATAACAAAAAGAACTACGAAATTTTATGTTTGCATAATTTAATTTCTATAAATGTAATATTATGAAAAGAACAATGACATTAACTGTTGGCAATACTATTTTTTGAAGAAAAACCAAAGTTAAGTCTATACATTTTAAAATTTTTGTTTTATGTATATTGCTTAAACTTTATACCAAACAAGTTTTCCATTACTGCATAAATATTGTCAACACCGAACTCACATACTTTCCTATTGGTAAGGTTATATCGCGCTTGACCTCTGAATTTTTGTTGAGAATGAAGCAAACTTCCTTTTGTTTAAAAAACAGTCTGTTCTATTCTGTCAACTGAGGTGCCATCTACTTTACAATAAAGGACACAGATAAGCAGAACAATTGACCAACTACACTGATGATACACTGGGCAGAGAGATTGATGGCTGCCAGTACCAAATTTGTAGTTTTGAAGTCACATCTCACTCAGCTTAGGTCCATAAGATTTGCATCTTGGCTAGCTCCTGTTGAGTCTTTCTGGATTGATTCGAAGATTAGTTGAAGCTCAGGAGTGGTTTTGATTTGAGAGACAAATTCACTAAGGTGTGGGTTCTTGTCTGTAACACAGATTAACATTAAAATAATGCCTGTTCTCACCAACAAAGAAAAGCTGACCTGATTAATGCCAATCTAATGCCAATTTAAATTTAAAAGAAATGAACATATACAGAGAAAAAAATGAATGGATGTGGATCAGAATAAACGAAATATTTAAATGTGTGAAATTATATCCTGAACACAGGATGAACATGGACCATTCTCCACTCCAAAAAATATACAATTTCTCAACAGAAGACTGAAAGAACTTGAATTTCCTCAAGTTGGCAAATTAGTAAAGTAAACGGAAAGTTGTCCTGGCATCGAAGTACTATCTCACGAAGGCGCAGGTTTCAATCACAGAGTATACTTGAGATATGAAGTGGTCAAATTGGCATTGGAGCAGATTTCTCTCCAACTATTTGTTTCTCCTGCCAATCACAATTTCATTAATATAAGGTAAGGTAAGGTAAAACTATCTCTATAATAGGCTATGAAGGCCCATAGGGTTGTGAGATGTCCAGGCTCCCACATTTTCTAGACAATTGGCTCACAGATGGCAGTAAGGTTGTCAGCCTTATGCGCTGGCCACACTTTATCCCCCAGGAAGATTCCTGGTTCTCATTTCTGTTAGAGGCTGAGTTGATTCCAGGGTCATCATGTGGCTCGAAAGATTAGGTAAATTGAAAAAAATGCAATGACCTCACCGGGACTTGAATCCATGACCTTCCAGCTTGTAGCATAGTGCCTCAACCAACTACACTATAAGATAAGACAAATAATAAGACTGGCAACAATATGAAGTGTGAGTGCTGCCACCTATAGGTACAAGTCTGAACTCAACAGAGTAGCAAACCTGTTTTGAGAAGTCTAGTGAGTGCAGCACTGTTTTGGTTTAACTGAAGTAGTGTTTCCTCATTACAAAAATGGGTGATAAATATTTTGAACAATCATAGTGAAATTCTGTCCAAATTTTGAGTGGTTGAGCAGAGCCATCACTGTGGATGAAAGTTGGGTTTTTTGACAAAAAGTGACGGAGCATACAATGGAAATCTCTAGACTCGCCCTACCCCTTGAAAGACTGGATATCAAAATCAAAATTCAAGGAAATGTTGACTTGCTTCTTTGGCTGCACAGAGTGCGCCACAGTTGGTGAGACTGCTCTGTATGACTTCTTCTTCTTCCTTACCATGAATAATCATCCCAAGGGAGCACATTTTGAAATCATGGAAGAGATTCAGAAGTTTATGACAGCTCTTCTACACAACTTGCAAAAGAGTTACCTCTCCGAGTACTCTTGACAGTTGGAAACACTGTTGAAATCAGAGTGTGACTAAAAGGTGTGGACAAAATTTGGGCACACATTCTACATACCAAAACATGAAAAAATGTTCATATCAACATGTGTCTGGAAACATTTAATTTGTGAGTTATAGCTGAAAGTGAACATTTATAATAAGTGCTCATAATGCCGTCCATGAGCTTCAATGCATACCTCAGCATGTTTCATCATGCACTGCCACACCCATTCAAAAATGCTGGGGTAGCTGCAGAGAGTCTGACAGGCAACCACACTGGAATGGTGAAGTGACTCTTTGTTGTTAACAGGAGCTGCATACACAAGGATTTTTAGGTGTTCTCACAAGTAAAAATCCACAATTTTGAAATTTGGCAAGCATGGACGCCATGCAGTGGGTCTTCCTCTACCTATACATCGGTCATGATGGGCATTATTGAGAACATTTCACACAGCACAGCTAAAATGTGTTAATGCACCAGCATGCATGTACCACATATGTGCTCTAACTGCCAGTCGTACATTTTTCCATTAACTCTGGAAGATCATGTAAGAGGAAATCTTAATGTTGGTTGCCTGTAAGATGGTGTGGCAAAACATGCGAGCCTACCAAACAAACACCAACAATCCCTGACCACACATTAATTCTGAATTGCTGTCGGTATCTATAGTTACCATGTGGATTCTCACCTGGCCACTGGTGTTGGTTGTGAATACTGATAATGCTGTCTATACAAAAAAAAATGCCTTATCTGTAAGGAGTACTGATGAAACAAAGAAATCATCAGAACTTCACTGAACAAAACAACAACAAAAGTTTTCTTGCTCTGGAAAACCAGCTGTAACCCACAAATAAACTTTTGCAGACACATGCTGATATGGACACTTGTTCTTGTTTTAGTATGTGGAAGTCATGCCCAAAGTTTGTTGGCACCTTTCAGTTACACTCTGTATAGCTGCAGGACAGAACTACTTTGAAGAAGACCACCGTAGTTCAAAACAAAATCTAAAACAGTGCTGCCTGTGAGTACATTCATTCATTCATTCATTTTACATCCCATAGATCCACAGTACAACAGGTAGGATATGGAACATGTCAAGTGGTACATATATAAAAGACAAATAAGCCAAAAAATAGAAAATAAAATGATGACAGAAATATAAAAAGTTCTATTACTAACGGTTTTAAAACTTGGTGACGATAAACATATTTTATTGAACTATATATAAATTCTTTGGTATGTCACTGACTTGCAATAGCCTTAAATTGAAGATATTCATCAATGGAATAAAAATAATGTGTATGAAGGTGTTAGACATCTTATTTTGAAAGTCCCCTAAGTCAGAACCTTTGACTAATATGCTTGTATCATCAGCAAACAAAATAGGTATAGCATTACCATCTACAATTTTAGGCAAATCATTAATATAAATAAGGAACAGCAAAGGGCCCAGAACTGATCCCTGGGGAACACCATCAGTTATCTTTTCCCATGTAGAAAGATTTATTAGATTTGATTCCTCATTAGAAACCTGAGTTCTCTGATATCTGTTATTAAGATATGATTCAAACCATAACTTAGCTTTGCCATTAACACCATAAAATTGTAATTTAGAGATCAATATATCATGGTTTAAACAATCAAACGCTTTTTCAAGATAAGAAAAACCACCTACTAGAGATTTAATATTTAAAGCTTGCAGGGTTGCATTAACTAACTTATATATCGCTTTCTTTGTTGATGAATCTGCTCTAAACCCAAACTGTTCTTCTGCTAAAATACTGTGATGACACAAGTGCACCTGAAGTCGATTATACATGACTTTTTCAAAAACTTCAGAGAAGGAACTAAATATAGATATGGGTCTATAGTTGGAAATACAAGATCTATCACCTTTCTTATTACAGTTTTGTTATTGAACTGTTAGCGCTCATACTCAATTCTCATCCAACCATACAATCAACCTGACCAGTCAGCACAATATCAGAACCTCAGTCCTCAGTTGGAGGCTTGACCGCTGATCCTGCACTTGGCTAGACTCAGGTCAGGGAAGTGTTAATACTTAAAAAGGACATGCATATAGACCATGTTCAGAGTACCATATATTCATGCATGAATGATAATAGGATTCTTTTCAAAGCATCAAAAATGAAAGTGTTGAAAAAACAGCCACTGGGGACACCAAGTGAAGGAAGATATCCAAAACAAACTGAAGACAAAATGGGAACACAAATACAAGAAGAGTGCTTAAGGAAATGAAGAAAAGGCCATAGAAAAGAGGCTTGTCATGAGATGACTCACCCTGGTGAAAACATAAATGGATGATTCAGTGAAATTAAAAGTGTAGATTCATACCTGCATCAGGAATGGTGAGAAGGGCTGCCACAGCACGCATTGCTGACCTTTTCAGTTCATCCTGCTTCTCATACTCCTGCTTCACAGAGTTGGCCTTCACCTTCATGGTACAAGTGTTACGAAGGGGTTCTACTAGTCTGTCCAGTCCTAGACAGAAAAACTTGCAACTTTTATTGTTTCATTCCTACTAGCTGTCCTTTGCACAGTAGTTACACTGAATCTCTCTGATAATTTATCTTACAGTGGTACATGTTCACATGCTACACTAAGCTGGGAACTGGATGGAGAACATGAATAAAACTCTGCTTCTAGAAGCTAACCCTTCAACATGTCACCCCAGTTTGCAACAGCAAAGTGCATTCGATACTTACTCTGCAGTACAGCAGTGGGACAAAGTTGTGCCAACCGTGCAACCATGAGGTATGTCAACATTTTGATATCATAATGGTCTTTCAAACCATTTTCAACATGATTCAGGAACTCAAATATGTCAAGGCGGTCCAGGCAGGAGTCCAAGAGTGTGTACATACACTCGAAAGCTGCTTTACGAATATCCAGACCATCATCCACAGTGTGCTTGAATGGACCCATCTCAACTTCACGAATCAGTTCTTTCTGTATTAAGACAGAAGAGAACATGCATGCTACATTACACTAGGAAAACTCTCAACCTTTACAAGTCATGTCAGTCAGGACGTTGTATCAAACTGATGATTAACAAAGACATAAGTAGAGCAAATTTTCTTTGTCTACCATTTCAATAAGTGGGTGTACTTTTATAATGCTCTCTGGTTCTTTTTATATAGTTTATACAGAATACATAGCTCCTGAAAACAAGGAGGTCAGTAACAAAAATTCAATAATAAAACAATACTCATCTAGAACACAGTCTTCTGGAATATGATTTTACATAGTCTGGTAGGTAAGGACTAACATTTTTGAGGAACCTGCTACCTGTGAGTGGTTGTGGGTGAGGAAGGCAGGGAGTGAAGGAGTGTGAATGTGTTGAGCAAGTACGAAGATTCACTTCACAACCAACAAGGTTTTAAGGACTTCCACACACTGAAGGCCAACTAAAATTTCAAGCATTTTCTTTAATTCTCTAATTCCTTTTGAGTACACTATAAGAAGATCAAATCTATAAAGTGGAAGATGAACTGTAACATATATTGTTTTCAAAAAAACCCTCAAAAGAGCCAGGATCAGGTAGTAATGGCTCAGCTGTATGTATTTCTGTCTGCCTAACAGCACTGACCCTATGTACATTCAATAACTGAGAGAAGTAGTTCTTCCACGTATTCAAAATGTTGTGAGAATCTACAAGCAGATCATCGTTCTCATCCTTTACTAAGTTACTGCTAGGCTGGTAATCCCTCTTAAAGTCATTTATTCCTCTATACAGGTCTCTAATGTTCTTGTTCTTACTGTTCACTGTAAGTTCATCAATTTTGTCTTTCAGATACTCCTTTTTATTCCTGAAATGTCTGCTGGTTCCATGTCTTATATTGTCCAGATTAGCCCAATTTATTTTGCTTGGATTCTGTAACCACTGCAATTTGGCTTGTTTTCTTTGATCTAATAACTTTGAGCACCCTTCATCAAATCCTGGCTTATGCTTCTTCAATTCATAATAATCTAGACAGACTCTCTTTGGCAGAAATTTCTATATTTTCTCTAATAGTTTCTCAAGCTCTATTAACATCCACCTAAGTGTCCAAGTTTTCCAAAGTCACAAACCTATTTGAGATTTCAACATGAGACTGCTCTTTACCCTCTACCTCATTTAATTTCTTGAGACTGCATCTCTCCATACGAACTCTGTGCATAAAACTCCTAATAAAATTTTCATATGATATTTACGGAATTTATTGACCATGTTCTAGTTCTTCATAGAATCTGTCCTTCATATCATCAATTTTATCTTCTGTTGGGGCATGAACATTCAGAATGATATCACACCAACAACTTCTTAGTGTTATGTATGACATCCTATCACTAACACACACTACCCTCTTAACTGCTGATATGATTCCCTTATGCATGAAAAAAACCTGAGCCTAATTCCTGATTCTCATTCCCCTTTCCACAGAAAAACGTATATTCGCTTACTGGTTCGGTGCCAACTCTGCTCCATCCAACGACCTGTACTCCCACTAAATCTAACTTACTAGGTGGTTCAAATATGACCGGGACTGATTTTTTTGTAAACAAGCCGCACTGTGCAACAGCTGTGCGACCTTGAGAGAGGGAAGCCACAACCTCCACCCTCCCTCCTGTTAGGGTTTGAACCTGTTCAGTCCTGTCTGGAAGTTTCTAGAGTGATGAGTGAACAGAAGGTACCGCAGAGCGTGGAACAACGCACTGTGATCAAATTCCTCGTTGGAGAAAACGTCCTGTCCGCTGAAATTCACCACAGACTCCAACAACAGTATGGGGAAGAGTGTCTCTCACGGACCCATGTGTTAGAGTGGTGTAAGTGCTTCAGAGAGGACAGAGAGCGCGTGGAGAATGAACCGCATGATCATAGGCTGCGAACATCCGTCACCAAGCCAAACATTGATCGTGCAGACGCACTTATTCGTGAGAATAGGCGCATCACTATCAAGGAACTTGGAGCAATGCTGTCCATCACTGTTGGTAGTGTAGAAGACATCATGAAATACCACCTGCACTATCGCAAGGTGAATGCACGGTTGGTACCACGCACTTTGACGGACGTGAACAAAATGGTTCGCATGCAAGTTGCCAGTCATCTCCTACAGCAGTTTGAAGATGAAGGTGATGCATTTTTGAAGTCCATAGTGACCACCGATGAAACGTGGGTGCACCACTTCATTCCCGAGTCCCAGCAGTCATCATGCGATTGGCGGCATACCAGTTCTCCCAAACCCAAGAGAGCGCGGAGGAGCTGTTCAGCAGGAAAAGTGATGGCAACGTTCTTCTGGGACTGGCAGGGGGTTATCCATGTAGACTTTCTGACAGATGCCAGAACAGTCAATGCAGCTTATTACTCAGACCTCCTGGCAACAGACGTGAAGGAAAAGATCTGATCCAAGCGGAAGGGAGGTGGAAAGCGTGTAGCTTTCCTTCAAGCAACGCATGCCCCCATATGGCCAAAACAACAATGGAAACCCTCCGGAAATTGAAATGGAACCTTCTGACACATCCGCCATACAGTCCCGATTTGGCACCAAGTGATTTCTACCTGTTCGGAAGGCTCAAATCAGACTTGCAAGGCATGCGGTTTGTGGATGACGCCATCATCCAGAATGTTCGGGAGTGAATACAACGCCAACCACAAAACTTTTTTGATAAGGGCATCAGGATGCTTCCAGAACGTTGGAAAAAATTTGTTGACTCCGGAGGGGAGTACGTTGAAGACTGACATGTGCAAGTAAGTGTTTGGCAATTTTGGTTAAAAAAAAAATCAGTCCCGGTCATATTTGAACCACCTTGTATATTTTGAGATTTCTTCTGAAGCTGCCCTGAGCATAACCTGCCCTATACATACTTCTAACATTCCAAGTACAAAATCTCATATCCATTTTCTTCCACTGAAGTCATTTATCCAAGGAATCTGTCCAAGCCCAAGGCATCTTGTGATCTTTCGTAACAAGCTTATTTCTTTAGGTGAGGAAATGTCAGCCCCACACCCAACCCCCCAAGCTGGAGGACCACCCCCTGTTGGCTGCCCACAACTGTTTATTCAATATATTCGCAGCTACTCTCCATATCTGGAGGCCATCTCCTCCATCTGCAACCTGGGGATGCGCCATGCCGTGGTGGCAAGGGATCCAAATAGCATGGAAATGAAATACTTACCCTAACTTTAGTTTCACTGTACAACTGAGGGAGAACAGAGTCTAACAAGTCACGAACAAGTGAAGGTTTGTTATGTGCTGCAGAGTTGAAAGCTACGAGAGCTACTCGACGCACATTCAGGTCCGGATCTTGCAGAGTTCTCAGAAATTGACCGATACTTTGCCGCAGAAGCGGATCAATAGCTTGAGGCTGAAAAATTAATGCAAAATATACAGATAACCTTTCAACAGTTCATTTCAGTGGAATTTCACAACAGCTTACTTCTTTAAAAGACTATACAAGATTCGAATTTTCATGATTGTAAATGTTCAGATTGTGACCCTCTGATTATTACATTCTGTATACTCACAAGTCCACCTTCAGGATCACAAGGACTACTCCATAACTGATGATGGAGGCAGAATGTTCTTCCTAAGAGTTTGTATCAGCCTACAAGGTCACACAGGGTCACAAACCCAGAAACATCCTAACAACATTAGCTCACACATATAGATCCTTATTCTGCTTGGATTTTATCCTTTCAAGGAAAAGTCAGCAGCATCCTTCAAAATAAGCCTTAACTTTCTAACTACCAACCAACTAACTAACTGACTGACTGACTGACTGACTGACTTGACTCACTAAAAACATGGGGCTGAGTCCTTCAAAAGCTAACAGTTACTGAGCTACTCAATAAATTAAAAGCATTTTATGGAACCGGATGATTTATTATTCAGTCACAAGAACTTACCACTGGTCCCTATCCTCAGTCAAATAGATGGCAGTCCACATATTATTATCCTCCCACTTAAGCCTTCATTTCCTATTAAAATCTGGTATACACATCTCTTCCCCCACATGCCTCACCTATCTCTCTCTCTTTGATTTTATCATCCCAATATTCGTCATGAAGCTCTTCAATATGCAATTCTTCTCCAACCTTCTCTTCCTTCATCCATCTTATGTCCAAACATTGTCCTTAGCACACACTCAGTCTGTGAGAGACTAAGTTTCATACCCTCTTACCAACGCACAAATCATCATACATCCCAGAAATGAACAGAGATGTTCAAACATACATTTTAATTCTGCCTGAAATATGATTTTAAACTGACTCTTAATAGGCTTCATCCTCTATGCCTAGGAAAATGAACTGACAAAATAAATCAGCGTTGCCAGCAGAATAACAAAATCCATTTTGGACACTACACCAATTTTCTAAATAAATTTAAAATACGTAATACATAGTAATGAAGAGACATATGTAACAAAAATTGTGTCTAACTAAATTCCTGTAACTTGGAGGCAAAATGTATCCGATGAATTTCTTATCTTAAAAATGAATTTTAGCATAGCTGTCCTAAACAAGGGCATGAGTAATTCTTTGTTTATAAAATAATATTTAATACTTTTCCTCTTTCAGTTTCTCATTTCAGAGGCTGAAATTAGATTCAAAAATTTTCTGGTGATCAAGCAAACATTATTTTTATTATACACACACACATGTACAATGAGATGAGTCAGACACTTTAGTACCTGATCAGAAATGGTGAACTTGACTGCTGTTACTACTGTTGTTCTCATAAGTGCAGAATCAGACACTAGTGATTCTTGTAATCTTGGCAGTAAACTTGCAGGGTCAATAAGTGTCAGTTTTCCCAAACATTCTGCTACAACATTTCGTGTCCCCTCCTCACCACACTCACAGTGTCGGAACAACTGCTGCCAAATTGCAGGCACAAATGGCTGGAGTAGCTGCACACCACTAGGACTTGAGGACTGACATGAAATGATCTGAAACACAATGCCCACACATTTTTGAAGTAAATGTTATTTTACATAAAAAATCAATCCCATTCCTACAAAAGGTTTGTCCAGTTCCTGATCAGAGAAGATACCGTACACAATGTGTGTGAAAACACTGGCTAATAAGGCTGTTAGTGAACTGTTACTTTCTGATGCCTATTTAGGATCTGTCCAATTATATCTTTGTAAGAAACAATAAAAACAATACCAGTGGGCCAGAACAGACAATAAATTTTCTTGTTACGTAATATCCCGAACTGCCCACTTATTTCAGCCATACTGAACCCAACAACATTCTGTTTTCAAATATTTGTGGTTTATAACCTGAGTTTAAAACTCATCTTTTATGGCGGCATGATACAAGACCACTGGCTTTAAAAACTGGGACAATGGAAAAGGGCCAAAAACACAGTCATGTAGTTTATGTTCTGCAAGTAGACAACCATATTTCAAACACAGACAAAACAACTGGCAAAGGTATTATTTTGTACACAATGATCTTCAGCATTTTTAAAGTAGAAGGGATGACAACAATATTAACAAGAATTTACAACATTTATTCTTACCCTAATTTCACCTTGAATCTGATTTTTATTTGTTGGAGCTGTTCCCAGACACTTTTATTTTAAAACATTCTTAAATGTTTATTACATTGTTACATTATGACTTTGTTGCTCATTTTGGTTTTGTGGTTCTTGGTGCATAGTTTTTTCCTTAAAGACCAATTTCTCTGCTTGCCCGTAGGAGAACTGCTGCACTAAGATTCTTCACATTCATAATTTTTCACAACAAATTAACAAGGAACTGCCAATCCTTCTTGTTCCTCTTGGACTTTCTTGAGGGCATATTCTAAAGCAAAGTTAAAAGGTTGTAGGGGTAGAGCACTCGTTTATTTTAATGCATTCTAAACTGGAAAAGTATCACATAAATGTTTAAAATAAAAACTCCTGCACGCCTATTTTAACTAATATGACAAGTTTCTGAAATATTCTACATTCAATTAAAATCTTGTACAGTACTTCTTTCCAAATTCAATTACAGACCTTTTTTATGTCTACAAATATCTGGTTTACTAATACATTTTCAAGGGGTACAAAAAAAATAAAAATTATCAGAGAACTTTGTTGTCAAATAATATATTTTCATCTGGTGACAATTCACAACATCACAGTAACTGGTGTCACTAAAAAATGTGGGTGCCTCACACCCATTATGTTATGCTAATGTGTCAACAGTATGAAACTTCAGGAGAAAAGTATTAAATGTGATATAATACGTAACAAAACTAACTGAACACACATATGTATAGTAGCTCTGTTCATAACCTCTTGCACCCATCACAGCCTTTGCCTACATTTACATATGCCCATTTCACCTACCTCCTTCAGAGAGTGTAGAAGCAGATACTGCCGTTTGGGTTGAGCTTCAATCTCTTGCAATACAAAAGGCAGGTACTGTGGTAAGTTGCCAACAGCAACACTGCCTAAAGTATAAGATGCTGCAGACTTCACCTCTTCTGAGGGAGGTGAAAACGAATTAAGAATCACCTGCTTCAGGCTAGTGACACTGCTCAGATCACTGCAATCACAAATCATGCTATCAACCCTTTCACTGTTACTTGCTCAAACACTGACATGGGCTTGCCCCACAATGATGAAATTGACTCCTGATACATTTGAATTCATTTAGGATTACTGACCATCTGTTTCCAAGCAGTTGTGGAAGGTTGTCTACTGCCCCCTATCGAATAACATTCATCCATCAGTGCAAAGAAGAAATAAAATATTAATATTTTCAAAATAATGTATTTTTAGTTGGTTATTTAACAACAAATAATATATCATTTTTTAATGAACCCATTACCATAGAACAAAGAATGTAATGAATGGCATCAGAGTTTTTTAACCCAGTTTGCGCAGCTGTTACATTCATTTCGCCAAGGACTGATCTACAGTTGCTGAAGATTCTTGTTCTGCTTCACAGAAACTGATCAGATGAATTAAATGTTAAGAACATACACAGATATTATGAATTACTTCCTTCCCCTAGGCACTACAGCTCAGGATGAGCTTTGGGCTCCTGAACAATCTGCCTTCATTCCTCTCTATTCTTCATCTTTCCTCCCCATCCTTTCACTTTCATTTTATGGAGATCATCATGTACACCCTCTAGCCATCTCAACCTGGGTCCAAGACTGATTATCTGGTTTCTGAACAATTTAGTTTTTATGGTGTGAGGCTTTTAGCCTCATGCCAAACCCCCAACTTGGTGGACCAGGGTATCCCTCTTCCTATGGCCCCTACCACTCGACCTCTCCAGCATGGGTGATCCTACCAGTAGCTAAACTACCATCAGCATAGCTCTCAGGGTCTCAGGAGCACTCAAACCCCACCACCACAATAAGGTAGATATTACGAATTAGGGCGGCCACATACCAACTGCGTCAAGACAAGCATCAAGACATGAGACAAAATATGCAGTCTTGCTTCATTCGTGATTTGTCAGCATGACGACTCTGACCTGTGTGCGGAGGTGTTCATAATCTCATTCGTTTCAACTGTGCTCCTTTCCTTGTGACATGTTGCAGACATCATGTCTTGATGCATGCCGGTGTGCAGCCTATTTTACTTTACAAAAACTTCAAAGCTGGAATGAAACTGCAATTTCATGTTCATCCGCTGATATTTCCACCCATGTGGACAGTCTTATCAAAAAGGTCCCATTCCTTTCTATCTTCCCATACATGTTCTTCCTATCTCTCATTCTGTTTCCTACTCCTTTTATATACATTTTCTTTCACTTGGTCTCTCTACCTAGTCCTTGGGCTCCATAAATGGTTTTCATTTAGCTCTTTCATGTCTGATACTAGATCACCAACATACACAAATCCCCACATAGATGGATAATTTTATGCACCTAATGAAGCCTGTTCCAGGCCCCTTCTTCAGCCACTACAGACAAAGACTGATCTCACACAAATTTCATGAATTCCTACAAAGGGGAACAATTTTCTTACATCTAACCAGGACTCCTGTTTCAGCCACAAGAAACAGAAAAACAGTCTCTCCTAACTTACATATGTCTTCCAATCTCTCCAATGATCAGAAGAGCAAAAATGTGTTGTGCATCATTGCGAGGATTCTGCACATCCCTGAGGAATTGTTCCACAACAGTCAGAGCCTCCTGCTGCCAAGTCACTGTCAGTGCTGCCACACATTTCGCTAAAGAGTGGAATGCCTGCAGGGATACAACATACTTACAAGTAGATGCTAAAGGATTCTGATGATAGTGCATAACCCTCAGAATTACTGGGATTTTGGACTTTATCAATCATTCAGTACTCTAAAAGAAACTAAAGAACACAACGTTTTTGGAAACAGGATCTGTTTCCATCCTCAGGTTAGCTCTTACTAAGGGACCCAACAGAGTAGGTGTCTCTCCCTCACCTCAGGATAGAAAAAGATTCAGTTTCTGAAACGTTGGCTTTCTGGTTTCTTGAGTACTGGACAACGGACGAAGTCCAAGAACCCAGTAATTCTGAACAAACTTACACTTTACAAATTACTAGAAAAATCCACCGAAATCCTTCAAAATAAGGAATTTAAAAATCTGGTTTTTATGACCTGCACTGTATAAAAGTTTCATTGTAATTGCAGTGAAATCCATACTTAATTTCTGGTTGGTTTTTCTTACCCATTCTGGTCTCAAACACCCTCAATTTCATGTGTTCTGACCTTAATATGACAGAAACATTTCACATCCATGCAAATTAACTAAATGATGGAGCTAAGTCCTTTTTGATAAGCTAACAATTGCTCAGCCACACACGAAATTCCCAGCATTTTAGGGGACCCAAAGGTTCAGTATAATTATAATTCCATGTACTTCAATATTTATGTTTTTGAAAGGAGACAGGAACATAAACATTCTAATCAGAATGGAAACAAGTACTTTCCCAATTTAATCTGCTCTTACTTTATTTATAAATGTAACTATGATTGATTACTGTTGTTTCTAAATACGAGAACTTTGTAACGAGTCTGATGCAGCCTGCTGACATGCACAGGAACGTAACTATTTCAACTAACCTGTTTATGGAGAACAGGAACTGATTCTCCAATCCTTCCTTGAGTGACTGGGGTCACCAACATAGAAAGAAGGTCCCTATATCCCAGTCCAGGAAGCCCAGCTTTCACAAGTGCTTGGAAGAACTCGAGCATTGAATTTAATGCAGCACCTGCATGTGTAAGTCAGAGTTATAGAATGTAACATCAATGGGGCTTGAGATGACCTTTTAAAACATTAAGTCACAACATAAGTAACAGAAAGCTATACAAAGGGGGACCCAAAAATAACCGGAAACGACCTGTTGCACGTGCATGCTTTGTAGTTACGAGTTGTGTTGCTAGGTGGTGTTAGCTGGGGGTCTCCCGTGACTGTTAGTGAGCTGGCGTCAGTCTGAGTTAAGTGGTTTGTCTGTGGTGCTCTGTTGTGTGCGTTCCTGTTTCAACCCTTTGGCGATTAGTGAGATGGCCGACCAGAAGGAACAAAGAGTGTGCGTGAAATTTTGCTTTCTGTTAGGGAAAACTGCACTTCACTCTTCAAGTCGCGGCAAACATTCACGCGGTTTTCTCTTTGGTCATCTCCGAGCAAGCGAGGAACAAATTTTGCAGACACCCGTCTCATGTGCAAACCTTCGGTTAAAATTCGCTGGACCGTGCTCCATGAGATGTTCGTTTCCTCAGAAAGTTGGTCAATGGTCTTTCGACGATCTTCATCAATTTCACGCACACTCTTTGTTCCTTCTGGTCGGCCATCTCACTAATCGCCAAAGGGTTGAAACAGGAACGCACACAACAGAGCACCACAGACAAACCACTTAACTCAGACTGACGCCAGCTCACTAACAGTCGCGGGAGACCCCCAGCTAACACCACCTAGCAGCACAACTCGTAACTACAAAGCATGCGCGCGCAACAGGTCGTTTCCGGTTATTTTTGGGTCCCCCCTCATATTTAGCCTACTTTCCTTATTTTAAACAAAACAAACAAAAGCATATGAGATCGCCTAGCTGTCACTGTAAAGTAAAGTAAAGCTATCCCTGTAACAGGCCGTGAAGGCCCATAGGGTTGTGAGACACTGAGGGTCCCACATTATCTAGACAATCGGCTCATGGATGGTGGTAAGGTTGTCAGCCTTACGCGCTTTACTCCCCAGGAAAATTATTTAATTTATTCCTGGTACTCATTTCTGTTAGAGGCTGAGTAAACCCCAGGACCTCGTGCGGCTGGAAGGATTAGGTCAACTGAAAAATATCCAATGACCTCATCGGGACTTGAACTCGCGATCTTCCGGCTTGTAGCATAGGCCCTCAACCAACTACGCTACTGCGTGCCCCCAGCTGTCAGTGTATACCCCCTTATTGTCGAAAGGCAAGAACTTGGTAAACACATTCCTCTTTTATATCCACTCCCTCATATACCTTCATGGTGTAGTGTTTAATCAGTTAAGCACAGGGACAACTTTACTTTTTTACCTTTACAAAATGAAGATATGAAAGAAGTCATGCCAGAATGAATTTGAGGTTCTCACAGAGGTGGCTATGAAGAGTTCTCTCTTCTGGGACATAATACTGAGCAGTCAGGTGAAAGTCAAAAGATGTTTCCAGCTTAAATATTTATGAAAAAGATAATCAAGAGAAAATATTATTCCTGTTTGCTGTTAATAAATATGGCAGTAGCTCCATCTATATCCCTATTCTGCATATTTATATATTGTGACGTGGATGGTGCAACAGGAAGAAGGGGTCACGTGAACTCTGTGGTCTCACAAGTGACGTCACATACCCCCACTCCTTCTATCATTGTGCAGCGCTCAGTAAACACCCCACCCCCCTGCGGTTATGTAACATAGGCGCCACTGCAGCTGCTACGATAACAGGCCAGTAAACACTCTGATGTCCCTGCGGTGACGTAACAGGGGACACCACTGTTAACACGGGGCAACAGGGAACGGTATAAGAAGCCGGCTGAGTGGTGTGTGTGATTAGGAGTGACACAGTGTGGATAATGAAGTCGCCGAGAGCAGTGGAAGTAATTGTGATACTGCCGATGGCAGTAGTTGTGAAACTGTGAATTGTGTAAATGTAAGAGCGAGTGTTTAATAAATTCACTACATCCAATACAGCATGAAGTTATGTGTCGCGTTATATACCCAACTTGTAACAATATATTCTATAAACAAGAGAAAACACAGCACCTGTTTCAATAACCTGCATTCTTTTTTGTTTAACACTGCTGTTACAGCTGTCGGTTTTGCTAGTATTTTGATTCCAGGTCACATTTCATATCAAGGGCAGTGACTAAGCAGCAGGTTACCAACTATACATCAATTTTTCTCAATTTCTTTTCTCTGTCTAATATGTTTATAGTGTTGAATTATGGGCCACTGATATGAAGTTGTGAAGGGAAGCACAGGTAACCATTTATTCCACTTTATCACTTCTGTGATATCATGGCCAAAACTATTCTTTTTGTGGTAACTAATACGGTTGTAACCTAACCAAGGCACTGCATTTGCCTAGAGGGACAGAGAAAAACAATGAAAAACCTCAATCAGGGCAGCCAGTGTCACAAACAAAATGCAAACCAAGCACTTCCCAAATACAATTCCAAAGCATTAATGCTACATCAATGTGTTCAGTAAAACCAAGGAAACTGGCAACCGCAACGCAACCACAATTTCCGAGAATTGTTATCAGCCTGAGATGAATACATGTTACTGAATGGAGCAGTGCAAATTGAGGAAATGGCAATGCAATTTCCTCATTTGCATTGTTCTATTCAGTAACACGTGTCCAACTCAGGCTGATAACAGTTCTCAGAAATTGTGGTTGCGTTGCAGCTGCCAGTTTCCTTGCCCTTATTCTTCTTTCTTTAGTTTCTGCAGTCTGTTGTGTGTGTTAATATGTATAACAATGGAAAAAAGATGATCTCTAAGAAACTAAATACATTTCAAGATTTCTGGCAGGCACTAATCCAAAAACGCACCTTGTAACAATGGTGATTTGACTAGCGTGAGGATCTCTGGCAAGATTCCATCAGAAACACGAGCAAGAGCTGCAGAGTGCAACTGGGCTATTGAGGTCAGTAATGTTAGGGTCAGCTGTGCTATGTGGAGATCTGCTTCACTTAGCAGTGGAGCCAGCTCAGTGATAACCTGAAAGAATTTCAGTTAGGATGATTCATATAGGGCAATCAGTCAAAAGGGTGAAACAGAATTTTGTTACTCCTTACACACACTTTATGGTGCTCAAAAACATAATCCTTTCTTTACTGAACTACATATTATGAACAAAGACTTTGAAGCTGCCTTCATTCGTTTCATCTTTGTAGAAGTAAAAAAGAGATGATGATGACTAACTTCATGGAGCTGAGCCCTTCTTGAGAAGCCACCAATTGTGCAGATACTCAAGAACTTCCCAGCATTTTATGCAATCTGAAGGTTCATTACCATGTTCACAAGAGCCATCCACTGGTCCATATAATATGTCCAGGTCCGACGCCCTTGTGACATTTCATAACAAGCTTATTTTTTATGATGAGGAGTTTTTAGCCCCACACTCAACCCCCAAGCTGGAGGACCACCCCTTGTTGGCTGCCCACAACTGCTTATTCAATATATTCGCAGCTACCCTCCATATCTGGAGGCTGTCTCCTCCATCTGCAACCTGAGGATGTGCCATGCCATGGTGACAAGGGACCTACTTAAATGAAAAAGAGATTATATACTAGCTAACTCACTCAGCACATTCCTTTAAAAAAATCATGATTTTATATCTGATCTACTCTGAACTTTTTCATCTCTGACATATAGATCAGCCCCATTTTAAAACTCTCTGGTGCTGGGCCATGGCTCAGGTGGTTAGTCACAGGCTTCCCACTGCAACAGCTGTTTCACAGCCTCAGTCAACCATCTGTTCCACACCCATCTATTATTATCACCACCTGGAACCAGTACAATTGGCCAAACCGGGGCCAGTGTACCAAGTGGGCTCAGTCTTACCTTAACCTACAGCACATTTAAGGTGGTTGGGAAGGAGGGTTTAATACAAGGTTTCTTTTTTCTGCAACTTCAAATCCTATTCTTACCTTGAATGTACCTCACTTTGTATCTATAGTTACCACAGAACACAACTTATTATTTGCTGTTCTATGAATTCATTGCATGTCTTTCATCTTACATGTTTCATCTGTTTTTCAGACCTGAGGGGTTAATATTACATTTTCTAACCTAACTGTTCAAAGTCTCATGAAGATATATTCAATTGCTTTACACGATGAACTATTATTTAAAATACTTTTGCACATCAATGTTATTAGAACATACCCTGCACTAATATGGAATTTTTCTTTTGTTTATGCCCTCCTTGTACAGGGGATGGACAAAAATATGGAAACACCCAACAACAAACACATTACCGTGACTAATATGGTGTAGGACAACCTCTGGCTTGCAGTCTCCTTGGAATGGATAAATAGAGGTCCTGTATGATTTGCAAGGGAATCTTGTAACATTTTTCCTGCAAAACATTGGCAAGTTCTGTTATCGATGATGGCGGTGGATAGCGCACATGCAGATTGCTCTCAAAATAGACCATAAAGGCTCAATAATATTGATATCTGGCAATTGTGGGGGCCATGGCAGACGTGACAGTTCATCTTTGTGCTCGGAAAACCAGTTCTGGATGATGTGAGCTGTGTGAACATGGGCTTTGTCGTCTTGGTAAACGGCATCACCATTGGGGAACAAAGTTTGCACCATGGGATGGACCTGGTCATCCAAAATGGTCACATAGTCGTTGGCAGTGTTGTGCCCTTGCACGGTAATGGTGGGTCTGACAGAATACCACGAAATGGCTGCCCATACCATGGCTGAACCCCTGCCATGTTTCACTCTTGGCAGCAAACAATCTGGATCATAAGCTTGGGATGGCGTTCTCCAGACGTAAACAATATGAAGGTGGACTCATCCAACCAAATGACTGTCTTCCATTGCTCCACAGTCCAGGTTTTATGACTTCGGCACCACACTCTCCTTTTGCAGCATCTTGATCACTGATGAGTGGCTTTGGAATTGCAGCTCATCCAGAAATACCCTGCTTGTGGAGTTCCCTTCATACTGTTTTGGTGCCGACAGGGTTTGTGAGCATGACATTCAGTTCCGCAGTCACTTCTGCAGCTGCAGTCTTCTTACTTTTTGTCACAATCCTACGCAATGTTCGTCTGTCTCGATCACTCAACACACATTTCCGTCCACGCTGGTGTTTATCGGTTTTTCCAGTCCTCCAGTATGCAGTCATAATCTTGGACACTGTGCCTCGCAAAACACCAGAAACCTCAGCTACCTTGGTTATGAAAGCACCCACCATACAGGCTCCAACAATTTGCCTGCGTTCGAATTCTGTTAGCTCTGACATGATGTACTAAAAACTGCATAGAACGCTGTCTCAACAACAAATGAAGCTTGCAACGTATTGCGGAGGTTATACAGGTAGTGGTATTGGGCAGATACGACAGTGTCACCTACAAATGTCACTAAAATAAACGCTTCAATTCAGGTAAGCATTTCACATGGTGTTTCCATATTTTTGTCCATTCCGTTTTATTTTCTGTCTTTCTTCTTGTGCAAATAACCTTATACTAATTGTGTTACTGCTTTTTGTCAGATTTTTGCCTGTTCCAAGTATTTGCCTTAACTTCTTTATGAATTTCCTTCAGGAAGTATTTTAATTAATTAGTGAACTTACATTAGAAAGCATCACAATATGAACTCTAAGAGATACCTAAAAAACAGATCTAACATGAGAGACAGAAAGCAAATAAATAAGACTTCAGAATTTTAGTTTCTCACAGCAGTAACTGAGAAGAGTATTATCATTTGGGATGTAACAATGCACAGTTATTCCATCTTATCTTTAACTCAATTAAGATCAAAGAAAATGTTTTTTGGTCCCAGTCACTTTGCTCCAAAATCTTAACTTCTTACAATTATATTACATGGTTCAATTTACTTAATAACCAAACATAAAAAGCTAGCTATAAATTTAAAATATCACAAACACCATCTAACCTTATTGAGTAATTCTGTATTTAGGGCATTGCTGTAGTTGCGTACAAGCGTGTCCAACAAGGTTAGTGTGCTCAATTTTAGTGCACGTTGGTTCTTTCGAAGGAATGAACCTAGTATTGGCACTGCTTCACCCTGCAAATAAGATTCACAAAATTAAAGTCTCTGCAGTGAATCACTTCCTTACAATCTCATTCTACATTTTTCATACAGTCAATGAACAGATGATGTGAGGGATTAAAACGTGGGCCATGTTCAGGACAGCCTATACAGTTCTGTGCAGTGTCTGTTACATCTCAGTGCTTCTCCAGGCTGTGAGGAAGCTTCTGCACAGCGTTTTATGTTTCTAGGAAGATGAAAGTAAAAGTAAAATAAGTAAAGGTATCCCTGTCACAGGCTTCGGAGGCCCATAGGGTTGTGAGATGTCGAGGTTCCCACATTTTCTAGACAATCAGCTCATAGATGGTGGTAAGGTTGCCAGCCTTACATGCTACATGCCCTTTACCCCCAAGAACATTCCAAGAATATTACTGGTACTCATTTCTGTTAGAGGCTGAGTCGACCCCAGGGTCATAGTGAAGCTGGAAGGATTAGGTAAATTGAAAAAATCCAATGACCTCATTGGGACTTAAACCCGCGACCTTCTGGCTTGTAGCATAGTGCCTCAACCAACTATGCTATTGCGTGCCCTCAGAAGAGGGAAGTCCCATATAGAATTGTCTGTCACAGCTTTCTGGATACAATACTCATGTACTTCACATGCTAGAAAACACTAATTGAATTTTAACCTGCCATTGAAGGGGTTGAGCATCAATCATGAGAATAACAATGAACAAATGGCAAGAAAAATCTGGAAATCTCAAGTACACTTACCTACAATGTAATCATTCATCATGAATCTATGGCACTGAATATAGATTTGTTAGAAAGCTATCTCCAAGCCACACAGCTCACTTAGATATGCCAAAACGCACATTCAAACTAAGTATGTCATACATAAATGGATGCAATATGTAATATAACAAATTCTAGCTTAAGCTCTCAATTCAACCAAAGATGAACATCAACACTTACCAGAATTGGTCGCAGATCAATACGTAATGGTGAACCAGCTACTTTAGTAAGTGCCTTTACTGTAGTAAGTCTAGTGATCTCATTGCGAAGACGGTCCAAGAAGATGGGCAGACAAGTATGAAGTTCACCCTAAGAATAAAATAAATTAACTTCATATAAAGATGAACTTTGCTAGTAACCAATGAAATCACAAAAATAAATTACCTGTAGCATAAGAAAGCTTCACTGCAATGCCCCATTACTTAAAATAAAAAAGAACCCTCGATTTTGTAGAACTAAAAAATCTGATACAGAACACAGACAAATCTTGTAGTGTTACAGAAAGCTTACAGATTTAAAAACTGTCCTGCTGAGGATGTGACCAGAAATAAGTTTTAGCACTTCTTAGAATCAGCAACTTGAAACAAAAATATCCATTTCTCTACGAGATAATGAATGTGACATACTAGTATAGAAATCCCATTCAGTCAGTGCTTCAACAGTTGGTATGGATCTACAAATATAACCCAAAATGAAGGAGAAACTTATATCAAAGAGTATTAAATGGTGATTCAACTGTATTCAGAACATATTTTAAAACTGAACAAGTAAAGTTCTAATGCTCTAACTATGGAGACAAAGTGAGGGGAAGATTGTCTCTCTCTCTCTCACATTCTACCCTGTTCCTCCTCCACCATAGCTCTGATTTATATCACAAAAACTTTGTGTCCTAACAATGATTTCTTATATACTAAAAATTAGCCCATACTGTCAATTACACCAGTATGTATTTCATCTCAGCTCACTACTATAAGTTGAATTACCTGTAAGTAATCCCCAAGGTTACAGATGATCTGACCCATACAAGATATTGCCCGTTCCTTCACCTCCTGATCAATGTCTGCTGCCTTCAGACGAATTAATGTGCAACGATACAGTTCACCAGTAAATGGGGTGAAGTCAAAATTACTTGGTGTATCTAAACATATAAAGTAACATCACAATGAAACTGCACCAGAGAGTGGTTTATAATGAGGACTTTATTATGGTGACAAAATCCATTGTATCAATTTTTTAATGTTACACGTATGGAAAACCAAAACCAATGGACATCCATACTACATCATATGTGAGATATGGGGGCTTTAAAGCAGTACCAGTTGAAATCAACATCTTTGTGCTCACAAGAGTGTATCTTCACTTTCCAAAAATTTCTACTTAATTCAGCCATTTACAGTATTGGTGTTCTTTGTGTTCTCACATGAAGCATGGAATGCTACAAGATCTGATGTAAACAGCAACTGGAAGTAGACAAGCCTACCTCATTTTAGTTAATCATAGATAATTCTGACAGTAGAACCATCAGGTCTTAACCTAGCTCTACACCATTCTCTCAGTCTTCTTTCAAATGGCCACATATGATGTGTTTTCCACATAAAAACTGTATGCATCTGTCTTAACTTATGCCAAGTTATTCATGTTTTGTCTTACTTTGGACCATAGACTTTGTGTTCATTACATTTCTACCTCATACAAGAGTATAACTCACCTAGAGGACGTATGACCTTAACAAGCTGCTGTAGGACAAGCAGTGCCTCAGCAGTGATTTTATAAAAGCCATCTGCAACTGCTGTGATCACAGGTGGAACTAACACAGCCATGTGGCTATGAAACACTTCAGGTGGATGTGATGTTAGCAAACAGTACACAAAAGCCAATGTATCAATCTTCATGTTGCTGCTGGAGTTTTTATCACTGAAAGATAAAACATTTATTTAATAAAAAAACTGTGATTCTTGTAATAGTTGATGACAAATTTACAAACCAATAATTCTATAAAATTCTTCTGGAACAAACCTGTTTCTATAACATGCTAGCAGCTGTCTGCCAGTGAACTGAGTTTTTAAAATGATTAATTACAAAAATATGATTGCACTATAACATATTTTGCATATTAATGTCTCCAAATTTTGTCTGAAACATCACTCAAATTCAGAGAATAATACAAAGTTCAATCTAATCAAATTATGTCTAATTCCAATAATGGCCCATAAAAGAATGAGACAGCACATTTATTATCTCAATACTCTATATTTGGTCTCAGGCCTATTTTCATTTGATAATTTAATGAGAAACATGGAAGACTATGTCTTAAAATACTGTGGCATGGAAATCCATTGCTGGATAACCACAGCAAAACAATAGCCATTACTAGGTAATGGTCCGTAAACAGCAACAGCCTGCAATGATGGCTGCGCCTACAACAAAGGCACAGCAAGAGAGAAATGGTGTTTTCTGTGTGGTCCGTGCTGAGATGTTATAAGTAGAATGAGTTAGTGAGTGAGTTACAGGTCTGCTGCAGTCCAGTCCTTCTGAGCTGTTGCTGTTAGAAGCTGGCAGATGAGGCACAAGGTCAGTTTTGGAATCCAGAGGAAGGGGATTTTCCACCATTGGAAGCCATTACCAGAAAACTAGTGAAGATACAGCAGGCTGAGAAGACCTAGGTGTGTGCTGTGGTGAATTGCAGAGTGTGAATTAGCAGCTGCACTATGGTTACTTGTAGTTACTAGTTGTGTGTATAAGAATGCAATAAATTTGTGAAAATCCATCTATAGTCACTCCACAAAATTGTGATAATATAATCGCATCCAAAATCATAATCAGTATTAATTTTGTGACTGAATTTTAGAAACTTTGCAAAATTTCACTTTGGTCTGTTAAAGGATTCAGGAATTAAAGCACATAACTTCAGATGATAAATGCCTAAAAGTCAAATAAAGATTTTTTACTACAACTACTGGCTTCATGTTTTACAAAACATATCAAAACCTTTCACCCTTACATATATCGATTAGTCAGGTAATGTGGGCCCTGTAACACTGAACATGCAAGCTTCCTGAACTAGACCCATCAGAACAAAGCAAGGCAAAGGTATTTCATTCACCCGGTCATCTGTGGATTGGTGTCAACTTTTGCAGTGCTGGATTCAGATGCTTGATTTTTTCCACACTACATCCATGGATCAAACCAAAGTAAAATAAAATACAGGGCAGATATTCAGACTGACAGCAAACACCAAAGTTACTTAGGAAAGACCGAACACATAACAGTATCCAGTGAATGTCCCTCATTACAGTCTAATGATATTTCCTATCATCTGTCCACCAAAGGTATAAGGCAATGTTGTCTCTGTGCTAAATTCATTACATACCATGCCATAAAGACATGTGGGGGAGTGGAGGCATAACTCCACCATTCCTGACCCCAGCACTAGATGCAGATGAGTGTCTGTTTCATGTTTGTCACTTTACCCCCAAGAAAAAAGCACCTAGTAGCCACTGGGCAGGAGGTTGGGTGGGCCCCAAAGCTGCTTCGGATGCTATAGAGAATATAAAAATCTTGCTCCTACTGGGAATCAAACCATGGCCATCCAGCCCAGAGCCCACTGCTATACCAACTGAGCTATCTTGCCTCTGTATCATCCACCTGCCTGGCAAGTTGAAATCACTTCTTGGGTGGATGTAGACACCCCAATGATTGCAGTATTCTTGATGAAAGGAACATAATGAGAATGAGGACAGACAGAGTAGACCTAAATACTGGATATACTTTTAATGAAAGCTCTAATTACAGCAGGGCCACAAGTTTCAGTTTTGGCAAAGGTGACTCCTCCAATCTGTGAACAGGAAGATGTCTTAACCCCTGTTCATTATTAACAATTTTAACTGTTGATTACATTTTCCGAACATCACTTACTCATCTCACTTGAAGGCAGGTAAGTAAATACTGTAATATATGGCTTCAGAAACATTAGTACTAACCCTAGGGAGTACTGAATGCCTGGTATGAGAGCAGGGATATGATTAGTCAGGGCTCCAGGCAGCACAATGACCAGCTCCTTGAGGAGAGTGAAGCAGTCCTGTCGAGTCTTGATGCTCTTTTCCTTCATCTGGCTGTGTACAGCCTTCACAATGGCTGGCACCTGTGTCTGTAGCATACACACTGGTCCCTCTTCCTGGTCCATACAGTCTGGATCAAGACTCACACCAACAGACGGTCTTGTCTGTCTCAGGAGAGCCATGTATGCATGGAAAATATCTGACTTCACATTTTCCTCTCGTTCTGACAAATATAAAATAAGCTTATGATTTACATGGAATATCGCAAAGACATACATTTCTCTCAAACCATGCTAAAAACTCCATACAACAAAATTATGGATCACATGTATTACATTTATAATGTATATATATATAAAATTTATATACTACATATAATGTGTAAATTACAATTCTAAGCCTCTGCACTTTTGCTTTAATTGTGACTTACTGATTAAGATTCAGATAAAAATGCCCCTTTGTAAATTTCTGTTGAAAATTTGATTCAGCTGAATGCAATGAGGTAGTATGGCATGGGTATTCATGCCTATGGACTCTACCATGCAAATCCTTGATGAATACTGTGATAAAATTTCCCATTGACAAAATTTTGATCAAAGTATAATTTTCACAGAAAACATGATTAAATCTGAATGCAATGTAGCAACATGGCATGGATACCACAATGAAATTCCTGATAAACAGTGAGATGAAAATGTCTGTTGAAAAAAATTTCAGTGACGTAACAAAACAGTGTGGATATTTGTGCTTATGAACTCCAGCATGCAATTCATTGACTGAAAGAAAAAAATTTCCCTTGATAATATTTTGAGCAACACACAACTTTTGCAGAAAACATGATCAGAGATGGAAGCTGGAAAACAAACTGTAACTGCAAGCTTCTTTAAACAATGAACTTCAAGATTTTAGTGTGTATGTATGACTTTTTCAATTAGAAAGGTTTAGTTCTGCACTTCTTTTTGACACTACAATTGTGAATAAAACTGTGTAGATATTCGCTCTGTGTTCTTATTGTTATTCATATTATCCAACATTTTTGGCTATCTGACAACATTCTGGTCCAGTTTAGACCGGATAATCAGGGGTTTACAGTATTCAATTTCTTTCTCTAAATTTGTAATTTACACGTAGGGGACCATAACTTAAGCAAGTAAATACAGTATAAGGCAGAAGTAATGGCATGGGTAAAGTTATCTCTGCGCTTTTTTAGCACCACATTGTGAAGCTGTGTGGAAGTGGAGATCAGCTCCATGCATTCTTAATCTTGACATTAGATGGATGTGAAGTGGGAACCAAAAAGGCAACAGGTCTTTTTAGTTTATGGTGTTTACAGAATCACTAGTATAAATTTGGTGCAAACAACCAATGTAGTGAGAACCTGTTTTAATAAAAATTTTCAGCATATTATCAACTGCCAACGGAGCAGAATCACTTTCATCTGATTCTAATCTGATCTAATTCTAAATTCTCATGGACAACAGAATAATAACCAAGCGCACAGCTTCACCTTGGGAACTCTAATTCAAGGGGCTTCCAGATATGATACAAAATAAAAATGTCTAATTTTATTAAATGAAAGTCAAAGCCAAAAACAGAGGAATTTATGAAATACATGAAAATCTTTATGCTAAATTTTGCATTTTCAACACACAGGTGAGATGACATGAGGTTATATTTCTTGACTGATTAAGAAAATTATTATAATTTATTAATACTATTAATACATATAACACATATATTAATAAAATATGTAATCAATCAAGCAGAACAGTTGACAGTCACATCACAGACTTCATTACTTTATCAAGTTCTTCAGCCCATACCTTTAAACCTTGCAATAAGTGCTGGAGACAGTGCCCTGTAGAATTCACAGAGCAGTTCATGTCGGGTTGCTATGACAGCCTCCAGACATTTCGCAGCAGATCTTCTTACTTTCCAGCTCATGTCATCATCATCTGAATATTCGTCATTGTCATCATCATCAGCTTCTTCCTCAGTCTCCATTACAACTCCATCCTCACCTTCATCTCCCTCATCATCATAATTATAGTTGGGGTCATAGACAATGTAAGTCAGGCATAGCTCTGTAATCTACAATACATTGAGAATAAAACAGATCAGTGGTTCCCAAACTTTATGTAATGGCACACCTCAGCTTAGTGGACTTTAATCATGCCCTTCTCAATTCTATGCGTGCATGTGCATGTGCACATGATGTGTGCAAGTAGGATTTTCAGTTTTTCATTTTTTTCTTTTTAATTAACACACTTCAGTGTTATATCAATTAATATTTGTCCATATTTCATGAATGTTATGGTATTTTGAGAATTACATTCAATTCATTTTTACTATAAAATTTACCTACAACAGCCTTAATTCCCATAACTAGTCAAGCTCCTGTAGGGGCATGCACTCCACAATTTGGAAACCACTAACATAGGTAATGTGGTCTGTCTGCTATTGTGTATGGTTCTAAAATGCAATCTTTCACTCCAAACAGCATAAATGGAAAGCATCTGACCAAGTGTATAAGCTCAAACTGTAATGGTGCTGACATGTATCCAGAAGATGCCCATATTGAACTCTGGCTGACACAAACTGACAGAATTTTCATATTTTCCTCAGTATCTCTAGGCAAATGCCAGGACACTACCTCCAGTTATGTAACAATTGCTATTCCTTCCTTCATCCTTTACAAAGCATTATTCACTTATCACTAATTTATATGCTCCTCCTAAAATGGTTAGGGTAGTTATATCAAGAAGACTACTACTGATGGGGCACAGAGCTCGAACACAGAGAAGCACTACTTGCACACAAAATGTTGGTTCTGAAACATGGAATAGCATACAAAACAGCTCTGCTGTAATGTGATGTGATCATACTACATTATCACAGACCTTCACCCGATCTCTTAAAGAAAAGTGAAATCATTAGTATAAATGTAGTTAAGAGACAGTGTTTCACAGCACTTTACACATCAACAGGTGGGAATCTTTTTTTTCTCTCTTGGCCAGCACTGTGGCTTGTAAGCATACATTAGTCCAGGAACAAACAGAAAGGCTTAACAGTCTAATCAACAGTTTAATTTTTACATGCAAAATTGACTTTCATCAGACTTCTTTCCAAATTATATGAAATTTAAAATATGATTAGAGTCCCCTGATATGAGAGGTCTTAGAATCTTGGAACTTACTATAATATAACTACATATGCCCACTTTCAGTTTAACAAACATATCCAACAAATACACCTACACTAAAAGGTATCCAATTTAAAGAAATTCTTCTGAGAATAGATTGTGGGATTAATGACTTACAGTATGAATGTGTGGAGTAATTTCCTTGGGGCAACGATGTACAAATGCTTCGAAGGCTTGCAGACAATGCTCCCTGAGCTCATCATCTTCCTCTCGACTGTACCGCACTATCAGGGGCATGACTCGTTCAATGTGCTCACCAAATCGATGGCCTGCTTGTCGACTGCAAAACATGATACAAACCCATACTTAAATAGACAGGGAGCCCAGTATTTAAAAAATGATTGGGGAACCTTGGTTCCCAGGATTAACGTTGAAAATGCTGTGGCAGGCAGTTGAAAGTCTGTCAAATTTGGAAAAATAATTCATGTGTAACATGACTAGCTAGGCAACTGCTTGGTAAACACATTTCCTTCATAACACAATCAACTAACTACAGTTACTAGTTTTGATAAGTGCAGTGTAAATTTCATGAGTAAAAGCCGATATCCATGGCAATGAACCTCCAAAGCACAGTAACAGCGAAGGACGCAATAACTTTACTGTTGAAGGAGGTGCTCTCCATACGGTATGACCAAGACCTACCCCAGGGAGAGAACTGACAAACACATTAGTTGAATACAGAATACGACAGAAGACGGAAGACAAATAGAACTCAGAAGAAAAAGTCAGAAGTGAAGTCTTTACTTTATGTTGTGTAGTTACAGTAACCTTTAGTGCTATCATTGTTCGTAGTTACAAAGTGTTTAGCTATAGTAAGACTGCGTTACAAATAATTGTAGTTCGACCTGGTGAATATCCAATAAACCGATTAATCTAATCCAGAACCCATGAAATACTTATCACCAGGGCCCGGATTTTGATGACATGTCATCTTTTTATCCTTGTATCCTATGCGATGCTCTTAAATATATAAATCTTGGTTATGATCTGCTGGTAACAGAAATGTAAATTTGATATGTAATGTTTTGTGATTTTTTGACATTTTTAGGTTTAAGGTCATTTTTTCACTTTTGGGGTAATTTTTTGGACGTTTAAGGGTATTTCTTGTCATTTTTGGCCATTTTAGGGAATTTTTCTTCATATGTTTTCTGAAATGTGAATAACAAGGAAGCGAAGTGTTCTTCCTTTTCTCCTTTAGGTCATTTTTCTGGATTTTTTCGGTCATTTTTTAATATTTACAGGTCATCAAAAACCGGGCCCTGCTTATCACATTACCATGATATGTGACTAAACAGAGAAACTGAATTGCTGTATTTGTTACAAACAAATGGTCTAACTCCTAATCTGTAAGTGATGGGCCAAAACGGACTGCATTTTTGAGAAGCTCACATTTATTAACATATTTCACTCACAATATGTAATTGTAATTGTAATTGTAATTTATTTCGAGTTCCAGAAGATCCAACAAAACTGGTTACAAACCATAGGATATAGAACATGTTAAAATACAGACTAGAACATGTCAATATTGTGACATAAACAAAATATAAAAATACAATACAATCATAAACACAGTTAAGAAATTATTTGAGCTCAAAAGAGCATGTCACAAATATAAAGCAAAAAATAAATAAATTAAATAAATAAATGATATAAATGGCAACAAATATTATCATAAATACAATAAAACTTTTATGCAGATAGACTCATATAATTAGTATAAGATAACATGCAAATTCATTTAAAACCATTATTTACAACATCATTCATTAACACTATAATACTCCTCCAAGTCATAAAAACAATGAGTAATCAAATATCTTCTTAGAGAAATCTTAAATTGCTTGTATTTCCCAACCATCCCCTTTATTTCAAGAGGCAAATTATTAAATAACTTTATACCCGTAAAATAAACACCTTTTTGATACAGTGTTAAGGTGGAAGTTGGGAGATATAAATTACTTCTCTGTCTTGTCTGGAGATTATGTGCATCATGGTTAGTAGTGAACAGTTTACTATTCTTTGATACAAAGAGCAAAACTGAATAAATATATTGAGACTTCAACGGTAAGATTCCTAGCTGCCTAAAAAGATTTCTGCATGAATGCCTATTACTATATCGTGTCATTAAACGAACTGCTTTTTTTTGTATCAAAAAGAGTCTGGATCCAACTCTTATAGTTTAGCCATGGTAGGCGGTTGAAAGTCTGTAAAATTATGAAAATTATTACATGTTTTAAGTAACTGTTTAAACAATGTACGATTTTATTTTTGGAATAAAATAAACATCAATTTTGGATACATCAGTCTTTATTCTTTCATTTACATATAACTTTTAATATAACATACACCATAGGTCTTGAGTTATCAGCGGTTACGTAAGAGGTTGCACAAGTGTTATGCTACATGCTCCTTACAGCTTCATTGTTATCTTCTAGTGCTTTGCTGTTCACATTTCCATGGTAATGAGGTCAACAACAGAACTTCGGTTACTTAGCAGCGAAGGTACCAATATTTACAAACTGTTACATATTCTGTTACTTATGGAAAATTGTTCCATTTTCTGTTACTAATGGTTTCATTCCATTTGCATACTAGTATAACGTTTCTAACGTTAAAATATACAACACACAAAATATACAGGGCAAATCAAAGACATTTCAATCATACATACCATTAGGACCTCAATCATACATACAATTAGGACCAATGCTTAACTCAGACACTGTGAACACATGGCAGGAAGCTGACTTATCCAAAAGATGTCACGTCAGTAACCATATTTACCTGGATGGATGATGAGGTTTCTTTCCATATTTTTAAAGTTAAAAAATTAAGGTCACCACATCACTGTTTTAACCACTTCAAGGTTACAATGGGTTCACAGTTTTATAATGTAGTATATGCCAAAGTTCACACTGTATCCTGCTATCAGTGTTGCAAGTGGGAGGGAGATGAACATGTCTCAAGATCAGGAGCCATGAGTTATCAGGAGACTGAGCAAAGTGCCACCGAATCTACGACAAATGGCAATTCCTCAACGTGAGAAATTACACTGAGGGTGATACAACTGGGAATGATGAAGAGAGTGAATGTAAGAAAGCAAGTTGGAACTGTAAAATCAGCAAAGCTGAAAAAGATTGGAATGGCAAAGAAGGGGAGCCTGATTGGAGAGAATGAGTAAAACCAAGTGACTTTAAGACCATAAAGAGAGAAACTGACTTAATAATCATAATGTCTAACATGTTTTCAAATATTCATTCTTCTTTACATGCTCGCTAGCATTAAATGTATAAATTTAACATATAAAAGTACTTTTTATGTGCAAATTTCTTGGAGAAGCAGCATCTTGAAATGAAAAATGTATTTTAGTTGGCTAAATACAGCATGAGAAGTTGACAAAAGAGGAAAGAGGACTGACCAGATATCTTGTTTTAAGTGAGATTATTACTACTGCTCATGAAATATTGCTTGCACATTAATCAGAGAGCAACATCAACATAAGACTGAAGCACAAAACAAAAAACCAACTCCATGGCCTGTAGTCCACAAGTGAACTATATCAACCGAGCAACTGCCATTTGTTGGTGAAGTTAGTGTCAACTTTTGCAGATAGAGGGTGTCACGTGGTCAGTGAAACAGATTCCCATAGCCATTAATCTTGGGTTTTCTAGATCAGAGCCCTTACTTCTTGAAATAGCTCCTCAATTATCCTCACGAGGCTGAATGGACCCTATTGCAGACCCACTACTCCTCAGAAAATCTGGCAGCACCGGGAATCGAACCCACAACCTCAGACCACAGGAGAGGTCTAAGACTGAAGCACACAATTACAAAATATTCTCGTAGAAATAAACAAATGCTTCTAGGAAGATTCAACTTACCAAATGGCTGCAATACATTGGATGTATGTCCGAGTGGTTGAGGTGGAAGTGTCATGAGACAGACCATCCAAAAGGAAGTCGATCAACTTAGTATAAAGTGGATGGTTACACGACATGACCAGGTGACTCAAAGCAACAATAGTCCTGGAAAATACAGTTTATAAAACTCACTAAATCAAAGGACAACAACAAAACATAAAAAAACTACGAGAATATATGCTAATGTGCAAATGAAGGATACGTTGGAATTTTCAGGAAAGATAATAAAGGAAACAAAATTGTCCCCCCATAATGGTTAGACACTATGACTGATTAATAGTTTATTTAATTGTGCTGTTTCGACTACGTTGGTTATACAGTGCTGAATGAGATAGGATTAATATTATGACTGGTTATTAGTAGGGATTTTCATGGATGTATTCATGGTCTACCTGAATGTACCCAGCTGGAGAAATTAAAAAAACATAAGGCATCAATCAGGACTGGCAAAAATGCAATTCAGGTACTTCAAAATATATGTCTGAGCATACAAAACCTGCAGGCTAATCACTATATAAAAGGTACTTTTAACACAGGACATCAATTAAGATCATTAACTGAATATGATACTGATGAAAGACTTCCTAATATTTATATAAAAGATGCATAGCAATTTTAGCTTCTTTCTCACATTTTACAGTGTTCAAATAAATCCTGATATTTACTGTTCATTTTTTTATCTGTCTTTCTGCAAGACAGGAAGCACTGAGCTCTAAAAGAAACCAAAACTTCTTAAAACAAAATGGCTGAAATAATTCAAAGTTGGCATGTATTGGCATCCTCTACAATTTTACATAAAACATACTCTTTACCTTTTAATTTTTATATTTTAAATGGTGCACCCAGTGCACCTGTTGACTGGAAAGGGTTAACAAGTTGCTATTACTTAGGTGAGGATTAAAAATTCATCAACAGAATAGAAGATGTGTGACAAAAGGAACTCTTTAATGCCTTCTATTAGTTCACAGACTTTTGCTTCTTGCTGGAGGCTTGTTATACAATTTAATTCCCACATAACACACATCTTTTGGAACACTGTATTAGTAATTGGTCTGCAAATATAACATCTGAGCCTAGTGTTCACTTTAAAAACCTTTGAATTTGACGGGAAACGTCAATTAAGTGTGCATGTGATTAATGCAAATATATACTCAATATACTAGACATGTGTCAAATTTCTGAGGTCGAATCACGAAGATACCTTGGTTTCAATTCAAACACCGATCTTCCAAGTAACTACCTTGTGCAGCAGCATGCAAACTAGCTTATCCATCACACTAGTAATAGCTGGCAAAGACAGCAGGAACCAATCTGTCCACAAAATTTGTGTCTGTCCATCTTTACACTCACACTGCATCTATCTTTACTTCTGCATTTGGCACTGTTCTCTCACATAAAAAGAAAAGCGTACACTACAGAGCACTGAAACAAGTAGCCAGTGTTACAGACTGTGATTATACTTACTTACTTACTCATGGAGCTGAGCCCTTCTGGAGGGGCTACCAATTCTGCAGCTACTCACGAATTTTCCAGCATTTTATGGAACCCGAAGGTTCATTACTGTGTTCACAAGAGCCCTACACTGGTCCCTATCCTAAGCCAGATCAATCCAATCCATACCATCTCATCTGATCTCTCTAAGATCCATTCTACCATTGTCCACCCACCTACGCCTTGGTCTTCCCTGTGGTCTCTTTCCTTCTGGCTTTCCCACCAATATCCTATACGCATTCCTCATCTCCCCATTCGTGCTACATGACCTGCCCACCTCATCCTTCTGTGATTATAGTGAACAAATTGATCTAACAGAGAAAATTATAATACTGATCAAAATTCTAGAAATTCTTAAAAATACTTGCCTTGAACTGAAAGAACTGTTCTTGCACATACCTACAACATATTCAGCATGTTACCGAGTACTGGTGTGTATTAAGTTCATCAACACAAATTTTCAGAAAAGTGGGTCTAACGCAGTTTACATGTGACTTGGGACAAAACATATTCTGAAATCTCACACTTGCAAGTTAGATACACTTGTGGAACTGTGTAAAGAAAGTGCAACACAATATGGAGAACTAGAAAAGTGCACTATCTCGTTTTCATCCAAGTGACAGACCGCTCCAATACTCAGGTGACAACACACTGTATACAATCTAAGTTATGTAGGTAACTTATAAGATCCGTTGACAACAAAAATTAGAGGCTCAATGAATAGCTAATTAAGAGTTTAACACAGATATTGTATGTAACTGAATTTATGTACAACATTACTTATGTGGTGATAGTATAAATAAAAAATAAATGTTACAGAGTGATTACATAAGAAAATTTGACAATTAGCGTCTGCTATATTTATCAAGCAGACCAATGACAATTTCAATATAGCATAAGTTGTTACTAAAGCAAGTTAAAATTTTCATCCAAACATGTAAACAGTACCTGACATTTGCCATCATCACAGGCCACTGTCAGAAACAGAAAAATCAACTTCGTATGGGCTGCACTTCCGGAAATAAAAGCCCATTAAGTTTTCTAGTGTTTTCATATAGCAAGGGGAATAGAGTACATGGTGATTCCAATCCTCTCCCCAAAATTTATTATATTTATGACATTATTACTATTCTAAAACATTCCTGAAATTCAATGGAGTAAGTTTTTTTTGCATCTGGCCATACCTCTTCCTGACAGCCTGACGTGGTGAAGACAGCTGTGGCAATAAAGCTGCCAGAATAGTAGTGTGAAAATTAATAAGCAAGCCTCCAAACCTGGATAACAAATCTGCAAGAATATCCAATGCTTCTAGTTGCACTGATACATCTTCTTGCTGCAAACCAAATGATTAATTGGTAATATCCCTTTTAGTAAAGTTGTCTGCATGCTTGTCACCGTCTCTGATCTATTCATCTCTGTCCCATCCAATGTGTAACTGAAATTACTGAACAGACTTTGATGAAATTTGGTATCTGGAAGTGCACACCAAAAACTGTCATGCGAATTTCGTTTTGGTATGTACTCATTTAGCATCATCCTTACTTTACATGAAGTTATAACAAAACTTTATCAATTTTCTCAAATGTAGTTAAGAAACACAGCACATAAAAAAATTAACTAAAATGTGTAACTTGGATTTGAAACATTTTTCAGTGTGGTGAATAATTCAAATACAAGGAACATAAAATGTATTGGATAGGAACATTGCTCTGATTTGTTCTAAAATCTTCCACAGAGATATGAAACCAGTTTATTTGCCTTGGAAGGAAAACAATAATAATTCTGATAATGAGACCCACAATTTATCTGACATAAATAATCATACTTGTGAAAATTACTCAAGGGAGGCAAGTAAATCACAAACTTCTGAGCCACTACGCAGATCAAGTAGATTAAAAAAATCTCTACTTAACAAACACGATAATTCTTTGTGGTAACGTCTGAAAGTAGGAAAGAGGCAAATTATTTTAATGCCTTAAAACTAATAAAAAAAATTGTAATATTTATAAGGAAAATGTTAATAATAATGGTTTTCAAGCTTACCATCAAAATATTCATGGCCTGTTAAATAAGTCCAGTGAAATTTACGCACATCTACATCCAGAATTTCCGCAAATACTCTCCTTTACAGAACATTTAAATTATTCACAAATTGAAAATTTGACTATAATTATAATTTAGGAACGAGTTATTGTAGGGAGTCTTTCATTATGAGAGGCATTTGTATTTATGTACATAACTATATAACTAACATATCTAGTATATTTTGTATTTTAGCTATTTACAGATCTCTGTCCAGTAATTTTCCTTTATTTATTACCCAATTAGAAACTGTTATCAAAAAATTTATAAACCAAATTTACAGATGCTAGTTTGCGGTGATTTTAATATAAATTATCTTGTAGATAATAATAAGAAGCAACAATTGACCTACATGCTGCAGTCTTTCAATTTATATAGTGTGGTTCATTTCTCAACTAGGATTAGCACTACAACTCAAACATTAATAGACAATATCTTTATAGATAACTAAATTTGAAAACTATATTATTCTTCCAGTATTTAATGGTTTATCTGACCATGATGGACAATTACTGTCTTTACATCAAAAAGAGTTCTATTGTGGAAGGGCTAACCGAAACCATAAAACTGTACGGATATTTAATAAATTCTCACTTAGATTAAGCTATGAGATGGGAAAATGTGTTTAATACAGAGGATAACAATATAGACAACATGTTCAATACCTTCGCAAATACACATCTGCAAATATTTTATGCTTGCTTTCCAAAAAAGAAAATCTATGAGCAATCTCCCCTTAAACAATGGTTAACCATCGGAATTAAAACTTCTTGCAAGAGGAAAAAATAACTGTACCGTTTGACAAAAATACTTGATAACAACAATCCATAGCAATATTATAAATCATATGGTAAGATCCTGAGTAAGTGATTAATGAGGCAAAAAGACTCAGCTATAACGGTAAAATTACCAAGTCCAATTATACTATTGAAACTACTTGGAATATTATTAAAGCGGAGTTAGGTAAAAACCGCCTGAAGGACAAAAACTGTAAAACTGAGAAAATAAATCCAAGTATTTTTAATAATCATTTTTAAAATACTGCTGATATTACTAAAAAAAATTCTACTCAAATTACTTTAGATACTGATAATAACAATAACTACAAACATTATCTGAACTTGACAGCTAGGGGCCCCTTTCCCTATATAATATTCAATAAAATAACTAAAGAAATTGAAAAAGTTATCTCTTCTTTACATTCAAAAATTCTTCTGGATATGATGAGATTTTGATGAAGACACTAAAAATTAGTGCCCCATACATTTCTTCCCCTTTATGCTATGTATTCAACAAGGCAGTCTTAGCTGGTAAATTCCCCTTACGTATGAAATACTCAATTGTAACTCCTCTATACAAGAAAGGTAATAAAAAGAACTGTGCAAATTATAGACCAATCTCATTGTTAACTTCATTTACCAAGGTGTTTGAAAAAATAACATTTAGAAGATTATTGACACATGTTCACGTTTATGACATTCTAGCCAATGAAGAATTTTGATTTCGCCCCAAATTATCCACTGAAACAGCTTCATATAACTTAATAAATACAGTTTTAGCAGCTATTAACAATAAAAAAAAAGTAGGTGGAATCTTCTTCAATTTGGAGAAGGCTTTTGACTGCGTAAATCACGAAATACTTTTAATAAACTTGAATTTTATGGTATAACTGACAACATATATATGTTATTAAAATTGTATCTCCAAAACCGATATCAAAGGGTGGTAATTAAAAATGGACCCTTTGATAAGAGTGAATCAGACTGGGGTTGGGTCAAACATGGTTCTTCCCCAGGGATCTATCCTGGGACCATTACTTTTCCTACTATATATCAATGACTTACCTATATCTATAAAATATCTGAATGTCAATGTAAAGCCCCAAACAATTTTATTTGTGGATGATACTAGCGTAATCGTCAGTAATCAAAACAATACTGTACTAGGAAATAACATGAAGTCAGTCTTCACTAGTGTGATGAAATGGTTTAAGGCAAATTTACTCTCATTAAATCTAGACAAAACCTATTGTATGGGATTCCACTTTAAAGATATTATTAATTCCGTAATACAAATTAAATATAACAACAGTTATATAACATATGGATTAATTTTCTGGGGAACTTCTTCCCACTGTACAAATATTTTCAAACTCCAAAAGCGAATGGTTAGAATACTAATGGAAGCAAGACCCAGGGATTCTTGCAGAAATTTTTTTAAAATTTTAAATATACTACCTCTAGCATCTCACTACATACACTCCTTGGCTCTGTTTATTGTTACCAATAAATCACTGTCTAGACAAAATTATGAAATTCATAATTTTAATATCAGGAATAATTCTAATTTTTTTCAAGTAACGACTCACTTGACAATGTTTCATAAAAGTCCCGCCTACGCAGGCGTTAAGATATATAACCATATTCCAGCTGACATTAAGGACTTGGCGTGTGATATTAAAAGCTTTAAAATACCATTAGAAAGTATCTGCATGAGCATTCTTTTTATACTGTGGATAAATTTTGTATGCATAAAACTATATAAGTATTTCTGATGGTAATAGTAACATAATAGTATCAGTATCTACAGTGTTCTATTATTTTTATTTTTTTTTTTTGACAAAATCTTTTAATGATTGCATGTCTTATTTATTTATTTATCATTATTTAGTCATATTGTACTCCTGTATTTTTGACTTCTCTATATCCAATGGTTGTACCAGTATGGATCAATAGAATAAATTAAAATTGAATTGAATAACTTATAAATTTACATGATGTGATACCCCAAGTGTGATTAGCTTTCAACATCACAGTTATACTAACAAAAACAGATGTGGTATCTTACTTACTTACTCATGGAGCTGAGCCCTTCTTGAGGAGCCACCAATTCTGCAGCTACTCTAGAATTTCCCAGCATTTTATGGAACCCGAAGGTTCATCACCGTGTTCACAAGAGCCCTCCACTGGTCCCTATCCTGAGCCAGATCTATCCAATCCATACAATCCCATCCTATCTCTCTAAGATCCATTCTAATATTGTCCACCCACCTACGCCTTGGTCTTCCTTGTGGTCTCCTTCCTTCTGGCTTTCCCACCAATATCCCATACGCATTCCTCGTCTCCCCCATTCATGCTACATGACCTGCCCACCTCATCCTCCTCGACTTGATCACTCTAATTATACTTGGAGAAGAGTACAAGTTATGAAGATGTGGTATCCACAATATGTAATATACAAAATCACAAACGGCACATCTGTATGTGTACTCCAATGACTGGGTGACTTACAGATCATTCAATCATAGACTATATTCTACAAGTTTAATTCAGGAGGTGATCAGTTAGAACCTTTGCTGCAACACCAACTATCCTAACTGAGGACTCTGGGACTTAAAATACCTCTTCTGATCTCTGGTACTATATAACAAACATAGCTGAACATGTGTGTGTGTAGAAGTTCTGATTTTTGGTGGTGTTGGTGTTGTGGAGGTTAGTGTGTCCTCATAGTTTCTTCATGATGAGAGAAAATCAAACAAGTTGGCTCAAGGAGTCCTAATACCAACTTTTATTTGGGAGTTGCCTGGTTTGAGTCATGGTCATGGTCACTTACTATCCTCCATCAACCATGTTTATAGAATATTCAATTTATAGCAACCTTTACTAAATGTGGTTTAAACAGTGTATTTAGCTGTGACAGTTCACCTATTCATCTCTTGCCTCTTCAAGATTCAGACTCTGAATAAATTCTGTTGTCACTAAAACTTAGTGACATTACTGGAATTACATGTAACAAAGTGGATTCAACACCCCTGATTTGATTATTTGCAATTGCCAACATTCTCTGAACCAATATAAAAGCAACTTTAGAGAAATGAACCCACGGTTACACTCTCACAACTCAGTCATGATCACTAAAATGAAAAGATGCCTATCTCCACTTACCTTCTCAATTGCATTACTAAGTCGTCCAGTGATGCGTTTACACACGTTGGAAGCAAGGCCACTGGAAGCCAGTGGAAGTTCACTGATCACTGTCTTCAGGCCAATACTTGAAATGTCACGTAACTGCTCTTTATCAGATACCATGTTGCCACATAATGCATCCACAATTGTTTCTACCTGGAATTCCTTTACTTTGTTGACCAATGGACCAAGGCTATAAAAAATACAAATAAATAATACACATCTCATAACCTCATCTGTGTAAAAGTTATGGGAAATGCTGATTAAAGAAAACAAAAAGCAAACATTCTTTAATTTATCATATATGCTTAAAGTAGAATGGAAGACCATTAGATTCTAAAGGGTTCTGACGATGGTGGATGACACACAGAATTACTGGGTTTTGGGACTTTTTCCATCGTCCAGAATTCTAGGTAATGGAGGACCCAGAATTCCGGATGATGGGAAAAGTCCAAAAACCCTGTAATTCTGGAAGACCATTCTTCCTTATTTCAGGAGGTTCAATTTCTTGCCAGTGTAAATTAAATAATCTCACAACACCTTAAGATCCAAGTTCTGTTTCGCTTAAAAAGGGAAGCCTAATCTGCATCAAGAACTAATGAGGAAGATTTTTTTATAACTCTTGGCATAATGACCATAGCAGAACATTACGTCTCTGCCTTCAGTGACATCGACATTGAAATAAATTTTTTCATGTGGCAGTAACAATAGTTCCATTCAATATTGTATCCTGAAATATAATACAGTTTTGAAAAATGTACAACTTTTAAGTGATGTCTGATTCAAACAGAAAATGTCATTGGAGCATCAGTATATGCAAAACTGGTTTACAATTTTTTAATTTACAAATGATGCAGCCATGGTCTATCTAATATTTCTCAAAAACTATCTAGTTACATGAGCTTTTTACTTTTAACACCAACACTGTTATAATGTAAAATGTGTATTTCTGTTTTCTCACACTATGCTGTAATGACATTTCAGATTTTAGGTTATCACTATCTCCCGGCCAAACGTAATGTCTCAGCAACCTCATGTCATTCTAATTCGCCTTAAAAGACTTAATAATTTTAGCTTTCCTGTTTTATCACGAGACTCTGTGGTCTAGTGGCAAGAGTTCCTGGATACAGATCCAGAGATTTGGGTTTGATTCCTGGCAGATTTTCTGAGAAGTAGTGGGTCTGGAAAGGGGTCCGCTCAGCCTCATGAGGATAACTGAGCAGCTATTTCAAGGAAATAGCGGCTCAGGTCTAGAAAACCGAGATTAATGGCCGTGGGAATCTGTTGCATTGACCACGTGACACCCTCTGTCCTCTAAGGTTGGCACTAACTTCACCGACAAGCAGCAGTCGCTCGGTTGGTATAATTCACTTGTGGGCTACAGCCACGGAGTTTGATTGTTTAGTTTTATCGTGATAATGCAAAGTGTTTATTGCTATAATCTGTTAACACTGCTTTTGTAAAGTGTACACCATGCACAAGTGTTTAAAATCAAATAATGACAAATTATTTGGAATATGTTATCAGAAGTAAAAATCCCAAGATAAATAGAAGCTGGTGCATGGGTGAAATGGCTAGAATTAGGGAGATTTATTTTTGCATTAAAGAGAGAATATGTCCACAAAAATTGTGCAGGCTACATATAACTAAAGTACGACGGGTTGATATGCTTAGAGAAGCATGTTTTAAACATGCTTATATAATGGCTGTGTTCTAATTTGTAGTCTGCAATGTACTTAAACTCAACAAGCTAAATATATTCTATTATATACTTTTTACACAATGAGATGCCTGAAAAAACATTCAACAAAGAAACTTGCTTGATTCTGTCAAACACAATTACAGAAAATATGCATGATTTGCGTTACATGGTAACAGTACTGTTGTCTTGTTTGCACACTGTCACCTGTAAGTAAGCCGTTTTTATGCAAGGTTTACAGACATGGTGGCAAATGATTAGCAAGTATAGAGGAGAAAGCAGCAATAACCTGTTTTAATGATTTTGAATATCTCAGGCAGGGCATGGTGGATGCTAGTCATTGCATCCTGAATGTTTTGAACACATAACGCTACTTTGTGGGTCACATTAGTAACAACAAACTAAAAATAACATCTAAGGTTTTCACAGTGGTGGATGCTTTGATTATAACCATTTAGGTTCCGACATTATACTGTCATGTAGGTAGTCACCAATTTTTACCTGAAAGTGGAAGCACAATGTACCTCTGAAACAATGATGGACATTTTGTCTGAGAACAGGAAAAATGAATACCCAAAATCAGTTACAGAGCTCTTAAGGCTTGAGGAAAAAATATTTGTGCAGGGCATCTGTTACTTTATAAACAAAATTCCTAAAATTAATAAAAGAAGGAAAAGAAGTATAGGAATAAAATATTAACAGTATATTCTCAGTAACAGTAATAGTAATATTAATAGAGTTAATTTAAGAGAGATGTCCAAAAGTCACAGGGTCACTGCTATGACAGAATAAGATGTTTATAAGAATGTGCTACAAAGGGCCGGATGTGCATTGCCTAGACCATACAAGATTTCTTTTTCAAATAAAAAGAAAAACTGGGAAATTGTAAGAGTCTTTGAGGTCAGTACCCCCTTTAAAGACATCTGGACAAAGGAAAACTAAGACAGGGATCAACAATAAAAAACCATCAAATCAACCACTATTCAAACACAATTTTTAATTTAATTTTTCACTTATATTTTTAGTTAGAACAAAGAAAATAAAATTTATTCTCCTGACCTTGAATCTTACTGTTCCAAGCAATTTGCCATAAAAATTCATTACATGAATTTCATTTCTTGAGAAGGCTCACTTTAATTCTCTACAAATTAACACTGTTGTTTTGTTGGAAGAACATCCCACACTCTTCCAAAGAAAAATGTACACCATATTTTGCAAAGGCATCTTAAATCAGGTAATCTGGACATTGAATCCGAGCTTCTTTAACAAACTTAAAATTCACACTTCACTTCAAAGCTTGACTCCTGCACAAAAGCAGCAGAAATGTACTGACAAATTCCAAACGAATTAAGTAACTGGGCATTAATCTACAGGGACGCATCTTACTTTTAAAACTTGGCTAATAGGTCATACTGGATGTTTCACATCCTTCAGTCTAGTATTAAAAGTAAGGCATGTGAAAGAAGAGAAATGTGTACCTAATAACTAAGAGTAATTAAAAAACCTGCCATCCTTCGAAGGTTTCTTGCACATTCTTATTAAAACTACAACTATGAATGTTAAACTTCTCTAGAATGTGAAACACACACTGAGACCCAGCCCCTCCCCACCCATTACTAGGCGTTTCCATGTTTTTTACTTGTAATACCAATCTTTGTAAAAAAGGTGTAATTAATATGGGAACTAAAATATTTAATTGCCTGCCTTCCCTTGAATTGAAAATCGTTAAAAATTTTAATGTTTTAAGAGGAAACTAAAAAACTATTTGTTGTGCAGCGCTTTCTATTCTCTTCAAGAATTTTTCAACTAATGTTGGATTGATGACTAGCTTGCTGATTGTCTTTTGGCTTGCAATTTTTAATATTGTGTTTACATGTTTTATATTACTGACATTTTTCTTTTGATCTTCTGTATTTTTTATTGTTATGTTCCTTATAATGGTTGCTATATTATAGTGATAAATCACTGTGTAAATTTTATGCGACTTTGACATGTGATATATTCGTTATTTTACATGTCCAATTGTATTCACTTCAGTTATGGATGAAAATAAAGTTGAAAGTTGAAAGTAACACATTGGTCAAGTAACAGAATTCCTGATAAAGATTACATTGGAATATGGATGGCAAAATTCCATGGCCACTGTCATCAAGTCTGATGGACTCCTTGTGTGGCTTCTTTAAATACAGTGTCAGTAGCTAGCATACACAATGTCAGCTGGTGAGGTAATGGGTGAATGATGAACTGGAAATGATCTGGAAAGAAGCAGTCATGGTTTCATCAAAGAACTCTGGAATTTGCTTACAGGCACTAAAGGAAACCATGAAAAACCTTGGTTAAGATAGCTGATGGCCTGGTTGCAATCCAAACCAAGCATTCCCCAAATATGAGTCTAGGCTGTTACTGCTAGACAGACACACTTAATGGGTCTTTCAGTTATACATCTTCATGTAGGATGCCTTCTTCTGACTCCTGTGCCACAGAGCATGAAAGATCTCATGATCTGGGTTGAACAAGTCTTACAGCCAGTGGACATATGCACGCTTAGCATACTTTGAAATCAAAATGACCATCATTTGGAGATTTCCCATGTTACAGAACAGGCACATTTGTATGAACAAAAAACTTACACTTGTACTCTGTCATTTAGTACATGTTTCACATTTCTTCCTTAAAAAACAATGAATTTGAGCATGTAAATCTGTTGAGTTCATAATTATTTTGCATATCAAGTGAAAATGCTTTACAGTGGCATGAAAAACTTACCATTTCACGGCCAAATTTTGAACTTCTCCATTTTTGTCTTCCAATAAACGCAATAACATCTTCACAACTTTACGTTCGGAATCATCATCCAATTTAATGCTGTCCTTCTGAAGTTCTGTCATCAAATCATTGGTGGCCATAAATCTAAAATCCTTATCACTTGAGGTCATCTATAATCAAATACATGCAAGAAACATATATATATTAAATTTTAGAAGACAGAACAAGAAACCTCGAAAGGCTGGGATGTTCACTTTTCAAAATTTATGGATACAATAGTCACACATTAATCATTTCAATAGATCCTCGACAGTTTCGCTTAACGTTATACTGCATGCACTTAATGACACAAGAAGTCATTATTTACGTCAAATCAAATTCGGTGCAATGCTTTTGTCGTTACTTTCATGCAGTTTTAAGATGTCTTGGGAATGTACTAACTTACCTTCTCTAGTAAATTTGCTATTTGATACGATACACTCGCCATCTTAATGAATAGCAAGCAAATATATCAATTAAATGGAATTTAAGACTGCACAAATCGGAGGGGACAATTCTGTATTACGACTAGTTTTATTCAATATTCACGACAACCAACCGGCACAACTAGTCTCCAACTATTCACCTCCAGCATCAACCAACTTCTCACGGTTCTCACGATCGTCACGATCTCACGATATTAAATACTAGCCCTCCGTAACCCAATGTTATTGACTCCCAATGTTGCTGCCGTGACATCACAAATGTATAATCCTGCCATCTATTTGCAGCCTTCAGACTAACTCTGCAAAATGGCCGCAGCAACTGCCAAGAGCTCAGTCAATAAAAAGGTTAGCTACTTCCCGCTATACTAGACTATGCCTGCCAGGCCTCCAGAAACCAGATCTCTCAAAACAATGGCTAATTTTGCCAATCTGATCTCTTGCACTGCAGCGGTTCTTACTCTGTTTTTAGAAATGTTGCCCTTTTGTCAGCAAACACATTTTTTGAAAAGTTCACAATGAAATACTGTCCAGGTTGTAATCAGCTGCGTTACTGATCTAGCCAATTTTAAAACAATTTTAGAAAAGCAAGAATAAACAGTATTAAATACTACAGTCAGTGAGAACTTCATATTATAACTGCTTGCTACACATTTTAAACTGTATCACATAAATTAATGGGGAAGAATGCTGGAATGAGACTACAAATCAATAAAGTAAAATTCCAGAAAGGAATCTCAGTACTTGTTTGGGCAGAGGCAGAATAAATAGTCTTGGGTTGCCTAGCAACCACTAGCAACCACTGACACTTCAGAAAATAGTGGGCTGTCTTTATAGGAACTAAGCATGGTCGATAATTACAGTTTGAAAAGATGCAATTGACACTGAATTGGTGAACATATTTTATACATTCACAATCTTTATGCAGCCATACTATAACACAATGAACTTACTCATGGAGCTGAGCCCTTCTTGAGGAGCCCCAATTCTGCAGCTACTCAAGTATTTCACAGCATTTTATGGAACCCGAAGGTTCATCACTGTGTTCACAAAAGCCCTCCACTGGTCACTATCCTGAGCCAGATCTATCCAATCCTTACCATTCCATCCTATCTCTCTAAGATCAATTTTAATATTGTCCACCCACCTACGCCTTGGTCTTCCTTGTGGTCTCCTTCCTTCTGGCTTTCCCACCAATATCCTATACGCATTCCTCGTCCCCCCCATTCGTGCTACATGACCTACTCACCTCATCCTCCTTGACTTGATCATTCTAATTATACTTGGAGAGGAGTACAAGTTATGAAGCTCCTCATTATGTAGTTTTCTCCCACCTCCTGTGACTTCATCTCTCTCTGGTCCAAATATTCTCCTCAACACCCTGTTCTCAAACACCCTCAGTCTATGTTCCTCCCTTAATGTCAGAGACCAAGTTTCACACCCATACAGAACCACGGGCAAAATTATAGTTTTGTATATTCTAATTTTTATGTTTTTGGACAACAGACGAGAAGATAAAAGTTTCTGGACTGAATGGTAGCAAGCATTACCCCAGTTCAATCGCCTCTTAATTTCCTCCTGAATCAGGTTTCGATCTGTTATCGTTGTTCCCAAATATCTGAACTGTGCCACATTTTCAAGACATCTGTTTCCTACCTTCATATCATTTGTGTGTTTTTCTTTATGGTATCTACATTATCACCCAGTAGATTCACATCATCGGCGTAGACCAACAGCTGATGTGTCCTGTTTAGTTTCAGTCCCACCTGGCTTCCCCTTAATAATTTTAAGTAAGTTGTGACTGTATTGTAAACCTATTATTATAAGGCTTAGAAATTTTTTACTTTGATATTTTCCTCCAGGTAAGGATTTCAAGGTTACAATGTGTTCTTACTCTAAGAAAAAAATTCATAGGTATATGGCTATGTAAATTCAAAAAATTCCTCAATGGTATAAAAGGAATTCTGTAATAAGAATGTTGTCAACTTAAATTTAAAACTCATGTCATTAAACATAGACTTAATGTCAGATGGCAAATGGTCCCATATAACATATTCCTTTTACATTTACATTCTTTTTATTCATTACACTCTTTTTAAGATGCAAGTAGCTGTCTTGCTTTACAATTAAAAGAAGACAAGATTGTCAGTCTGTTTTCTACTTTTTCATTACCTATTTTAGATATACACAATCTTTATATCACTGTATACTAGTCTTTATTTCAATTTATTATACTATTAATGTATGTTATACAAAACTTATTAATGATATTGTATTTTAACTTGTGGGAACATCCCACATTATCACGCCAGGTCAGGTCAGGTCAGGTCATGTTACAACTGACGGTCAGTCAGTCTGTCGGTCTTGGTGTCGAGCCCCAGCTGGGGCTCATGACCAGATATTTCTTTTCAATGAAAGTTACTGTCCTGTCTATGTGTAGCGCCCTCTCTGACGAGAGGTCGGGTCTGTCATCTGTCAGTCAGTCTGTATTAAGTCTATTGTCTGTATTTACATCCATTTACAAATACACACTTAATCCTTACTTCTATGTACAATATATACACAGCCTCTGTCAGTCCAGGCTAGGTACAGCGGATTATGCCCTTTCATATATATACATATATATCCTAGTAGTATTTGCTACCACGGCAGTCTAGTCACTTGAACGGTCGTATGCCTGACCGCCGCCAAGTTTAAGCCTCTTATACTTTCTGTGTCGGGCTTCGCCTTGTCCGATGTTGCGAACATTCTCATTATCATGATTTTGTATGACTTCTGCTTGTTGCCTGCATAATTTTGTTATGTAATCATA
>NW_019734314.1:1084332-1085886 GCF_002891405.2 Cryptotermes secundus
TCACCGCAACTAGCCTTTCTCCTTACCGGCGCGCGCCGCGCTACCTCACCGGTCAAGCAGCAACAGCAACCACGGTCCTTTTCAGGGCCAACAAATTGTTCCGAAGAAGTGGGTTGTCATCGGAGTAATGACAAGACTACACACGTTGACAAGAGTGCCCCACAAACTATTGAATTTTTAATTAATAGACTTGTATAAAACTGTACAAATTGTATAAGGTTTGCCATTGCTCTTACTACTAAAATTGGAGGGGGGGGGAACGTGGTAGCGTAGTTGTTTGAGCGACTATGCTACAACTCGGAAGGTAGTGGGTTCAAGTCCTGATGAGGTCATTGGATTTTTTTTCAAGTTACCTAATCCTTCCAGCAGCGCTATGGCCCTGGGGTCGACTTAGACTCTAACAGAAATGATACCAGGAATTAATTAAATAATTTTCCTGGGGAGTAAGGCTGACAACCTTACTGCCATCTTTGAGCTGACTGTCTAGATAATGCGAGACCCCCAACGTCTCAAAACCCTATAGGCCTTCATGGCTCCTTACAGCGATGGCTTTACGTTACTTACTTACTACTAAAATTAACTTATTTTATTATATTGTATACATTTATCAGTATTGCATTACAAATGTGTATGCTATTGGATGACAAGTGTAATCTTAGTTGTAACTGTAACTAGGACAATCTCCACATCTGCATGAGAATGTACACTTAACTGGATTTATGGAAGGTGAATAAAAATGAAATGAAATTCCTGTACACAGAGATTTGTTCTGTATGTGATATCACTGCTATCAACTTCATATAAAATTTTGTCCAATATTCTTCTTTCGAGGTTAAGTATCTACATAGATAAAATTATTGGGGATCATCAGTGTGGGTTTCAACATAACAGATCAACTACAGATCAGATCTTTTGCATTCATCAGATATTGGAGAAAAAATGGGAGTACGATGAGAGTACATCAGCTATTCATAGACTTCAAGAAAGCCTACAATTCAGTTAGGAGGGAAGTATTGTACAATATTCTAATAGAGTTTGGGATACCCATGAAACTAGTTAGGTTGATTAAAATGTGTTTAAATGAAACGTATAGTAAAGTCCGTGTAGGTAAATATTTGTCTGATGAATTTCCTATCCAGAATGGTCTAAAACAAGGAGATGCTTTATCGCCACTCCTTTTCAACTTTGCCTTAGAATAGGCAATTAGGAAGGTCCAGGGAAATCAGGTGGGATTTAAACTAAACGGGACAAATCAGCTGTTGGTCTATGCCGATGATGTGAATCTACTGGGTGATAATGATACCATAAAGAAAAACACATAAACTTTAATTGATGCAAGTAATTATAGGCCTATTTCTTTATTGACAGGTTTTTCTAAATTATTTGAAATATTAGTCTTTAATAGACTAAAACAACATTTGACAAACAATAATATTATTGTGGATGGGCAATTTGGATTCAGAAATGGTATATCTACACAAAATGCTATCTTCAAACTAACAGAAGCTATTTATAAGGCATGGAATAACAAAGAACTAGTGGTAGGTGTATTTT
>NW_019734314.1:1086304-1091864 GCF_002891405.2 Cryptotermes secundus
TTCTTTGAAAGACAATATTAATACTTTTAAACAAAGGCTAAAAGATTATCTTATTTTAAACGCATTTTATTCGGTAGATGAATACATGGCATACAGGCAAGCATAATACATTATTGTTGTCTTTCCAAGATTATGTATTATCTAGATTTGTTATATGACTGTTTTTTATTTTATTATTGTATTTTTCATTTGATAATTCTTGAATATTTTAATTGTTGAGACTAGATTGCATTTTGCAATGTCATTTTGCTGACGAATTCAATATCCGGTCCGGTTTCCGGACAATGGATCTGTGAAATTATGTATCTATGTATGTATTCTCAATTACATACATGTATGCATGTAAAGAGGTTCGTCTAGAAGTAAACAGAGAAAACTAAGTATATGTTACTGTCTCATCACCAAAATGCAGGGAAAAATCATGATATGAAGATAGGAAACAGATGTTTTGAAAATGTGGCACAGTTCAGATATTTGGGAACAATGATAACGGATCGAAACCTGATTCAGGAGGAAATAAAGAGGCGATTGAACTGGGGTAATGTTTGCAACCATTCAGTCCAGAACCTTTTGTCTTCTCGTCTGTTGTCCAAAAACATAAAAATTAGAATATAAAAACTATAAATTTGCCCGTGGTTCTGTATGGGTGTGAAACTTGGTCTCTGACATTAAGGGAGGAACATAGACTGAGGGTGTTTGAGAACAGGGTGTTGAGGAGAATATTTGGACCAGAGAGAGATGAAGTCACAGGAGGTTGGAGAAAACTACATAATGAGGAGCTTCATAACTTGTACTCTTCTCCAAGTATAATTAGAATGATCAAGTCAAGGAGGATGAGGTGGGTAGGTCATGTAGCACGAATGGGGGAGACGAGATGTGCGTATAGGATATTGGTGGGAAAGCCAGAAGGAAAGAGACCACAGGGAAGACCAAGGCATAGGTGGGTGGACAATATTAAAATGGATCTTAGAGAGATAGGATGGAATGGTAAGGATTAGATAGATCTGGCTCAGGATAGTGACCAGTGGAGGGCTTTTGTGAACACGGTGATGAACCTTCGGGTTCCATAAAATGCTGTGAAATTCTTGAGTAGCTGCAGAATTGGGGCTCCTCAAGAAGGGCTCAACTCCATGAGTAAGTAAGCAAGTATGATAATGGTGATGATATAAATGAGGCACTTACTAACTTGGCTGTAATTCCGTCATATCCACGAGCTAATTTAGGTTTCATTAACCTTATTAGTTCTTCTATTTCATTATGATTGGTTTATTTTAACACCATCTGTTGAAAGGGTTGCAAAAAGGAAGTATATAAATAATCCACAGGTCTCTAGTCCAGTGTTCCGCAACCGGTGTGCCGTCACAAGGTGAAAGGTGTGACGCGAACTTTTACCTATTGTAAGAAATTAATTGTCGAATTTTATTCGTTTTATTTTATCCCAGTTACCGTGTTCCATATGCTTGCATTTTATTCTCAGCCACTGCACTGATTAAATAAGGTGATGCTTCTTAATTCTTTATTATATGCTGTGATTTTTTATGTACAGTAATGTTGTATTCTAAGAAATTAAACGTAAATTATTTACTCACAGTTGTTGTTATATCATAGTGTGACATGTTGCGCAACGGAGAACCCCCCCCACCAGCAGTGACGCGGCGGGTGAGTCAGCGCTCCCCTCCCCCCCTCCGCACGGTAACGTAACGCGCAACGCGCGGTGACGCAACAGGACGACGTGGAACCGGTTCCTACTGTGACGTGGCGCCGATTCCTACTGTGTCGCTACACGCAACGACACTGTTGACGCGGGCAACAGGCAACACCGAACGGAATATAAGCCGGCTGAGCAGTAAGCGTGAGTTAGTTGTAATGTAGCCATCGCCGAGTTCAGTTCCGAGTTAGTCCCGAGCAAGCCTACGAGCGAGTGTGTGATCAACAGTTCTCAAGGCAGCCGTCGCGGAGAGAAGAACCGGACGTGTGTGTAATTGTGTAATTGGGAGTGTGTGAGACAGCTCCCGTACTGTAAACGTGCAGACTACTGAAGATAGAGTGAACTGATTTGCGAATAGGGTTATAAATCGTGAAACCCCGCAACAGTGTAAACAGATTAATGCGATTAGGGTTATAAAGTGTGAAACCCCGCAACTGTGTGATAATTAATTGTAGCCGTTACTTGTAGGTTGTTGAATAAACCAGTTAACAGTCCGAACGGCGTCTTCAGTAACGAAACACGTTACAACTGGTGTCAGAAGTGGGATTTGGACTTACACACGTTACCGACAGNTTGCTTGCCGCATGTTCTGTGTACGTGCTTTTCCCTAAAACTGCAGGGATTAGCATGGGGTTTCCTATCTTTTATAACGCTGTTTCGGTATTTGCCCCTGTTTGTTAGTAGTTAGAGCTTGTTCAACTTTATGACTTTCTTCCTGTATCGATGCACACACCGTCGGACTTCATTTAAAATTATAAATATTTAAAAAATAAGTCACATCTTCCGTTTGAAGAGTAGAGATCCCGCGTTTTACAATTGTTTCAGTTCTATCACAGCTGTGCTCTGAAGTAGTTCTCAAATTTTTGTTGCTAGTTAGAGAATTACAGATGGGTCGTTTGAGATGTCCCCGACTGTATGGCCACTTGCTGACGGCAATAAAATGGTGATGGACACAATTAAAGAACATTTAGAAATGTTGCAGCAGAAATTCAATAAGTATTTTGGTGAGAGTGTACAAGATTTCGACTGGGTTCGTGATCCATTTGTTGTGAATTCAGAACATCTTCCGATTAATATACAAGAGGAACTCGCAGATTTAAAAGCAGACAGAACATTGAAACTAAAACATCGAAGTGCCTTTGGATACGTTTGGTTGGCAATAAGGAGTGGATACCCGGCTATCTCCAAGGTGGCAGTTAATGTGTTATTGCCTTTTTCAACTACATATTTGTGTGAACTGGGCTTCTCGGCGTTAACTGAAATTAAGACATCAAAGAGGGAGCGGCCCAAATCCATCGATGAAGAAATGAAACTTGCGTTGTCAACGATTCCACCACGGATCAGTCGCCTGTGCGCAGCTACGCAGTCACAAGTATCACATTGAAGGTATGAGTTGAATTACTGTATTTACTTTAATAGTAATAGAAGTGTATTTTCTGCACTCTACAGTGAATTAAAGTTCATTAATTGATAATAAATGCAGGAGACGATTTCTGTTTAATGATAATAAAATAACAATATAATAATATTATAGTAATAAGTTGATCACGTTACGTATTTATATTAATTGTCTGATATCATGCGTTTTTGAGGGGAATAACATTTTGATGTGCCGTGTTGTGTCATGGATACTTCATGGTGTGCCGTGAGTAGAAAAAGGTTGCGGAACACTAGTCTATTACCATATCCTTATTTATCCCCTCTTTTGTGACATTAGCCACATCTAGCCTTAACTTTTGGAATTCTTAAGAAAGTCTTTGAAGTCAGTGGTCCACTCCTATTCCACAAGCTGACTCAGTTTGATGGAAAATGAAGCATGTCAGCTTTTAGCCATTCACTGTTTCAGCTAACTGATTCAGTTATATTTCACTCTTGGTGAAGCTCTAATTACAAAACCTAACCAAATTCCAACCTAGCATGTCATGAGGAATCATAGTTCTGCTTATTAATCCATTCTTAATGTTAAGATAATGTAATTTCCATTTCAGGCATTGCCTTGGAGTATGTCCAAGGGGGAAAAACAAGAACAAAGATGTTTGATCTTTCAAACCTTTCTTCAAGGTAAAATATATGGCATTAGATAACACTAGCCCAGTAGTTTTCAGTCTTTTTGGAGAACTGTGGATTGTGTCTATTTAACAGAGAGGTCATAGTGGCTGATGTACAATTAGTGAGTTTGTTATATCATATGCACAGGCTACTGGGTATTCAAAACTGACTTACTGCAATTTTTAAATTTAATTTTCTGTGACAGTGGTGCTTTAACAAGAATGAAAAAGGAGAGGCTAGGTTTACAACCTAGCATAGGCTACAGTTTGTAACAAAAGCCATGAGAGATTGAAGAATAAATGCTAGACCCATTTTAGCATCCATTTGTTTATATCTGTCTAAATTGCAACACTTGTTTTTACTTCAATATATTAACACTTAACACTAGATGTTTCGGCCTCAAAGGGCCATCTTCAGGTGTTTTATTCACTATTTATTTATGACTAGTAAAGACAACACCACACGTTGAGGAGGAAACGAAAACCAGGCGCAAGAATTTATAAATTACACATAACTAACGTGAGGAACAAGCTGCCGGGGAAAACATTTTAATATATTTTATGGAAGTGACGACACCCTGAGTGAAGTGAAACAACAAATTATAAAAGAATTTTATCTCGTTTTAATTGAAGGTGGACTGCAGAGTGTGGTTTTTAAAATGAATTTGAACAGCAAAACAGTGTAGCAGTTTTAACAAGATCTTGATTGAATATATGTAATAAAACACCTGAAGATGGCCCTTTGAGGCCGAAACACGTAGTGTTAAGTGTTGAAGAATATATTGAAGTGTAAAACAAACGTTGCAATTTAGACAGATATAGAAAAATGGACGCTAATGGAACAATTGCAACAGAATGATGAAATACAGAAGCTAGACCCATTTGTTGCTGACAATAGTACAAGAAGTTTGATCTTGGAACATGACCCCCCCGTAAATTGCACACACATGGAAAGTACCTTATCTTGTGTTATATATGTGGTATATTTGAAAGAGCCACACTGAATACTATTAAAAAAAACTTACTATGGACAACCGTTCCACTGTCGGCTTTAACAGTAATATATTTCAATGCAGAGCTACTGGCCACTGAAACCTAATGGTTCATTTTTGGCTTCCTTGTATATCCATGGACAGAACTTATATTTACTCATACATTTTTTTTCTTCAGGAACAATGTCAATGAATTGGCAGCATCCATAGCAGTGGATGAGCCTCTAGTTACTCCCAATGTGATTCCTCAACTTTCTGAGTCACTTGCTAAGCTCCAGACAAAGATCAGCAATGCAAATAACCATCGGTTTCATAAGTACAGGACTCTCAATACACATCTGCTGCCACTGACTAATGTTGCATTTGATAAGAAAGGAAAACGGTACTTTTGATCTCAGTTACATTTGATTGTTTGGATAAAAGCTATCACCGCTTTTCTACCTCACAAACATGGGTATATAGTTCCTTGTGATCATGTGCAAAGGATTATATTCATGTGATGGCTCAATCCCCAGACATTACCACTTAGCTTATCTTGGCAAGTGGTGTTTATTTTCAGCTCCCTAATTTATTCTGAGAAGTAATCTTTGTCAGTTGTTTAAAGTGTATGTTCCAAATTTCACATCACCCATGTTTCAACTGCCTTTAACACAAATTGAAAATGGTCGGCATGTTTGGGACATACTTCGTTTAAATGTCAGCTAGGCTACTAGTTATCCAGACCAAGGCATTTAATGGAATTGGAACTTTGTATGGTGAAAGCTCATGAACTCGCTAACAATTCTGTATGGAACATATTTGACATATAAAAA
>NW_019734314.1:1093612-1100503 GCF_002891405.2 Cryptotermes secundus
AGTTGCAACTGATTAAGATGATGCTCAGATAAGCACAATATATGAGGAAAATCAGGATATAAAAAAAAAATTTAAAATCTCATCAATTTTACATCGCAGTCCTTGAATGTTTTGATGATAGATTTGAAGGACCAATTTAGATAAGTTTTTTGATGACTCTTTACTCGATGGGAAAATAAATTTGCCCGAATGTACATGTCCTTTAATCATGATTAATGACTGATGATCATCATAAAAGCAATTTTCTGCCCATTTGGTTATACAGGTAAGAAAGATAGACATACCACAAGAAAGATATGAGTCATCTGTATTCCTGCAGTGTTGTTGATATTCATACAGGAACTGACATTAAAATGAGAATGTTATAAATGCAGTAATGTGCAAAATATAGTGGATATTTTTAGAAATGAAACTAAGAAAGAGTACTACAGTGGTTTGATCACATGGGAGTGGAATAGTAACTGTTTGAGAACTGAAAACAAATAATAAAAGACCTACAGGAAGGGCAAGACATAAAGGAAGTATAAAAGAATGAAAGAAGTTGAAAACAGAAGTATAAAACTAAAATCAAGGTGAAGAGAAATATGTGCAGGTAGATAGCAGAGTGGAAAAGGGTTTATCTCACCCATATTACTTGTGAAAGTCGAAACATCAAAAGAAAATGGTTATATGATGCCCACCTGTGGCAATATGATAAAGTCTGGCAGTGAAATCCATGGAGCCAGTGCCCACCAGAAGCCTTCGGGGGTTGAACTGAACTGTGACCACCTCTGCTGTGTGACCCCACAAAGTGTTGTAGCATTCACCTGTCTCAGCTGACCACAAGCGAGCAGTTTTATCAAAAGAGGCTGTCAATATCTTGTCGCTATGGGAATATTGTTTAAAATTAATTGATATGAATACTATTTTAGTTACACAGTCTTGAAGATATACAGAATATATTTGTTAAGGAAAGTTATTTTATATTGGAAATTGGAACATATGATGTGATCTAGTGGTCAGTGTTCTTGGCTACAGATCCAGAGGTTCGGGTTCGATTCCCGATCCTTTAAAATTTTTTCTCAAAATTCCAAATTTAAAATTGTTAGGGTTACTCGCCTTATGTCTAAAGTACTGCAGCGGCTAGTTCTTGTTCCCACACTGTATAGGTGTTATCCTGTGTGCGTGCTGCTGTTATTCTTTACTACGTGTGTAGAATAACAGTGGCACGTACAGAGGAAGACTACACAGGATAACACCTATACAGTGTGGGAACAAGAACTAGCCGCTGCAGCACTTTAGACATAGGGCGAGTAACCCTAACAATTTTAAATTTGGAATTTTGAGAAAAAATTTTAAAGGATCGGGAATCGAACCCGAACCTCTGGATCTGTAGCCAAGAACACTGACCACTAGATCACATCATATGTTCCAATTTCCAATATAAAATAACTTTCCTTAACAAATATATTCTGTATATCTTCAAGACTGTGTAACTAAAATAGTATTCATATCAATTAATTTTAAACAATATTCCCATAGCGACAAGATATTGACAGCCTCTTTTGATAAAACTGCTCGCTTGTGGTCAGCTGAGACAGGTGAATGCTACAACACTTTGTGGGGTCACACAGCAGAGGTGGTCACAGTTCAGTTCAACCCCCGAAGGCTTCTGGTGGGCACTGGCTCCATGGATTTCACTGCCAGACTTTATCATATTGCCACAGGTGGGCATCATATAACCATTTTCTTTTGATGTTTCGACTTTCACAAGTAATATGGGTGAGATAAACCCTTTTCCACTCTGCTATCTACCTGCACATATTTCTCTTCACCTTGATTTTAGTTTTATACTTCTGTTTTCAACTTCTTTCATTCTTTTATACTTCCTTTATGTCTTGCCCTTCCTGTAGGTCTTTTATTATTTGTTTTCAGTTCTCAAACAGTTACTATTCCACTCCCATGTGATCAAACCACTGTAGTACTCTTTCTTAGTTTCATTTCTAAAAATATCCACTATATTTTGCACATTACTGCATTTATAACATTCTCATTTTAATGTCAGTTCCTGTATGAATATCAACAACACTGCAGGAATACAGATGACTCATATCTTTCTTGTGGTATGTCTATCTTTCTTACCTGTATAACCAAATGGGCAGAAAATTGCTTTTATGATGATCATCAGTCATTAATCATGATTAAAGGACATGTACATTCGGGCAAATTTATTTTCCCATCGAGTAAAGAGTCATCAAAAAACTTATCTAAATTGGTCCTTCAAATCTATCATCAAAACATTCAAGGACTGCGATGTAAAATTGATGAGATTTTAAATTTTTTTTTATATCCTGATTTTCCTCATATATTGTGCTTATCTGAGCATCATCTTAATCAGTTGCAACTAGAGACATTTCATCTACGAAATTATACCCTGGGAGCCAGTTACTGTAGATGTTATATGAAAATTGGCGCTGTTTGTGTTTATGTTCACTGTGACTTAAGTTACTCTAAAATTGATTTGAGCAAATTCTCTATTGATCAACATATTGAAGCAAGTGCAATTTTATTATCAAACTTTTCTGAGAATATTTATATCTTATCAATTTATAGAGCTCCTAGTGGTAATTTTACTCTTTTGCATCTAAATTAGAATCTATTCTTAATTTGTTTTTTAGAAATAATACTAAAGTAGTTCTTTGTGGTGATATAAATGTTAATTATCTAACTGATAATAACAAAAAGAAGAAAATAGATTTGTTATTAGCTTCATTCAACATATCGAGTACAGTGAATTTTCCAACAAGATCACAAAATGGCTCTGCAACTGCAAGAGATAAAGTATTTATTGATGCGACTCTGCAGGGGAATTATGTAATATATCCCTTATGTAATGGGCTTTCTGATCATGATGCCCAATTGTTTTAAGAGAACTTAAAGCTTTTATTAAGAATGGGAGTGTCAAGGGGAAAAAATAAGGAAAATTGATCAGGCTACTGAGTTGGATTTCAAATATAAGCTGAGTTTCGAAACTTCGGACTCAGTCTTTGGTGCTAATGACGTAAATACACTGTATAATTCTTTTCTTAACTTATTTCTCAGAATATTCTATTCAAGTTTTCGTCTAAAAGAACAGATAATTAAATCCAATAATAATTCATAAATTACCCTTGACATAAGTATCTCCTGTAGGCATAAAAGAGATCTTTACTTATTATGCAGGAATAGTAATGATGAAGCCTTGAAGAAGCATTATAGCACTATCATTGTAAGATAATAAAATCGTTATAAGGGATGCTAAAAGGAAGCATTATAATAAATAGGTATTAAATTCTGGTTATAAAATAAGAACTGTCTGGGACATTACAAAACTATTAATTGGGATGTTATCCAAAGTAGACACAATTCAAGAATTAAAAGTTAATGGAGAGGTTATTACTAATAGACAAGATATAGCAGATTTCTTGAATAGATTCTTCTTATGTGTCTTTGAAAATAATATAAATACAAAGTTTTAAATTAATAATAAACCATTAGATTACTTGCGACAAGCTTTCAACCATTCTTTCCCTAGTATAAAATACCATGACGTAACGTCTACTGCGATATCTAAAATTATTAAATCTCTAATAACAAAAGGATCTCACGGCTATGTCGAAATATCAGTTAAAGTTCTAAAAATTAGTTCTCCATTTATTATTTCTTCACTAAATTTTTTAGCATTAAAATGCTATCTTATGACATTTTTCCCGATCAGCTAAAATACGCTGAGATTAAGCCTCTGTTTAAGGGTGGTGGTAAAAATGATCCTACTAATTATAGACCGATTTCCCTTTTAACTTCCTTTTCAAAAATCTTCGAGAGGATTATACAGGGTGTCCCAGGAGGAATGTGCCAGAATTTGGGAGGGTGTTCCTAATGTTAAAATATGCCGATATAACCCAAAACAGCTATGTCCAAAGTTGAACGGTTACGGAGATAATGGCCCGAGAAAAGTGGTCTTCTGGCTGGTCCACGCACTTTACCTGTCAGCTGACTAGTCTTATCGATGTTTGTCCTTGAATGGTGATGACGGCTCACGTTAGCCCCACACACTGGCATACCAGAACGCGCACTCAGCAATGTTACGCCAGTGCTTGTCATTCATGTGTCATGTATAGTGCTTGGAACCCTAACGACAACTTTGACATGGCGTACGAGTTTTTTTGTAGTTCACTTTAAAGGCTTCATGTCACTCACAAGTTAGTTTGATGTTACGTACATTTTTAACATTACAGAAACCACATATTCCTGCCAGTTTTAATATGTACTTAGTAATCAACAAGTGTGTAACACCTGTCAAAGTTCCACAATTCTCTGGCCATTATCTCCGTGATCATTCAACTTTGGACATAGGTGTTATGGATTATATCGGCATACTTTAACATAAGGAACACCCTCCCGAAATCTGGCACATTACTCCGGGGACACTCTGTATTATCCAGACTGAATCAGCATGTCTATGGCCATAATATTATAGTTAATGAACAATTTGGTTTTAGACCTCAGTCTTAAACTATTAAAGCTTCCTGTGTATTAATTAATGAAATATTAGAAGAATTATATAAGCAAAAAATTGTAGGTGGTATTTTCTGCGACCTAAAATAGGCTTTTGACAGTGTTAATCATGGGATTTTATTGAACAAACTTCAGTTTTATGAAATAGTTGGAAACATTTCATAACTTAATTACATCCTATTTATCTGATATCAGATAGATTTAATATCATGCACCGACTTGATTTACGTTGGTACCTCGAGTTGGGATATTGTAAGGCATGGTGTCCCACAGGGTTTCTCCCAACCACTATTCTTATATGCACTTTCATTAAATCAATAAATGTACGTTATGGTGTATTCTTCCTTCACACATACTTCAGTTTCATGGTTCATAGGGAAAGCACTTCGATTTCATTGTGGAACAGAGGAAACACATGTTTGTAAAATTATGTGCATTCGCCATTACTCGGTCCAGGATAATACATACATTAAAGACTACCATTTGCACTATCTCACTGAATCTTTTAACATATACTTTCAGGCAGATAATTAATCAGAACTTGTATATATATGTGTGTATAAACACACACATAACACCGTCTTATTATTTATAAACACCTCTTAAGCCCAGGTAAGAAACCTATCTTGATGGTGTACACCGGATATTTAGGTCATAGTGACAGGGCAGCCAACCTCTTAACATGACTGAAACAGAAACATTCAATTATCTGTTCCAGTAGAGGACGGTAATTTTTCACCCTATTTTTTTTTTACCTATTTTCATGTATTATATTCTACTTCATATTCAGGAAGGGAAAATCGGGCGAAACAATTGATCAGCAGCCACTGAATCCTTAGCTTATCCGTGCACGAGAAAGAAGAGAACCATTTCACTGATAATAAAGATTTTTCGTCATAACGTTAAGCCATTGGAGGGCAGCATTATGCCATAATATGTCATATTCAGTAGACATTTGTATTACCGTGGGGGATGCGTAAACTCGTGAGGTGGGAGCGGCGTTCTTGACACAATCTAAGCTATCTCGTAGCAACATAACATTGGAATATATGAGCAAAGATTGATACTATTGGTTGAAAAACATTCAACACGCTCAATTTCACACATAACGTCATATTTCAACTTATATTCCATGTTACGTCAGTCCTATATTACGTTCGGTTAAACAGCAGCTTCGTAAATGACATCACTCTTAGGTGTGCGCAATGAACTACTGCGCATCCACCTGTAACTCAGGGGGCTGGCCCTCGGATAGCTGATGTTAGGTTAGGTTAGGTCAGGTCAGGTCAGGTCAGGTCAGGTCAGGTCAGGTCAGGTCAGGTCAGGTTTGCGCCGTAGACAACTGCGGTTCATCTTTACGTTGGAGGGGCGAAGCTCGGTAGCTTTTGCTAATGATAGTTTGTGAGAATACACTATGTTAGGTGTGCGCAAATGTCTACTACACATCGTTTGGATCAGTTGAGCACGGTTTCGCCGTCGGCAATATCTTATGATTGATTGTCTCTGATAGCGTATAAAACCGTTATATATTTATACGGGACATTTTATTTCCGAATTTTAGGTTAGGTTATGTCAGGTCAGGTTTGCGCCGTAGACTACTGCGCATCAAACTTTACGTTGAAGGGGGCGAAGCTCGGTAGTTTTGCTAATGATAGTTTGGAGAATACACTATGTTAAGTGTGCGCAAATGTCTACTACACATCGTTTAGATCAGTTGAGCACGGTTTCGCCGTCGGCAATATCATATGATTGATTGTTTCTGATAGCGTATAAAACCGTTATATATTTATACGGGATATTTTTTTTCCGAATTTTCTCACATTATTAATTCTTGCATATATTTTTCTCTTAAACTCTCTACAAAATCTATGAAACTTGCAATATACTACTATACTATCTATACTATACTATCTTTTTCGCCATTTGTCAAGGACATACATAGATTTTATGTGAAACGTATCAATCCCACAATAGTACTGCTCAAATATTAGATAGGGAAATCACTGATTACCATCTCAACCTAACACTATATCATTCAAAATTCTTCTAAGCAAACAAAAAACCAACATATCACTATATATGTTCTAGACTAAACTATAAAATACAATTACAAGAATATCAGCTGTAACAACACCTGCTTCCCTTTAAACAATGTGATTCTCTAAGAAGTATAATAGATGGAAAGAAAATCATTCACTGATGCTGTATACTACCTGCTAGCACATGTAAGACTGGAATCTGAGATGGCAAGAATGCAGTCCGTTGTCTATCACACCCAAATACATATCTTACATAGAAATCACTTGCCATCTTTCTTCAGGCTATAACACAAAACATACACACCACTGTGCACAT
>NW_019734315.1:0-81264 GCF_002891405.2 Cryptotermes secundus
AGCTTTGGCCTTGTACCAACCTGGCTGGTACTTGAAGAGTTCTCTGTTATGTGATATAACGCTGTATGGTCCGTTGCAATTCAACTGACTCTTCGGCCAAGATGTCACCTGCATCTTCAGCATCGAAACGTAAGCTAAGCAAGAAACCACTGCGAAGCAGGACAGCATCACCTCCAGCTCTGCTCAGTAGCTGATCGTTGCCTGCTTCGCACTAGTTTCTTGCTTGGGTTATTCCTCCACCTTGAAGATGGAGACGATATATTCCTCTTAAATGTTGGTTGATTTTCAACGGACTACACGGTGCTATATCCCTGAAGATGGAACTCTCGATAACCACAATTCGCAGAACCTCAAATCCTGATGTAGTTGTGTTCATCTTCAGGTATAGGTTCGGAGCAGAATGGCTGGATGCAGAGCTCCAGAGTAGCGATGCTTTACATGACACACAGAACTTTGTTAAGCTTCGCAGGCGTAGTTCATCCCTCTGGCTATTGATACTGACATATTGCAGGTATGCCATTAAGATACAGATCTTATTTCGAATGATTTTCCATATATTTATATGGTATATAAGGAAATAGGCACGCGGTAGTATAGTTGGTTCAGACGTATGTAATGTAATCATGATATATACATTTCCAAATTAAAATTTCATCACTGACTAAAACTTACTTGTATCTGAAGACTCTTCCTCTGTCTAAAGTGTTTACCGAAGAAGAATGGAAAGTCGATGTATCCCTTCACTCTTTATTAACCCTGTGCAGTAATACAGTAATGTAGGTCTGCTTGCGTGAACTTGCATAAGCCTGCTTCATTGCTTCTCGTTTATGCCACACAAAGCTGTAACATAGCATGAGGACTACAAGGAACAAACAGTAAATACTCGTTTATGGCGATGACATGAAAAACAACCTCGGGCTGGTGTCCAATACCTCCCCCGTAGCCCTACGACGGAAAGGGAACCCAGTGTCTGGGAGTATAACCGGGCCTTACTGTTCCTGGGGGATATAATACGGAGACCTGGCTCTCCATGTTGCAGAAGTCTCGAATCTGAGAGCGTAAAATATAGTCATGGGTCCTGCGGGACTTGGACCTGAGAATATCTGCGCTGTCGAGGACCAGAAACAATTGTAAACGACAGACCCATCCTCTTATCAGAGAGAATGTTACATAAGGACTATAACTGCAAGTGTTCAGTTGAAAAATAAAATTACTGATCGTGAGAGTCAAGGGGCTTGTTGCCTAGAGGAACTGACTGGCGGTAAACCGTCAGTCATAAAGTAACTCTGGCTCTGGAAAGTAGCCTCTTTACGGTTACTTGGTTTCGAATTAGGTAGGTAGCCCTCTTGCTTCATGTTTTGGAGATCTTGGGTTCGGCCAGGAGGTCGGCTATCTTGACAAAGTTCTCGTGGTTTTCTTTTCCCACACTTCTTTCAGGCAAATTCTAGAATATTTCCACAAATCAGGCCATGCCCGTTTATTTTCACATTTTTTTCCAGATTCATTCAATTATCACCACATTATCTGAGGCTTTAGAGCCCGAGTTACTGGTAGCGTTGTTAAATAAACAAGAAGGAAAATAAAAGGGAATTTCGAAATTAAGTAAGAATCTTATCGTTTTCTTCCTCAGGTTTATAAGTGGTCTGAACAATACATTATATGTTGGAGTGGGGTTCTCTTACGCGTTACTGTCAACAGTATTCTTGCTAGTTATTCGCTTGGCTTACTCTAACCCTGAAGACAGAAGCATTACCTTCCTAAGAAACGTCTGTCAACACCTACCGGACTGTACGGCGTTATATACTGGAAGATAGTCTGTATCTGCGGCGAATGACCATGATGATAGTTACTTAAACTCCCGATACGAATGTGTTAATTGTACCTTCTCCTAACAAACTTGTAACTTGTGCTTGTTAATAACTTAAGACTTTTAGTTACTGGAATTCACTTATATTTCACCAATATTTTCAGGATAAATTAACATGGATCCATAATGCCTCATGTAAGAAATTTGTGACCACCATCACATACGCAAAGTTTCTTAAAGCTACTAGTTAACTGCGAAATATACTGGACTGAATACATGCACTTCCCAGTACTTATGAAATGGTAGAATGCGTTTAATGACCTCATGTAAGGTAACTTAATGAAAGGAATTTTTAGTTAAGAAACTGATAGGTCTTGAACTGGTTAAGAAGTTCCCATCCATGATATATCATGGCGCTCACAAACCTGCCTCTAGATGCTCTACTATGAAAATTAAGTCTCGTTCACTTTCTCACATCCTGTTTCCGTAAGATCTATTCTAATCCTGTAAAGTACAATACTTGCGAGTCAAGTGGAGATCCAGTTTGGAGGCAGGCAGTCCAAGACAGCCCGAGGATGAGACAGTCGCCTCTGACCAGGCGGAGAGGCAGAGGAGCTCCTATCGTTGTTAAGTCGTTGCGCAGAAACGCTGAGTCTTGTGAAATAGGCGCCAGTCTGCGAGGACGTGAACTCGGGAGCAGAGTAATATTTACTCTTGGAAGACGTTATCCAGCAGCTCAGTGAAGATTCAGCCGACTGAGAAGACTTAGTGCGTTTTGTAGTGAATTGTAGATTGTATTAGTAATAGTGCTAGAGTTACCTGTGGTTTGAAGAGTCCATTAAATCCGATTACCAATCCAAACTCCGGCTATAGACACCTGATCACGTGACAGTATATTTGCTTCAGATTCTGAGCTCCCTAAAATGGAAGGTAATATTACCCTTCCAGCTCCTTTCGGTTTTTCAAGGTGAACGTCTACCAAAAGATTTTTCGGCCCAAATTCTCTATCGCTTTTGTATTTCCAGTATCCTAGCTGCTTGTTCAGTCTATTGTTATCTCATAACGATAACTGTAACGTGGTCCCACGTTATATGCTAGGTCATTGTACTCGTATTATTGCTCACAGTATCCTTCATAGAAACAAATATTTAGACGAAAATTTTGTTTTTAAGAATTTGTAATAAATTTTCGTCTGAAAATGAGAGACTTATTCTCTCCCCCCCCCCACCCCCCGCAATCGGGAAATTTGTCATTTTTAAGCATTTTTTAAGTAGACGGAATGAAAGTAAATTTAATAGTGAAGGGTAACATGCATTTACAGAATGCTTTATTCTCTTAAATTCATCATGAACCCCATTTATTGCCGTTATGTCTATTTAAATACTTTTCTGATTGTTTATTATATAAATTTAAATTGCGGTTTTGATTTCAGTTTCGTGTGATTGTCTAACAGTTTTTTTCTGCCTACTTCTGAAGTACGTTAATTTCTTTTCTGGCGTACAGCAGAATTTGAGCATTATTTTTTTATGGTAAATATGACAGTATCCCCAGACACATTGTCAACACCATAGTACAGGGTTTTTTTTTTATTTTATTTTATAGATCTTGTTCGAAAATGAACTGTGGTCGATACGTACTTATGACGACATATTTGATGACACCGCTTGGAAAATATCGGTGGGACTCATAGTCTCTTATAGTAGGCAGACATGACTGTAAATGAACCAACGAATGCTTGCAGTGTGGTGGTCAGTATCCCCACGTTTGTGCTATGCGTGTTTCTCTTGTTTCTTTGTCACATTTCTTCCGAACGGAGATGCTTCGGAAGGCATAGTCACCTTGTCTAACAGACTTTTATCTTACTCGTTGCTTAAGAATTAAATGTGCGTCTGTACCTAGAATTGAAAGCTTCTGCTTTGCCTGATCCAAGGATAACTTCCTCAGATCCTCAAACAGATGCTTGGATAGTGAGTTTAATTTAACAAATGACATCAAACAAACAAACAAACAAACAAAAACAAATTCCGTGCTTTTAGTCCTCAAGCGAAGTATACCGACCGAGCGATCGCCGCTTGTCAGCGAAGTTAGTGCCAACTTTAGCGGACAGAGGGTGTCATGTGGTCAGCGCAACGAATCCCCACGGCTGTTAATTTCGATTTTCTAGACCGGAGCCGCTATTTCCTCAAAATAGCTCCTCAGTTATCATCACGGGGCTGATTGGACCCCGTTCCAAACCCACTACTTCTCAGAAAAAAATATGGTACAGCCGGTAATGGAACCCGGACCTTTGAATCTGTAACCAAAAACTCTGACCACTAGACCACAGAGGCGGTCAACATGTGACATCACTAAGTAAATATACAGCGTCATTCCTAAGGAACATATGAATTCGACACGTTTATCCAATCTGGTAGTTCTTCTATTGTTCCGTACGTAAGCGTGGCTGTGGTCACGTGACGTTAACTGAGCCATTGTCTAGCAGTGGACGTGTTTTCAGAGCTGTTCCCTAGCAACGCTTGTCTTTACTGGCTTCCCGATTCTGGTTTTCAGCAGACGAAAGTCCCGCAAACACTGGTAAGACAGTTGGAAGACCTATATGGTGACGCAATAATTCTGCTTCCTTCTTCAATTAGTGATTGCTTTGGCCAGGGCGACATTCCTTATTTTTCTTAAATGTGATCTCCCAGGGCACAGTAAAATGAAGGAAAAATATATAAGGCGAGTTCTTTTTCAAATACCGTTCTCAGAGAAGATGGGCTCCTAATTTACATGTTCCTAAGAATACATATGAAGGAAATGATTATAATATGTTCTAATTTCTAACTATAATGATATATGTGAAAATGCCTGGAATTATATTTAAGCTACTAAATTCTTCACTTTATTTTCAATGCTATATTTTTATACTTTTTTCTTAAATCCTAAGAGTTAAGTGCTATATTCAGCTTCTTCCAAACAAAATATTATTTTCTGGTGTTTTAACTGAAATGAAAGGAGTGGCCTTATATTTGGGCTTATGCTGTAATATGATAACACATTTTTAATTGTATTGTCATTGTACGGAGTGGACTGAAAACTGAGTACAGATTTCCCGTAAGAATTCTTGTAATTAAAATTTGAATACTTGCGGATTTCGGTAAGACAGAATAAGGAAATAAATTTTAACCTAAAATAACTATTAGGTCTAATGATTTGATTCTGCATTTTCTTCGCAACATTTGCTTTGTCCAGAGTATGTTATTTTCATAAGCACATCATTTACACTTGCGAATTAACATATTCTGCATTAGGGTTCGGTCCTTAGAGCGACTATTATTACGTCTATACTAGTATTGTTCTTGAACTGGATCCAAGACATTAGAAACATGAGAACAATAAACTGTATTTAACAGACTAATTCATGACTGATAAAAGTCGGCTAATATACATGTTAGAATAATAATATTTAGGACGTTTATGATGACCTAGACGCAGATGGGGAAACAGGACACTGATAAAGAATTTTCTTTTTAAAGGCATCTATGTCGAATACCCAGAAAAAAGGGAAAGTAACACCTAGATTTATGTCGAAAAAATAATTTTATAGCATGGCACATGGATGGAAGCGATTCATAATAAAATGCAGTGTATGGATTTTGGTCTTAGTTTTGTTAAACTTTAATGTCTGCTACCAGAGAGTTAGATATAAAAGTTTCATATGTCCATAGGTCACTTATACATGTAAATTACAACTAGCATTATACATAATGATTATTAAGCTGGTGACATCGTGCCGAAAACCTTAAATGAATGGATTTATTTTTTTTTCATTAGTGGTGTTGAACATTCAGGCTCTACTGCCGAAGAATTAGGGATAGAAATTTTCATGGTTACATAGACCACTTATGCACGTAAATGACATGTGGCATTATACATGGTCATTATTATTAGGTTAATGGCACGAAGCCGAAAGTCTTAATTCCCGTCCGTACACTGCAGTCTTCTGCAGTACATCATTTAAAATTTCGTGTTGTTTATAACTCCGATGCGATAAAAAGAATATTAATTAATTGTCGTGATATGCATACTGTATTCGTTTGGCAGGTTCCTCGGGCTAAGCCAAAAGCCCGGTCAGCATTTCCGGGCTCCAGCTATCCTAGCGTTAACAATCGTTGAGGCGGTACCATGGCCTTCACTGTCTGCTCACCAGATGTAGCCATTCGGCCCGGATTGGGTCTTCCGTTCTCGCTCGCTTGTGGCGCCACTGGGTACGGTTATCTTAGCGATGTCAATCCCTGATTATGTACTTCAGAGTCACGAGTTAAGAACCGCAGAACAATTGTAGGAAGAATTTAATTTGTTCGAGAGTTGCAGCTGGAACAGCGGTGAAAGCTGAGATAGTGTTTCTCTGGGCTGAGGACATGTGGTCTTCATGAGTGGTTAAGAACCTGAAGTAAACAGAAAACATCAAGCCACCGAAATATAAACATTGCAAAGAATGTGTTTAGAAAATATATGGAGTACAGTTTCCCTTCCTTGTACTTTACCCTTTCCGCAGTGCCTTTCCTAGGCACTTTATTTAATAATGGCTTTAACTTCGTCATGTCTCCTGCCGGTCACGGTAGCCGGACTGTCTAAGGCATGTACTGTCTTCTTTCGCTCGGAAGCCGGGATCGTGGGCTCGAATCCCACATAAGGCATGGATGTTTGGTAAGTGTATGTGTTTATTCTGTGTCTATGTTGTCCTGTGTTTAGGTAGAGGTCTTGCGACCGTCTGATCACTCGTCCAAGGAGTCCTACCATCTGTAAAATGATCAAAACGGAAAAAAAAAGAAAAACCCTCAACACCGTAAAGGTGTAAAAGAAACGGTTAAGTAAGCAATGTTTCCTTATGCATGTTTCATTGTTCCGTTAAATTTGGTGAACACTTGCTACCGGTCGCTTTATAAATTTTATCTTCAAGTCTCATTATGCAAGAATCCGAATTTGTACATGTCGCCTTATAACCACATTTTTCCTGTAGCACTGCTGTGAAATTCGGTGTCTGGCCCTAGAGGAGAGCATAGATCTAGGTGAGGAGTTTGGAAACAGGGATGAATGGAATGTTCAGATCTCATTTCCACGATAAGGCGGTAGTCCTCGAGGAGGACTTTCATAATTAGTGTCTCTTATTTGATTTGAGAAGGATCAAGGAAATTGGCTTTACTGTATGAGAATTTTAAAAATTAAAAAAGTAAAATATTTAAATTACTCCTAATTACTCATAGATTAAGAAACGTGTGATTTGCCAGCAAAACTACCTGGAATTTTGTGAGCCGTTATGTCAGTGAACTAGAACAAGAAATGTGACTGATATAGAAACTATTAGCTTCTTACAACAAATTTTCTAAACAACTAACAATTACCAGCGCATAAGGTAATGGATAATGTATGACATTTGTTTAAATTTTAAACAAAAAAATAAATATGAAGAACTTTAGTAATAACATTTCAGATTTAAGCCGCTGTTCTTCATAAGGAAGCGTATTACGATGTTTGTCAATTGTTTTTGTACCGCTCAAGGAAGAGAAGATCAGCACAGAGGGAGGATCTCATAACTCCTGGGCAATTACTCAACTATTGCCGCAGCTGCACAAACTCCTCGACTTTCACCCGACGTGCGGAAAGATTACAGTTTGGGTACTAACTTCGTGCGGTATTTTGGAACTGGGGAACAAATTCTCAGGTTTCACTCATCAGCTGCTAATCTATGTTGGTGACGTTTAATTTGTTGGGAAAAAACTTAAAAGCCGTACTGAAAGACAAAACAATCTATTAGACGTTTGTAAAGAGATTAAGTCTAGAAAGAAAGAAGAAGAGAAACTTCAGCAGCAGGCCTATGTAATACACTTATGTTTCGTCACCAGGATGCAAGACTGTATCCTGATGGCGAGTACTTAATGCTTCGAGAGAACTCCAAAGTTAAAACATTTGGGAGTGATACCAAAAAAATTAAAACTGGGATTAGGAATTTAAGATCAGTCAATCAAATGGGATTTGGGGGAATTTTCCGCGGAGATAAACGCAGCCGGTGCGTGAAGCTATTCAGTCACCTCCATCTAGTTCTCAGGTTAAGAATGTTGGAGCTGTACCTCCATTTCTATTACGTCTTCATGGTAAAAACGGTAAAGCTATTCCTGTAACAGGCCTTGGAGACCCATAGGGTTGTGAGACGTTGAGGCTCCCACATTTTCTCTAGCCAATCGCCTCACAGATGGCGGCAAGTTTGTCAGCCTTACACGCCAGCCTACCTTTACCCCCCAGGAAGATTTGTGGTACTCATTTCTGTTAGAGGCCGAGTCGACTCCAGGGCCATAGTGCGGCTGAAAGGATTAGCTAATTTGAAAAAATCCACCTCATTAGGACTCGAACCCGCGACCTTACGGCTTGTAGCATAGTGCCTCAACCAAGTACGCTACCGTGTGCCCCGCTTAATATGTTTAGAGACTGTAATAAATGAAAGCTGAAGAATGATGTAAGAAAAACAAACATGGAGATAATCAATAAACGGGGTGACCGAAGAAGAAAGAACAACTTGTTATGAAGGGACAAGCAATAGAAACAGTGCAGGAAGTTAGGGGTTACAAGTAGGAGAATAGCCCGAAAGAGAGAAATGGAGGCTCTGATTGCAACAGGCAAATGTCTAGCCAAGCTTTCCTGTGTCTAGTAGGGAATACTGGACTACGACACGTCAGTGACGGCCAGAATTCAATGTGGGCTGGAAGTATGTGGGGCTTGAAAGGCGCCGAATGAAAATTATATGATTCAGACTAGATTCAGTAAGAGCGTATTGTTAAGTCCCGAAGGTACAGCGAATGGACCCGCATATATCGATAGGGGAAGGGTTTGTCAGAATTATTAAGCTTATGAAAGCAGATAACATTGTTTTAGAGCAGAGAGGACGTGGTTAACACATGTTTACACTTTCAGATTAATAAAAGGAAAGAGAACAATTGGATAAACAGGACTGAAACAGTTATGTTACGACACGGTGGGTATGTAATGGGAACAGGAGATCTGGTAAATAAAGTGTGAAAATTACTCTGCACAACCATTTCTACCCGCAAAAACAAATAACCCCTGGAGCCGTGCAGTTTTTCTGGAACATTCTGTATACGCAGTACTGTAGACCTCCAGCAGGTGTGGACAGGCGGAAGAGTTATACGCTCCTCCCCTTACGTCTGCCCGACCCGTCATGCGTAGGTTCACGAATGTGCTGCCTAGAAAACCCACTGCAGAGGGAACACCAGGATTTGACTGTATTACAATACAAGTGTTGCTACTAGTGACTTTTTAAACTAAATCACTTCAGTAATGTAACTCGTGCTGATCACAGTGGCCGCCTGGTCTAAAACATCAACTGTCTTCGCTCGCTCGGACGCTGGGATTGTGGGTTCGAATCCCACTCCAGACATGGATGTCTGAATGTGCGTTTATTCTGTGTCTGTGTTGGCCTGTGTCTAGGTAGTGTCCTTGCAACGGACTGATCCACCGTCCAAGGAGTCCTACCGTCTATGTAAAATAGATTACGAAACAGGAGAGGCCAGGGCCAAACAAAAGGCTGTAGAGCCATTGACGAATGAATACAATTTGTAGGTAGAACAATTAGTTGAAAACAAAACTTTAAGTGTGTTCGTTTATAATAACGTTCCGATTTTCAAAATAAGTCCGTTCTCTGGAAAACAACTTTCGTTATGTTTTCTACAATGATACGGGGAAGGGGACTTGTGGCACATGTGCAAAGTATGAAATCGGCCTTCGTAACTCCCATCGGGAAATTGTGGTGTATGTGAACAGGTAATAGTAAAATTGGCTTTGAAGAAAGAGACCACCTACTTTTCAACTAGACTCTTTGGCTTTGGGGGGGGGGTCAGTAATGGGCACCTATAAACCCCATAACGAATCTTCGAGTTCCATAAGGAGGAAGTCATTTCTTGACGAAATGAGCGACTGACTCTGTTCCATGGAGTTTCTTGCAGACATTCAGAATTTCAGCTCTGTTGCTTGCATTGTGTTACTTACCAGCTTACCAAGCTTTCAAATTAATTTACACTGTTTCACTTTAAGAGCCGGGATGTCTCAGTTGCTATAGGGACTAGATTACGGGATGCATTACCGAGGAATTTGTCTTGTTTCCTGGCAGGAGAAGGAAATCTCTCTTCTCCACAGCGTCCAGACCGGATCTGAGGGCCACTGAGCCCCCCTCCCCCACCAATTGGTACCAGGGGCGCATTCAGCTGGTGTAAAGCGACTTGGTATTGAATCTAGTCATTCACCTCCTCCTGGTGGTGCTACCCCACACACCTTCATAGCGTGGTTCTTAATTAAACATATGGAAATTTTTATTTATTTCTATTTTCCCTTTGTCAAGTTGTCGAGTTCAACGGACCAAAATTCTGAAGGAAATTTAGGCAGAATTAACTAATATGTAAACGTTTCTTTTCTTCGAGAGAGCTTGAGTAAAACAAAGAAGGAGGAGGTACGTATGATTTCTGTACTGGACACATTCGTGATAGACAACTTTTACAGCAGCAACAGACGAGAGAAAATCCTGAAGCAATAACAGCCTCAATGCTGTGGCTACGAGTCATCCTATAGTCATAAATTCAAAGTGACCTGGGCTATTTGTAGATATAATGTATTAGGAATTTAATTAACGTTGGCATTAATGATTAATAAAAATATATATAAAAATTAGAAAAAAGAAGAAGAAATACAGTGTTGTAACATAACTTCATTAAAGAGCGATTTTATCTACTCAGCGCACTGTGGGGCATGTTCTCTGATATAAGAGCATGGGTAATATAAATCCTTGATATTACACGGTCGCCTGCAAGTGTCCAGCCTATCTGCCTAGTACAACACATTGGAGACTATCTTGAATATTTACGTACATGAAGGTCCAGTACACACTAATATACGTAATATGATGAGGTTTTCCCCAAGTATTCTAGAGTGACTGACCGCCTCTGTGGTCTAATGGTCAGAGTTTCTGGCTACAGACCCAGAGGTCCGTGTTCGATTCCCGGAGCTAACAAAATTTCTCTGAGAAGTAGTGGGTCTGGAAAGGGGTCCACTCAGCCTCGTGATGATAATTGAGGGGTTATTTAAAGGAAATGGCGGCTTCGGTCTAGAAAACCGAAATTAATGGCCGTGGGGATTCGTTGCGCTGACCACGCGACACCCTCTAACCTCTAAAGTTCGTACTAATGTCGCCGACAAGCGCCAGTCGCACGGTCGGTCGGTCGATATAGTTCACTTGCGGACTCAAGCCACGTAATGTAGTTTAGTTTCTAAAGTGATTGTTAACGGGAGATTGAAAACTAACTCCCCAGACATTTACCTCAGCACAAACTCAGGACATGAGACAGGGCATGAGTTTCGTGCGGTTACACTTGACGTTGCAGTTCCAATCGATCCGTGACTTAACCTCTTCTACAACGCCTCTGAACTATCACCCAGCCAAGAGGCGAAGACTCAGACCTCTACCGTTAGAGGGCGAAGCATCAAAACACATAGGAACACTCTTACTGTTATCATGATCGGAACGGTGAGCCACGGTGTGTGAGTGGCAGGAAACAAGCCAGAAAGTAGCGGGTTCTATTCCCGATGAGTTCATTGGATTTTTCAATTTACCTAATACTTCCAGCTGCACTATGACCCTGGGATCGACCCAGTCTCTAACAGAAATGAATACCAGGAAAGTTCCTGGGGATAAAGGGCGGCTGGCAAGCAAAGCTGACATCCTCACCGCCGTATGTTAGCAGGTTGCTACAAAATGTAGGAGCCTCGACGTCTCACAACCCAATGGGTCTCCACAGTCTATTACAGGAACAGTTTTACCTTTTTACATATATTAAATATAGTTAAGGTATTCTGAATTTTACCAGTTGATGCTCCTTTTTGTGGAGACAGACCAACGTTCACACCCATATCATGCACAGTAACAGGTAGAAATGCCGTGCCATACCTCAGGTTGCTGTCGCCGACTTCCTACCGCGGCTGACCGGGTTCGATTCTAGGGCAGTTATGTGGAATTTGTGGTGGACAAAGTGACACTGGGGCAGGTTTCCTCCTGGTACTCCGACTTCACCCTGCAATTCACACTGCACCAACTGCTCCACATTCATCGTCATCTTCCATCCGGGGTTGGTACAATAGGCCAGTTAGTAGCCGACGTACCGATTGGACTGTCTCACCCCACCTCACGAAACTTAAAAAAATAAAATGCTTGGAACTGATGCGTTTTTGGAATTTGTCAATCATATAGCATTCTTGATAAACTCAACGTTCCGGAAAATGAATGTTTCCATCCTTAGGTGAAAAGTTGGAGAAACACTCACTGAGTTGAGCCCATGTGGAAGAACTAACCTATGTCAGTTTTCTTTCTTCGAAGAGTTTGTTATTTTCAAAATAACACTGGACAGGGACTTCCAGAAATATAGCAATCTCTTGTGCAATATTCCATCGTCAGAACTGTTTAAAATTAAGTAAAACTACCGTTCTGTACGTATTACTATTAGGAGTATTATTTTTAGAAGAACTAGTGTGTTTAAGACGAAACGTTTAAAGACAAGGAGACGTGTTTTCATGTCGATGAAAAAAAGTCACATTTGTTTATGGACAATATAAAACTGTAGGAAATTTGCCCGAATTATCACCAGATTCCTGAAACTCGCCGCAACTCCAACTGCGCCTATTACACGGTGGCGCTATTTTATGGACTAATGCCTTGTAAAAATTTCTGTTCTGTAGTACCTGTTCGTATTTCATGAATTAATGACGGAGTTGTCCCTAATGAGAACATCTGGTTCTGAATTGCTTTAATGTCGTTTAGTCTCAAGACTCTTGCTATCGGTCCGCGGTTTTCGTGACGAGTAACGGGCAATTACATGAGAAGTTACTGACCTTAACATGCGGATGGACTGGGGATGTCACAAACTGTGGTCTCCTAAACACTCTTAACCTTACACTGCCTAATGCCAAGGAATGGGGTGAGGATCATTTCTCCAGGTAAAAAGGACCTATAATTGTTAACTCATTTGGGCCAATTTATAGCAATACTTTTACCTTCTTAATTTAATACGACGAAGGGAAACGAGCCTTCTTTATTAAACGGAAGTACGCAGATGATATCTAATAAAAATCGGCTTTAAAAAGTTAATTTTAAACTCACACTTATTTTCGTGGGCAAGTGGACGTAGGCTAGACTACGGGATAATGTATCCGAGAAGTTATGGGATGAGTAGGGAGGACAAGAACACGTGTGGGCTTCAGGACCACCCCCAGAGCGCCGTCTAGCGTCAAAGAAACGTGTTAATTTATAGTCCTAATAGGATGTGAATAAAACGACCCTTTCAGTATAAAATATTCTTAACACGTATAAAGAGAAGAGCCGAGGATTTTGATCCACCGAGACCGATGCACGGCGAAAGGACAATTCTTTTCATTAATACAGAATTATGCTTATTAAAAACCCAGAGCCCGAAACCTTATGAGCGAATTTAAATTACAGGTCTCGAAATGTAAGAATAGTTTAAACCTTTAAAAGTTAGTGACTACTAAAATTTACCACCTCCTTTAATATATAAAACTCTGCATTTTTCTAACATAAAGTGTTTAAGCGTTCTATATGATTCTCGGAATAAACAGCTATCATTCCCAAAACAGCGGTAACAGCAGGTCCGTATGATGCGGACTAATTCTGTTTCACGTGAGATCGGAACTAAATCCATGATATGTTTACAGTTGCCGTCTTGTAGTGCACTCAATTTCACCTGTTACTTCACGACATGTTTCGGCAACATAGTGCCATCATCATGTGCCCTAATTACGCTAATCTATTTCATTGCTTGCCTTTATAAAATTATTTAAAAACTATTTAAAACGTGAGTATTAGTCAACTATAAAGAATTCACACACACTAAAACCTGTTAAGATTATTCATCTTATGTGTCACAATTAAAACTTGCGTGTGGTTCTTCCACTATGGGGGTCGTTCTTCTTACATTCTGTGTAAACCGTGTCTTGTGGTGTGTGTTCCCTTCTTAGCTGCGAGTGTTATACAAGACGGCAACTGTATACATGTCATGGCTGAAATTCAGTGCAACAGGACGCTAAAATACAACATTCGGCACTGAATATTTAAATGTAGAGGAACGAGGTCACTAATTCTCTTAGAAATGTCATAAGCCCGGCCATGAAAACAAAAATTCTTCTGCGTTAATTTTATCTTGGACTAACCATTTCCGCAACTGACATGCGAACAAGGGAAACTGAAGACTTAGTTGTTCAGGCGGGGCAACCATACCCGGAACTGTGTCCGTGGACTGGGAGTCGTCAGTGGCATCATCAGAGTCCATACCGTGTCTAAGATGATGTTCCCTAATGGGGGGTCGTGACATGTAACTCACATCCATAATGAAGCGTCACTTCATACAAGAGTGGCATCAAGGCAAATATATCCCTGGGACAGGCCGTGGAGGCCCATAGGGTTCTGAGACGTCGAGGCTCCCACATTTTCTAGACAATCGGCTCACAGATGGCTGTGAGATTTTCAGCCTTACGCGCCGTCCGTCCCCAGGAAGATTCCTGGTATTCATTTCTGTTAGAGGCTGTGTCGACCTCTGGGCCATAATGCGGCAAGGTCAGTTGAAAAATCAAATGACATCGGCGATCGAACCCGCTTGTAGCATAGTGTCCCAACCAGAGGAGCAGCCAAAATATGCGACACACGTGCCAAGAGCTTCACACAGGTTCGTGACATCTTGGTGACGTCACAATGCAAGAGCATTTTGTTATAGGTTCAGGTTAACTAACTAACTAACTAACTAACTAACTACCTAACTAACTAACTAACTCCATGGAGCTGAGATCTTCTTGAGAAGTCGCCAGTCGCTCAGCTACTTAAGAATCTTTCAGAACCTAATGGAACCCGAATGTTCATTCCCGTGTTCACAAAAGCACACCTCTGGTCCCTATCTCTAGGTAGATCAATCCAGTCCAAACCACCTCATTCTGTTTCTCTAATATCCATTTTTATACTATGCTGCCATCTATGTCTAGGTCTTCCTAGTGGTCTCTTTCCTTTTTGGTTTTCTCGCCTAAATGCTATATGTATTCCGCGTCTCCTCCTTACGCGCTACGTGTCCTCATCTCTTCCGCCTTCACTTGATCATTCTAATTATACACGTATTGAAGCTCCTCATTACGTAGCTTTCTCCAAACTCTCTTCTATCCGTCAGGCTATTCCTTTTTTCCTTGGCACTACAGCCACAGTGGGCCTAGGCCTACCTCCATGAACTTCTCCGTTCACTTCGGTTTTTCTAGATCTTACACATTCGGTAGGACTCCTTGGGCGAGTGATCAGCTCGTCGCAAGGCCTCTACCTGTACACAAACACAGAAAAACGCAAACAGACAAATTAATATCCATGCCCTGACTGGGATTCGAACCCACGATCCAGGTTTCCAAGCGAGCGAAGACAGTACATGCCGTCAGTCTATTTAGCGTCGATAAATAAATACTTCTCGATATATTTAACCAGATATATCAGATGCATAATTGGATCGATTATTAGCTTAAGATATCTACCGATGCTGTAATGTAATTTGGAACAGCCATAAGTGCTACAATAATATGATCGGCTGGCCAATGAGAACGAACTGAGAATGATAGGCGTCATCTAGAAATTAATTCTGCCCACATACATATCGGTAATGCAGCTAGGTGTTTACTTCGGGGTTCCATAGCAATGGAAATGGCAATTTGTGAGGTCTATTCAGGTTTGTATCGAAAACAAAGTTCGAAATACTTAACAAGAATATTCTTACAACTTCTACCCTTCTAATAACAATAACAAAACCTGCAACAGTAACAACATAGCCATATGTCCAGCCTGTTAGAACATTCTAGATAGTGCAATTTAAGTTGTGACAGGCTGAAAATATTGTGACCCTTGCTTGACAACGACTCGGTAAACACGTCTCATTAACAATATAGGCTGTGTTTTCTGAGTGGTTCGAGCATATCGGTTATAAAGAAGTGTTCAGCGACATACAGACACGACCTCTCTACAGAGAGGGCCCCTCACAATAACAAGACCATCACTGTCAAACAGTAATAAATATCTGGTTATGAGCCCCAGACTGGGCTCGACACCAAGGCTGACTGACTGACTGTTTAACTGCTGACACTTTTCCGTGAGGATAATCCCGAAGTTGAGGACAGAAAATTCCTCTGAAACTCTGACGCATGCATATCAGACCCGACGGCGTCACATACCAGAATATTGCTCTATGTCACTGCCGCGAGGAATCAAATCTCACACATCTACCATTCATTTCAACATTCTCCATCTGCTGTGGGTTACATCTTGCACATTTAGCGCAGTTAGAATCTGCATTAGTGGGAATTACGCCCAGAAATGGATCACTAAATACATGTGTAATACTTAGGACTGTTAATTTATCGATCTCAAAAGTTTTACTGTATAGGTTCCTAGACAGAAATGCATATAGGATATTGGTGGGAAAGCCAGAAAGAAAGAGACCACTGGGAAGACCAAGGTGAGTGAACAATATTAAAATGGGTCTTAGAGAGATAGAATGAGATTATAAGGATTGGATTGATCTGGGTCAGGATAGGGACCAGTGGAGGGCTCTTGTGAACACGGTAATGAACCTTCGGGTTCCACAAAATGCTGGGAAATTTTTTAGTAGCTTCAGAATTGGCTGCTCCTCAAGAATGGCTCAACAACATGAGTAAGTGAGTAAGGTTCCTAGACAGACGTATCTGAAGGCTATTAGCCATGTTGCCTTGTCCTGCCTGCCGACCACAGCAATTCAGGGTTGTACGACGAATGTGGCTAACGCGAAATTGCGGCCTCCCCTCAGTGGTTTTGTCTTCTTGTTAAACTTTATCAAAATGGAAGCCACCGCGACAGGTTCCTAGGTTCCGCTCTGTGCTCACTACATTGGCGGCCGGATGACGTACTGGCGGCTCGAAAGAAGACGACGCCTGCGCGAGAAAAAGCGAGGCAGAATGAGGTAATGTTACTGTATGCCAGCTCAAGAGCGACTCAAGGCACATGTTTCTAATGACACCACGTTTTAGTGACATAACAAGACTAGGTTCTGGAGTGTGTATGAAGGTAAAGTTGTCCCTGCGCTTAACTAATTAAGCACTACGCAATCAAGACGTATGGGGGAATGAATGTATAGATCCACATTTTCTTGACCTCGGCACTTGTTGGAGGTGAGTGGTCAGCTTCACACCCCGGCCGCTTTATCACCGGGGAAATAACCCCCGGTACCAATTGTATAGGAGGTTGGGTGAACCCCAGAGCCGGTCTGGACGACATGGAGGAGAGAAAATTTTTGACCCTACTGGGACTGGGACTCAGACCCTTCAGTCGTCCAGCCCGTAGTCAGTAGCTATACCATCTGAGCTATCCCGGATCCTGGAGTATGTATACGAAACTATAGTTTTAACTGTTGTTTTTCTGGGTGTGGAACTGGATTTCTCACTCTAAAGGAAGATGGTTTGAGAGAAAAGTGCAAGGAATATTTGGACATAAGACAGATGGGGGGATAAACGGAATTGTATTATGCAGAACATGAAAATTTGCATTCTCCATCAAACATTAATAGTGCACTCAAATAAAGAAGGATAAGATGTGCTGGCCGTGTAGCACTCATGGCAACGAGAGAAATATATGTCCTATAAGTTGAAATAATCGGAAAACGTGAAGGCAGGAAGCCACTTCTTAGATAAGGGCATAAATGGCACGAGAAAAATGAAATAAATGTTAAGGGAACAGGGTGTAGGAGAATGACCTACATATTTTTGTACGATAGTTAATTTCGGTGAAAATTAATATGGTGTTTAGTTGGGTTAAATAAGTGCACAGAAAACTCGAAGAATTGTGAGGCCGTGGCCGAGATACAAACCTATAACACGCTGAAGACCCATTCAGTGATAAGTAAAGAGTGGAGACACTAACACAATTTTAAATTTCTTAGAGCAATACTTCGTTCTCCACTACACGCTGAAGAATTAGAGGCTGAATCACCAGACAGCATCTCTCTTGCATCGCATTGATGGAGCACAAGATTCAAATCTCCTCCTACATCTGCATCTGGTGGTAAGTACGACAACTTGAAGTAGACTTATGTGACCTTATATTTTACCGAATGACTCATAGAGTTTATCTCATTTCAAATTAATGGTCTCCCCCGATCACACAACGTTGTTAGGTATCAGCAAGGAAGCTACTCAGGCTACAGAACATAATTGGCATCTCCCTAAGACCTTCCTGAGGAGCTAAGAGTTGGTCGGTTGGGCAATTGGTCCAGTAATTCCCCGCCCCTTGCGTAACCAGAACATTCATCACTGTCTTCGCATAAGCCAGTTGAGAGTCTATGTCCTGTGCCAGATATATCCAGTGCACAACCTTACACCCTATTTCTTTAAGATCCAATTTATTATTGGCACGATTTTGAGTAATTATAGAAGGAGTCTAGATTGGTAATTGGATTCATTGAACACTTACTGAACGTAACTACAAATAACTACAAAGCTAACACTATTTCAAACATTCTGCAGTTTATTACAGCACGTACAATACTTTCTAACTCTGCTGTATCTTCACCGGTTGTCGCCTGGTAGAGGCTTCCAACGCCGTAGCTTTCTTAGCTTTGGTGTTCATTTCCTTTCTGGCTGGCGGCTGTCTCACAACTAATAAATTGCTCCAGCTGACTGACTCCCAGGCTGGCGGCCATTTCACACCAACATCCTACTCTCACCACTGGCGTCTCAAAACTCTCTCGTAATCGCAGCTGCTCCTCGTTACATAGCTTAAGCACGGACAGCACAGGAAACAACTCTCCCAAAAGTGCTTTCATTGTTGCGTCACGTAGCTATAGCACGGACCTCTTAGAGAACACCACTTCTCAGTTACTCCATTGTTTCGTGTTACGAATCTGTTGCCTAGCAACGGGTGTGTTTTTAGAGCCGTTCCTTAGCAACGGCTGTCTTTGTTGGTTGCACAGGTCTTGCCTTGAGCAAATATGCCACAACATTTTCTTCGATCTGTGTCTGGGTATCCAAAATGGTCTCGTCCGTTCAGGTTTCTTGTTTGTGAGTTCGTTTATTTAGTGATAATCTATAATTTTCTGTAGTTCTGTATGAGTGCGAAACTTGCTCTCTGATATTACGGGAGGAACACAGACTGAGGATGTTTGAGAACAGGGTAAGGGAAAAGTAAATTTGTCCCTGTGCTCAATGAATTAAGCACTACGCCATGAAGGCGTATGGGAGATTGGATATATAGATCCACGTTTCCTTCACTTCGACACTAGCTTGAGGTGAATGGTCACCTTCACGCCCCGGCCGCTTTACCTTCTGGGAAAGAGCTCCCGGTACTCCTTGGATAGGAGATTGGGTGGACCCCAGAGCCGGTCTGGACGGTTTGGAGAAGAGAAAATACTTGACCCTACCGGGGCTCGAACTCCGACCTCTCAGTCATCCAGCCCGTAGCCAGTGACAGGAATTTGGGGAAAACTGCATAATGAAGAGTTTCATAACTTGTACTCTTCGTCAAATTAATTAGAATGAGCAGGTCATGGAGGATAATATGGGTGGAGTATGTAGCACGAATGCGAACGAAGAGGAATGCATATAGGATATTGGTGGGAAAACCAGAAGAAAAGGGGCCACTATGAATACCTAGACGTAGGTGGGTATGTCGTGAAATAAGACCTCGAGGGACGTATTCTTGCGACGTCACTTTATTACTCAACGACGTAACTACAATTCAATGTAATTCTGACACAAATGTTGAACAAGTCGTTTCACAGTCGGTCCTTTCAGGTTAACAACTTTCACGAGAATGTCAAAGAATATTCCTGTTCAGTATTTTATACGCAAGACGTTCCCTGGCAACGAACCTTCAATGAAGATTATCAAGTTTCCGTGGTAATGTTGTTACTGCCCGAAAAATAACACGCAGCGATTAGTAGAGGAAACACTAACAAGTCATGGATCATAAGTCAAGGAATTAAAAGGGAAAGATGTCCCAAATCCTCACAGGGTGGATAATATTATAATGGATCTTATATATAGGGTGAGTTGGTATGGACTGGATTGATCTGGCTCATGAGAGGGACCAATGGATTGCTCTTGTAAGCACGATAATGAACCTTCGAGTTCCATAAAATGTTGGGAAATTCTTGAGCAACTACACAACTGGCTGCTTCTCAAGAAGGACTTAGAGCCATGAAGTTAGTTAAGTGAACGTTCCAGAATTGTTAGGCTGTTTCTTCATATTCTAACATATCTGCGTTGAAAACCATGTTACGAAGAGAAATTAAAAAAACAAACAAACGTAAAACGGTGTCCTACTTTTCAATGAGCTGAGTATTGATGAAGGAAATTCTGGTTTGATTCACTTTTGCTCCCAGGAATATTGCTTATGACGTGTGTGGGCTAAGTGGATGGTTCGGCAGGAGCCCTGTAATTCCGCAGTCACCTGCGGGCCCACAGTAAGACCTGCCTCCTTCCCTCACTAGCTAGTGATGATGTAGTCTTCGCTTGTGTCGTGAAGGTAACCCGATTTTGACCTAACACATCAGAAATTTAACCTGTCAAGGAATCGTTTCTTCATGTAAGAAAAGCTCCTTTTGACAAAAATAATTTTATTGTCCTTTACTGGTCCCCATGTGGAGTATAGAAAACTAACAGGAGGGTTTTCATTTCTTGTATGGTTCAAGGAGAAGGAAATGATGAGTATTTGAAAGTTTCACGCCCGCTTCTGCTTGAATTCGACAAAAATAATGTATACATAATTTCATAAGCTTTCTTCTTCCTCTAAGCTAGCGCTACAGCCCTTTATGAGCCTTAGTCTCCTTGATAACAGCCTTTCAACTATTCCTGTCTTGTGCCTTCTTCCACCAAACTGTCTCTTTAAAATTTTGAGGTCTCGCAGTACATCAACAAGTCACCTTAATTTTGGTCTTTCTTCCTTTCTACTGCATTCTACTAGATGGAAGATGGTTGATTTCCTTCAGAGCACACTCTCATCTATCCGTCTGATATACCCTAGCCACTTCAGTCTGTTTGTTTTTATTGACTGCACTACATTTAGTTCTTTGAAAGATTTATATAATTCATCGTTATATTTTACTTCCGATCCTCCATTTACATAGCTTGGGCCATAGATCTTCCTTAGAGGTTTTCTTTTAAAAATGTTGAGTTTATCTTCATTCTCTTTAGTGAGTGTTCAGCTCTCACCACTTTGAAGTACACCAGATTTTGTAAGTGGTTTATCAATTTTTCATTTAGAATCTTTTCTTAGAAATTTTATAAGCTGTAGAACATCAGATTTCTGGCTTAAATTTATTTTTTTTGGGGGGGGGGAGATTCAAATGTTCATCTTTATAAACAGTTTGACAATAATTACATTCACTAACATTTAGAATTGTGTTAATTTCTTAGCAAGGAAGTGAATATCTGATCTTGGTTTAACGTAAAAAGGGAAGCATGATATGTCGAACACAGATGACGCCTTTGCCCTTGGACTTTACAAGCATCTTTTAAATTTTCTTCCTTTATTTTTACATTTCTGTACTATTTTGTGTGTAATAAAGGGCAAGCGTCTTTGTATATTGTGTTTAAGTGAAATACATAATTTTCTTCGCAGTGCTGCATCTTCTCTTCACTGAATACGCCTGCATTTGTGTATTTAGAGACTACTTTGTTTAATTTATAACATTACTAGACAATTCTTAAATATATTACAAAGTCAATAGAAAGTCCGTCGAGTGTAACAATGTTTTTAGGTCACTTCTTTATCACATTTGCCTTACATGTTTCGGTTTAATAAAACCATCATCAGAGGCACATAGTACAAACACATGAAAACACTGGCGTTGTTTAAATGTACACAGTATATACGCTGCGTGGACGCTGCTACAAATGTCGATGTGTAAAAGCACAACACTTGCTAGGAATATTGAATGCACGTTCAACTCTCGCATTCCATCCGAAATTGCCCTCAAATTAAACCGTCAATGTTAAAATATTTAAAAGTTTAAAACATTTGANCACTTTCATACAAAAACATGAGAAGTGGTATTCTAGATATTAGTGCCAAAGTTCATCTGTTCATTATGTCTTACTCTGTTTTTCCTAAAGGGCTCGTCGCAGGGAAAAAATTGATCGAGAAAAAATACGTTCTTCTAGAGAAAATCGTAGAAAATTGTTAATTCTGATAAGTGTATTCGAGTCCAAGTTGCCATTTTCTCCACTACATGCTCTGTAAGAAAAACGCTGGGATCGTGACAGCAGTGAGTACATAATAGCAGGTTCCCTTCTCGGGAAAATCCAACGCGCCTTTACTAGGATGCGGTCTGCCGTTGCTAGAATACGAGGAGGGGATCAATGTAAAATAAAAACAAATAAATAGGATGAGAAAGGGATGCCGGGAAAAGGAGGCGGAGAGATAAAGGGAAGAATGGGGAAGCAGGGGTGACCAAATTGTTTAACATTAAGAAGAAGGAAGGAGGAATGACAAATACGAAAGACCGATAAAATGATGCGAAAGTAATAAGGGAGAAAGAGGGAAAAAGGCAAAGTTATGAAAGGATTAAAGGAAAGGAAGAGATAAACTGTATTTCCGGACACCCCTCTACTCTTTAATGAAACTTTACGTATCCATATCTGAAGATCATCGGCACAGACAAGCAACAGTGAGGACGCCACGAAGATGCTCTTCTGACAGAATCAGTGCCAGGTCTCGGAACCACTGCATCTGAATCAAGATGGCTCGTCTCCGCCCCAAAGGACAACTCCCAACCTATCAACCGGACCTTTCTTGACCCATCTCTCTTCCAAGATACAGCCTCATTCACGTTTCTTCCTTTTGGTCCCCGCCAGAACGAAAGGTGATCACCGCCCAACTTCCCACTCTAGCCGCAGCGTAGAAGTGAAGCGAAGCTGTGTGAGCTTAGGATCACAATTGCCCGTGGGAATCTGGCGCACTCCGTGGCCCTTAAAAGGGCCTCCTCTTTCCTTGCACAGTTGATCCCATTCACTGTCCCTATTAGCTCAGAAGGCCCATCAGCTTCCAATCTCCCACTTGTTCTTTTCGAAACATGAACCCATATACTCGTATACGCAGAGACCCAGCTACCCTGCATGCCTCGATCCTGAAGATGGAGGCAGTGTGTACATCCGAAGCCTCGGCAACATTTGATTGCATTTTCCTTTACTTTATGACTATAGTTTACTATTTCTGTCTCTTTATTTTCCATTTGAGTTTAATTCTGTCTAAATGTTGTTCTATATTTTTATGTGTTTCTGTGCATTTTATTCTGTCCCCCATATTTTGCCCCTGTAGGTCCCAGCGGTATGTGTTTAGCATCCTCATGTCCTGCACTCATAGGGCACCTACTTTGACTTTTCCTCGTCCCAGCTCTCTTATTTTCAGAATTCCTGCCTTCATCAATACATCACTAATCGAACTGGACTTAACGTTTATTGTCACATAGCGAGGGACAGTGTAGGCAGAAAACTCTTGTGTCAGGATTAGGTCGAACAGTGTGCCCCAGTAACACGCCCACCCAGATCAGAATCTTTCACGATCACCAACTTAATGAAAGTTCGTTATGAGTGAGCGATCCTGCATCCAGTAGACTTCAGAACATCCGAATGTCCCCGACATACATAGAGCAGGTTACACGATAGAAACGGAATATCCGCGTGACGTACATATAACAGCACGTTCATCAGAAGGCAGGAATCTGAGATGGTCCCTTGCAGTTGGACGCAGTGGGAAGGAGAGTCGCAACAAATTTCATGGAGTCGCGAGGAACCAAAAAAATGGACCTAGCTCTTGTACTGAATGTTGACGATAAATACCATAACTTTCCGCTTTTTGATATGTACAGAAGGCCTGTAAGTTTAAAGGTGCCCATACACGTACGAGTTCGACTCGGCTCGGGTTCCAATGAGCCAAACTCGTCCGTATGTGTGTCGCAAAGTTGGGAGTCAGCTCATGCGTTTGTGGTGAAATTAATCCGACCCCGGCTCCCGCGTCCAGCTCGCTGAGCCAGACTCGTACGAGTATGGGCCCCTTTACACAGTTATCGGAGAATTTTCTTGTATGTGAATCTCATTTATCGAGAGATGGGTTGTAATGAAAGGATAGGAAAAGGAAGGGAAAGGTAAAGTTATCCCTGTCACAGGTCGTTAAGGCCCATGGGAGTGTGAGAGGTTGAAGATCCCACGTCTCCTAGACAGTCGGCGCACAGATGGCGGTAAGTTTGTCAGCCTTACCCACCGGCCGCCCTTTATCCCCAAGAATATTGTTGGTACTCATTTCTGTTAAGAGACTGAATCGAATCCCGCGCCATAGTGCAGCTGGAAGGATTGGTAAATTGAAAAATTCAGTGATCTCCTCGAGAATGTAACCCGCGACCTCTCGACTAACCTCAACCAACTACGCTACCGTGTGCCCCCGTACGGATATAAACTTGTAACGTATTGTACATTAATGTTACTTAATATCTGTATTCTCTCTCTCTCTGTCTCTCTCTCTTCCTCTCTTTAATCTGACTCTGTGTCGCTGTCGGCAGTATTAGCTTTGAGGCAATTTCTACTTTCGTCATGGATGAATGATGGGATTGTAATTTCATGTAGGCTTTAATTAGCTTTTTCCCTGTTGTTGCACCTTCATACCTAAACAGCTTTATTAACATCCTGACATCTATACGGACTATAATCTACATTAAATTAATGGGCTTTAGTCTCATATGCGGAGTGCAGATAAGCACATGTAAAAAGGTAAAGCTGTCTCTGTAACAGACCGTGAAGGCCCATAGGGTTGTGAGACGTCGAGGCTTCTATATTTTCTCTAGATGATCGGCTCACAGATGGCGGTAACACTGTCAGCCTTCTTTTACCCGCCGGGAATCTTCCTAGTACTCATTTCTGTTCGAGGCTGAGTCACCCCCAGGGACATAGTACGACTGGAAGGATTAGGTAAATTGAAAAATCCAATGACCTCATCAGGAATGGAACTCGCGACCTTTCGGCTTGTAGTGTAGTGTACAGTAGTGTAGTGTAGTGTAGTTGGTACTACACAACCGCGTACCCCAGATGGACACATACATGTCTGTAAAATATAATTATTAATAAGAGAATATGAAGTCATTTAATTGGACTGCCGAAACTACTATTGCTCATTTTTGGTTTTGTCCTTTCTCAGTTGTGGGACGACCTTAAAAGGGCTTCAATGTCTCGGGTTTCTAGAATAAAATCTTCTTACAGCATGCACTATATACATTATTGGGGTCGCGCCATAGCTCAGGCGGTTAGTCGCTGGCTTCCCACCGCGGCGGCGTGGGTTCGATCCTGGGTCTGGTCAAGTGGGATTTGTGGTGGACAAAGTGACGCTGGGGCAGGTTTTCTCCGAGTACTTCGGTTTCCCCTGCCAATCTTCATTCCACCAATTGCTCCACAATCACCCTCACCTATCATCTGGGGCTGGTACAATAGGCCAGAAGTGGCCTCAGTATAAGGGACTTAGTCCCACCCCACTAGCAAAAAAAAATGTATATTATAACAAATTCTATAGCCTCTGTTTCCCGGTTTATGTGAAATTTATATATGCGCTTTAATAGCAGAAACGCCGAAGTACATAGGACAGCTGACACAAAAGCCTACATGTACCGTGGCACTTGTCCGGTTACAGCATTACAGCTCCCACTGTACATGTGTCACTTATGACCAAAAAACTGAAAGGGAGAGGACCTTGAGGTTCTTACGGCGGCGGATATGAACATTTCTCTCTTCTGAAATATGAATATTCAACTCACAATGAAGATCAGCGACGAAGTGAAAAGTATCGGACAGTGCTTAAAAGTACGCATCATTAAATAGAACGATTAACATAACAGAATAAATAACCAGTCCGACGGATCAGAGCTCTTCATTATAACAGTCGCTTCGCTCGTCAAGGGTTTAGCACCTTCCTGCAAATGCGAATATTCATTACTGTTCTCCAACGGAGCCCGCCAGCGGACCAAATTGAATCCAGTACACAACATATTTACCCTATCCTTCCTTCTATATCTAGGTCCTTGAAGTGTGTCTTCCTTTTAGAATTCATACGAACATTTTGTATGCGTTTCTTATCTCTGTCATGTGTGATACAGTTCCATGCCTGTCTAATCCTCTAATAACATTTGGTTACGACCCTTAAGTAAGGAGCCCAGACAACGCAATCAGTACGGCGATTGGCTACGGACTGGATGGTCGAGGGGTAGGAGTCCGCTTCCCGGTAGGGGCAAGACATTTCTCCTGTCCATGTCCTCTAGACCGGCTCTGGGGCGCACCAGTTTCCCGTCTAATGGATACCGTGGGCTCCCTCCCCGAGGGTAAAGCGGACTGGACCTGAAGCTGACCACCCCAACTAATGTCGATGTCAAGAATACGTGGATCCATACTTCCACACCCCCATGTTTTCATTTCACAATGCTTAGTTACTTAAGCGCAGAGACACCTTAAGTTACCATGCATTTTTCTCCGTGGATAAGAGGATAAAACCAAACTGTAAACTTACTTGAAGATGTAGGATTTGAGAGTTATATTAGGCTCTAGCGGTGGGCTCTTTTCAACGCGGTAGGAACCTTCAAGTTCCATAAAGGGAGGGGAAATTCCTAGCGCGATTCTAGTGCTTGGACTTAGTCAGACAGCCAGTCAGTTATTTGGTGATCCAAGTAGCTTCGAAGGAATTGATGCCCTTGCTTGCGGCAGACACAATTTTAATGCGATCAATTAATTCACTCTTATGCAGATAATAAGACTGGAATTAAAATATAAATGAAAACTGCAACCGGAAACGGAGCTACCACTCTTATGCCATTGTTGTACACATTTAATTGAGTTGTCCACGGAATATCCAGTTTCTAGGGTTACTACTCCTGCTACCTCTTCTCGGGTTGCAGGTTTAAGTCTCGGTTCTGTGGCCACTTTTCCTCAGTCCATCGAGGCAGGTCATGATCCCTTCCTTTTACAAACAAACAAAACAAAATCCGTGACTTGAGTACGCAAGCGAACTACACCGACCGAGCGACCGCCGCTTGTCGGCGAAGTTAGTGCTAGCTTTAGAGGATAGAGGGTGTTACATGGTCAGCGCAGCGAATTCTCACGGCCGTTAATTTCGGTTTTCTGGATCGGAGCCGCTGTTTCCTTGAAATAGCTCTTCATTTATCCTCAAGAGGCTGAGTGGACCCCATTCCAGACTTCCTTCTTTTCACATCCCTTCAAATTCACCAACTACAATTCTGAACTATATGATCCAGGTAGGTGATAGAGCATCGTTATATAAATCAAGAACTAATAATCTGAATTGAGTGTTGCAGACGCTACAAAACAATGTTTGAAGCCTCACGATAACTGTCGATCAGACTAAAACTCTGCATTGCTTTATCAACACATCTGTTCAAGCTATATTGCCCGTCCGCCACATCTCCTTTTACTTGATCACCACAGTAATGTTTGAAGAAGAGCAGCCCTACAAATTATGAAGTTACTAATTATTCGGGTCTTGTGGCTCCTGGTTCTTCCTCCGTCTTAGATCCAAATTACGATAGGCCCCTATCTTAATTAAGTCGAATTTTCTCCACGACGTGGTGCAATCTATACTCAATACATCACTTTGTGTTCCGCCCTCCCAGATCTTATAACTTTGCAATTAGACTTCCAGTGCTACTAGATCAGAAGGAAGATACCGAAAGTTTGTTATAAATTGTGTATAAAATGATACCAGAGCCACTTCTTGACCGTTCTTACAGGGTTCTTGTTGCAGATGTGGCTGGTAGCTAATTATAATGCTCGTTCACATTGGAGAGACCTCGGCTACTGGTTTTGAATCGCTAGATTATTCTATCGGAATATATAATTTGGGTTTATGACAAACTAAGCAGTGGTTATTATTGCATTTTGCTCACGGAGAATTTCAAATTACTCGTGTTAAAATTCGTAGACTAGTTTAGTAGGTTACAGGCCGCCGATGGCGGAACAGGAAACCGGTCAACGTGAATAGACTGAAGTTGGCCTCCTTCTGGGTTAGTACCAAACTTAGAGAAATCCCGCCTGGCAGGCTTAGGTAATTTATATAATTCTGAGATAGCCTATTCGTCTGTCTGTCATACCACTTGCGCCCTGAACGATTGGTGAAGAAAGAAATGTTAAAGGAGCTACATACATCAATAAACGATGTCGTGGGTCATTAGGACTCGCAAAAGGTGTACTGTGGAGTCAGGACAGCTCTGTAGTAATAGCGACCAGGTACAGGTTGGTCTGTCCGGATTGGATTCCCAGCAAGATTTTCCTCTTCTCCACAGCTTCCAGACCAAATCTGGGGCTCACCCAGCCTCTCATCCAATGGGTACGGGGTGCTTTTTCTTAGGGGGTAAATAGGCAGGGATGTGAAGCTGACCACTTTCCTCCATCTAGTGCCGAGGTCATGGATGATGGAGCTATATATCCACTCCCCCCTATGTCATCATGGCATGGTGTTTAATTAATTAATAGGCATAGGGACTTTACCATTTTTCAATAGCTACCTACACATAGGGCAGCACAAACACAGAATAAATACACATCAAATATCCATGCCCTGAGTGGAATTCGAACTCACGATCCCAACGTCCGAGCGAGCGAAGACAGTTCATGCCTTAGACCTGTGACCGGTCAAATTTACCTTTACCTTTATATCGTTAAGAACTAAAACCTCTGAAATATGAAAACTTTTGAAAAATTTCTCTTATGTGTTATGTATATGGAAAATTATTGTAATGTTGGAAAAAATCGATCTCTAGAATTTGAAGGACCTGCATATTTTTAACACTCCTGAATACAAAAAAAAAAGCCCTTTGGAATGACGGTTTTCTCTTTCTCTGTGTGTTTCCACCCCTCGCTAGCGCCTGAACAAAGGCACGGGGTTTTATTAATATTAATTATTTAAGAGTTTATCTATCATAAGTTGATACCTGATGAATATGGATATCATATCTTAAAAATAGGGTTCGTTAAATGTATATCATAAATCTAAATGACTATTCTCTGGAGACCATCTCAAATAATCTCGACTAAATTTCAGCCTTAAAACAACAAAATAATATCCGTGGCTTTAGTCCGCAAGCGAACTATACCGACCGAGCGACCGCCGCTTGTCGGCGAAGAATTTCAGGCTTATCCAAATAAAACTGCCTCGATGAAACCTTCAGGAATATGAAGGTACCTCCACCTAACCAACTCGCAACAATATTCTATCAAACAATAGTCTATTTCATTTCCAAGGTGACGTAGTCGAGGCCAGTCGTATGCAAGGAAGCATGTTCACTTGTCATGGCACCTATTCTGTGCACTTTAATACCACAAATCATGACTTTCCAGTCGTTTCCGTCGGCCATACTTGACCTAAATAACCTCTGTTCTTCTATTCCTTTTACGAGTATTATAAAAATTGTAGTCTTTTAATTTTTATTTTTGTATTATTTCCTGCTTATATCCACGTGATCAGTTAATTGTTCCACCGTAATCCCCCCCTCCCAAGCCAATAGAATTTAGTGGCAGCAGCAGACCACCCTAGCGGCGAATTAAGTAATTATCGCCGTTTAGCCCGCGGTGATCTCTTGAACAATGACAAGGTGAGTGCCCGCAATGATTAATCAATCGTGTAACAATACCACGCTGCCTTTCGGCCCGACAGATGGTAGGCCTATTCTATTATTGAGCTGTCCGTTGTCGGAACCACTGACTAGTAAAAAGATCCTTAATGTGAACAACATATCCAACCAATTCAATCTAAGAACAGAGTTCATTGCCGTTAAGGGCGACTGGGCTCAGTGTAATATGTTGTAAGTTCATCCTTAACTCCTCCACTAGCATGATCCAGTTTTCCTTACATGACTACAGCTATATTAATGGCATGGGATAAAGTTGATTTTCAGTTGTAGACAACAAAGATACGTTTCCGGAACAAGAGGAAATCCTCGATTTGTTTCTTCTTCTTTGGTCTTGACGGATTTGGTTGTTTCCCCTGTTCGTATTTAGAATTGATTATGAAATTAGGAATCTTATAGACAGTTGGCAGGTTTCCTCGGACGGGGGATTAGCCCTGTCGCAAGTCAGCTACCTACACAGGACAACAGAAACTCAAGAGATATCCATGTCTGGATTGGAATTCGAACCCATGATCTCAGTGTTTAAGCGAGCGAAGACATTTCGTGTCTTAGACCGATCGATCTCTGTGATCAACTGTATTTCATTTATTTATAATTTATTTAATGACGGGTCAGAGTTCATGGCTACAGATCCAGATGTTCAGGGTTCGATTCCCGGCGCTACCAGGTTTTTTGATAAGTAGTGGGTCTGGAACGGGATCCACTCAGCCTCGTGTGGATAATTGAGGAGCTACGTGAATAGAACAGTAGCGGCTCCGGTCTAGAAAACCGAGATTAACGGCCGTGGGAATCCGTTGCGCTGACCACGCGACACCCTCTATCCGCAAAAGTTGGCACTATCTTCGCCTACAAGAGGTGGTTGCTGGTCGGTATCATTCGCTTGCGGGCTAAAGGTCACAGAGTTTTTATTTAATGACGATGTCCGTATCTCAGACAGGGTTTATAGACAGGAGTAATATGTTAATAGCGCCATAGCTCAAGCGGTTACTCGACGGTTTCCCACCGAGGAGGCCCGGGTTCGATCCCGGGTGTGGTCAAGTGGGATTTGTGGTGGACAAAGTGGCGCTGGGGCGAGTTTTCTCCGAGTACTTCGGTTTCCCATGCCAATCTTCATTCCACCAAATTCTCCTTCATCATAATCTCGAGGGGCAGGTACAATAGGCCAATCAGTGGCCGCCGTGCCGAGTGGACCCAGTTGGACTCCAAACCCCACTAAGCGAATTAAAAAAATATCAATAGGTGAATGGTGAATTTTATTATATGTGGAAAGGAAATTCCATGGCCTAATTAGAAACACTATTGCCGAAATTTCCTTAAATGACTTAGGAAAACCAAGAATATTTTCACTTAGAATAGTCGGTGTCCAGGCGGAGCTTCGAACTAGGAACCTATGGAATACAACTCAGAAAAGTTACAACTTGAGAGAAGTTGCTCGGTGACTTGGCTCTGCTGCTAGAGGAATCAGTATCTTTCGGGGAGTATTAGAATATCTCCTAAGTTTATAATAATAATAATAATAATAATAATAATAATAATAATAATAATAATAATGACCCCGCCAGCAAGATGCTCACCACTAGCTGCACCAACTCGACATTAACACGCTGAGCGTCCAAGGAGACTTTGTCTTGAAGGCTTCGAGCCATGTATCTACATTCAAGTTAAGAGATTCTTGATACTTGGCACCTGCTCGATAGCTGGCTGTTGTTCAGACAAATGATCTTTATGGGGTGGGACTTGAAGTTCCACTGAGTCTCGAAAATAATAATCATTTCGATTCTAAATGGTCCTGACGTTGATGTATAACACTCGGGATTCTTGGACTCTGTTCATCATTTGGTCTGTTTCTGTCTTCAGGTCAGACGGCGTGAGACATCCGTAAGAGAGAGTTAACCTCAGTCACTGGATCGATGACCAGATCACAGACCACTAGGAAGACCAAGACGTAAATGGGTGAATATACGTAATACTGAAATGGAACTTAGAAAGATATGATGGGGTGGTATGGACTGGTCTCATCTGGCTAAGGACTGGGACTAGTGTCGGGTTCTTGTGTGTGCGGTAATAAACCTTCATGTTTCATAAATTTTGGGGAAATTCTGAAGTATTGGAGCAACCGGTGGCTTCCCCAGAAGGATTCAGCTCCATGAAATTAATTTCTTAGTGTAAATTACAAGCCATATTGCTTACATTACAAAACGACCGTTGTAATATCAGGGTTGGCAACCGGAAGCTTCATTGCAGAGGGTATAGTTGCAGACCGTGTGCTGGAAATGTGGCCAGAAGAGTAGGCCAATTCCATTGCGATTACCAGAACCGACTACAGAGGTGCAGTGGGAAAATGAAGTTAATTTCAGGTCTGGTTAAATATTGTTTAGAGGTGTCGCTTGCCGGAGATTGTGTTTCCGCCCATTTCCGGGTGTCTGTTATCCCCGCACCATCATTACTCTTATTTCTCGATGTATAGGAAAGCTCACATTTCATATAATTTCATCACGTTCACCATTATATTTCAATTACAGCCACCAGACACGTTAACTGCACTGTCAAGTGGGACAAAGTTTGTTTACGAGCAGAGTTTCCATTAAACGAAACAACTGAAGCTTTTCCTTTGGTACATACGGCGTGGTTCATATCCGGTAGCCTACTTGAATAACGCAGGGTCAATTAGACCTGCAGGTGTTTTTAATTTTACGTCTGGTAGCCAGAAGCTCAGCTTTTTTTCCTTGGCACTATAGCCCCAGTGGGCCTAGGCCTACCTCCATGAACTTCTCCGTTCACTTCGGTTTTTCTAGATCATACACCTCTCGGCTACCGTGACTGGCGCTCAGATTTTAGGAAGGATTGTAGTTGAAATTTAATTTTGAGAAGAAGGTAGGGGGACGCGGTAGCATAGTTTGTTGAGGCACAGTGCTACAAGCCGGAAGGTTACGGATTCGACTCCCGATATCACTGGATTTTTTTTTCAATTTACCTAATCCTTCCAGCCGCACTATGGCCCTAGGGTTGAATCAGCCTCTAACAGAAATGAGTACCAGGAATCTTCCTGGGGGGTAAAGGACAGCAGGCACATAAGGCTGACAACCTCACCGCCATCTGTGAGCCGATTGTCTAGAAAATGTGGGAGCCTCCACATCTCACAACCTTATGGGTCTCCACGGCCTGTTGTAGGGATAGCTTTATCTTTTATGTCTTTGAGAAAAGGGATTCGATATGAACAGGACCGTTTCATCCAGTGGGAAAAATGAGCAGTTGTCCAGGGCCCTCCACTGCACATATTTAAACTTTTCTAAATCATTTCCTGATATTTCACAAATATTCTCGTGCGGGTATTTGCGGATGAGCAGATGAATATTAGCTAGTTTATTTGTGGCTGTACAAATGTCAGGTCCAGGAGTAAGTTTTATTCCACTTTGCTACATTAAAATTACTTTTTGATTTTGTTTGCAGAATTTTCAACTTCTCTAGTTCTTTGTTCAGCATGTAAGCTCAGTTTAGCCCTACCTATCCTGCGCAGTAGGTACGAAATATGTATAAGGTATATTTTGCTATTGCGTTGGTTTGTTTTGCATTTCATTCTTCTGACTTGAACGTATAAAATATTGTCACGTTTTAGGAGTGTGACCACAGACGGCATATGGTTTGGATATTTAATTTATTGACACAACTCAGAACAGCTAGTAATTACAGCACTATAGCTGATCTACACAATTTACAAACCACTACCACACGCCAAACCATTCCATTCTTCGCTAGTTGTATCCTGACAACGGATTTTACAGTCTCACTGTAAGTACAACACACATAGGGTCTTCTCTTCACAGTCGCACCCTTGCAACTAACTCTTTTCTTCACAGCAGGACTTCGAACTCTCAACTCAGCTCTTTCGACATCTCCTCTCATGATCCCTTGTAGAGCTCGACAGAACTGCCAAACCTCAGCTCTCTCAACCAGCCTGGAGTCTTTGTTATATAACCTCGGGACGGGCTTAAAAGAAAACACCGCTTTCAACAGATTTTCTGTTGTTGTCATGGGCGCTTGCCTATCGATAACCCGGATATTATTGACAAGTTTACCGGAGGTTATCAAGCAACGGCTGTTGTCTCGTTGTTTGTTTTGAGGTCTTTCACTAGCAAACGGTCTGTGCGCCACAATATTTAAACAAAGACAGTTTTAAAATTACATTTTTAACATTTTGCTATCATTTTGGTTTTTGTAACAAAAATATACATATTCGTTAAAGTTGTCCCCGAGCTTAACTAATTAAGTATTACGCCATGAAGTTGTATGGCGGAGAGGATTTATAGGTCTATATTTTCTGGACCTCGGCAATAGTTTGAGGTGAGTGGTCAGCTTCACGTCCCTGCTGCTTTGACCCCGGGGTTAGAGCCTCCGGTACCCGTTGGATAGAAGACTGGGTGGACCCCAGAGCCGGTCTGGACAACGCGGAGAAGAGAAAATTCTTGACCCTACCAGGACTCGGGCTTAGACCCCTCAGTCGTCCAGCCCGTAGCCAGTCGCTGTACCGACTGAGCTATCAAGGCTCTGAACTAGATTCGTTATTGGTGTTATAAGGTCTTAGGTTTGAAGAGAATGAAGTGGAACAGGGACAGACCATACTTTTCCCACGGCCCAACATTGCCTTATAGTGGCCCTCGATGTAGACCCTGTTCTCTCCTAATATACTAAAACTGCTGCAGGTTCCAAGTACAATGAAGATTCGCTAGTAAATTCAATTCACATTCAACGCCTAGGTATGAATATAGATTTGCATCTATATCAACAATAAATGAGCATAAGACATACGAAAAGTGAAGGTAGCAGTAAAGTTTGCCGCTGTTCTTAATTAAGCATCACGCCACGAAGACGTATGGGGAGTGGGGAATAGCGCCACCATTCTTGACCTCGACGCTAGATGGAGGCGAGTATTCAGTTCCACGCCCCGGCCGCTTTACACCCGAGGGCAGATCCCCGGTATCTATTTGAGAGGGGGCTGGGTGGGCTCCAGAGTCAGGCTGTACGCTGTGGAATATAGGAAAATTTTATGCCGTTCCGGGAATCTAACCTCGGACGCCCAGCCCATAGTCGTTCACTATACCGACTGAGCTAAACAAAATAGAAGGCTATCTTCTCTATGTTTTTCTCAAAGTCAAAGTCACATTGTTACTAATGATCAGTCTGTCTTTTTTTTTAATTCGCTTAGTGGGGGGTGGAGTCCAACTGGGTCCACTCGGCACGGCGGCCACTGATTGGCCTATTGTAGCCTGCCCCCGGTAATTATGATGATGGAGAATTTGGTGAAATGAAGATTGGCAGGGGAAACCGAAATACTCGAAGAAAACTCGCCCCAGCGCCACTTTGTTTACCACAAATCCCATTTGACCGACCCCGGGATCGAACCCGGCCGCCGCTGTGGGAAGCCAGCGACTAACTGCTTGAGCTATGGCGCGGCCTTCTGTCTGTCTTGGTGTCAAGCCCCGTCTGGGGCTCATAATCAGATGGGTTTTTTTTCTCTTCTTGTAAACGAGAAAAATATTTTGTCAAAGGGCGGTTTATCCTAGTATCTTAAGCCGGGTCCAGACTTGTTGCGTATCCCCGTATCGTATCAATGTGGACGGTACCCCGTATCATCCTTCCGTTGCAAAATGTTGATAACGGTGATACGCAACGGGCTGTTCGCTCGCTTGGCGGTCTTTTCCCGTCGCATCAAAGGGACGACAGTCTGGACGTGCAGGCGGTTGCATCGCGCTTTGCCTATCAGCTCCGCACAAAAGACAGTTGGGGGGTAGTCATCACCAGTGTGTGTTCTTGTATTTTTGATTCTCTGTTTAAACTCTGAATGGAGTGGAGTAAGGAGAGCATTATGCATTTAATTGATTAATATAAGAAGAGGGACGTGATTTGGAATCCCCAAAACACAGAACATTACAATAAAACAAAAAAGCAGGCCGCAAGGGAGGAGCTAGGAAAGGAACCGAACAGACAGACTGACTGAAAATGTAAGTCCGCCAAAAGATGGGCCCCACTGTATACTTCCCTACTGGCACAGATCGGTGATATCCACAAACGTCTTGATTTCTTTCTTCTTTCCTTTATAGCATAGTGAAGATAGACGTACGCGGCCGCTGCTACCGTCAGGTTAGGTGCAGTCACTGCTGACTGAAATCTGGCTCGAAACTGAGATTCAGCTCCTCATTTCTTCGTTGCCTTCTTGGGAGGAGAAATTTTGTCGCGTTGCATCGGTTGATACGCAACGGAGATACGCAACAGGTCTGGACGCAAAATTTTGTCGCGTTGCATCAGATGATAGGCACCGGAGATACGCAACTAGTCTGGACCCGGCTCTACATGTGCAGTGCCTTTATGCCCAGCTCATAACGTGCGGCGATTTCCAATTGGCTGTTGGCTCCGCAGAGTTGAAAAAAATCTGGACCTGCGATTGGTTTTGATCACCGGGCACACCCATCATAGAATAAGCAAACAAACAAAACACACGTCACAGAAGCAAAACAGCTTATCTGCCCAATTTACTCGAAGAGTTTGAAAGTTGTAGGGGACGAAAAAACGTGCCAAATTACGAATCAAATAATTTAGCGATATCCTATTGTTTATTATTTCATTAAAGTATTAAAATATTAAGTAGTAACTCCCACCGTTGGTGCATTGAAAAGGAACCGAATGCTCACCTAACTGAGCCAAGCTCACCCTCTCATATACTGTTTCTTTCACTCTACTTTATTCCGTCATTTTATGTACCCCACAACACCTGCATACACAAATTTTGTAAACGGTGTCCATAGTTTGTGAACGGTGTGTTCTTTTAGTTGTTTATTTAACGAAACTCTGAGTACAGAGACTATATAGCGTTAGATGATGGGATGATCAACGAATACGGAGAAGTTGGTGAAATAAAATTGGAAGGGGAAACGGAATAACTAGAAGAAAACCAATGCCACTTCTTCCAAGAAAAATCCGGGCTACTACGGTGTTTAGCGTCTAAAAGGTGCAGGCCGGACTGGAGGAGGACGAGACAGGCAATGTCCCGAAAGCAGGGAATTCTTTGATTTTTAAATAAAAATCCTTCCTTAGTCTGCAACCTGCAACTTAACTAGTGAATTCTCCAACAGTGTGCTCCCTTCCTAACATGGGCTGCCTTCATAACTTGCTTGTTTTGTGCAGCCATCCCGTTGTCTCTGGTATAACATCTTCATCACATAGCTTCGAGTGACCTCGTGAGTTGCGTATAGATGGAAGTCAAAACTGAGCTTCATGAACATATTTTGTGATGGCTAAGGAGTCGGAAATCGATCCTGGGGCCTACCCAGCCTCTTATCCAATGAGTATCGGGGGATCCTTCCCGGGAAGTGAAACTGACCACTCATCAACTACTGCCGAGGCCAAGAATGCGCGGTTCCATATATCCACTCCTCCCATACGTCTTCATAACGCAGTTAGGCACAGAGACAAATTTACCTTCCTGTTTATTCCCTAGAAGAACGTCATTTAAGACCAAAACATGTCGGGGTTTCAATAATATGTAATAAGCATAAGAAGACGTAATGTTACTCGAAACCTATGAAACAGCGCAGCGGAAGTGACAATCTGTCTTAATGAGCCAAGCGACTAGACCGGACTAAGAGACCCAGTGAGGACAGAGCGTTTTGTTGTGTTCACTTGCCTGTCCGGCTGTGACACACTAACGTGGCTGATCTCAATGAATAATTTTGAAAATTGTTGAAATTGTCCTCTATTTTCGCTACAAATGATTTGTTACAATTCAATATATCGACAATTATTCGCTGAAATATTTTCTTTAGTGGGTTATCAGTGTTCAATGACTTTTCTCTCTTTATATAGCTATGTGTATTTGGTTATCTCTTCGGACTTACGTCAACTTTATCTTTTTTTGGCATGTTATGAAAGAGCTGGGGCAGCGCAGTCGGCTTAGCCACTGCCTGCAGGCTGGACGACCGTAGAGTTGGAGTTCGAGTCCCGGTAGTGTCAAGAATTTTTCGTCCTGCACGTCGTCCAGAACGGCTCCAGGGGGGGGTCCTACTCAGCCTCCTATCCAATGGGTACCTGGTGCTCTTTCACCGGAGGTAAAGCGACAGGGGTTTGAAGCTGACCACTCACCTTCAACTAGTGCCGAGGTCTGGAAACTGTGGATCTATACATCCACTCCCTCATACGCCTTCATGACGTAGTGCTTAATTAGTTAAGCAGATGAACAACTTAATTTTTTTACCTTCACCGTGTTCGGGGCACGTGGTAATGTAATTGTTTGAGGCACTATGCTACAAGTCGGAAGGTAGCGGATTTGAGTACCGATGAGGTGGATTTTTTTCAATTTACCTAATCCTTCTAGTCCCACTATAGCCCTGGAGTCGACTCAGCCTCTAACAGCAATGAGGACCAGGAATCTTCCTGGGGCTAAAGGGCGATCGGCGCATAAGCCTGGCAATTTTACTGCCATTTGTGAATCGATTGTCTATAAAATATGGGAACCTCGACGTCTCACAACCCTATGTGTCTCCATGGCCTGTTACAGGGATAGCTTTATTTTTTTTACCTTTACTTTTACCATGTTATGAAACACCAGCAGCCGGTCACAGTAGCCGCGCCGTCCAATGCATGAACTGTCTTCTCTCGCTCGGCCGCTGGGTTCGTGTGTGCGAATTCCACTTAAAGAATTGATATTTGGTGTGCATATGTATTTATTCTGTTTTTGTGTTGTCGTGTGTATAGGTAGCAGCCTTGCAACGAACGGATCAATCGTCCAAGGAGTTCTACCATCTGTGAATAAATGATTACGGAACTGAATAAGAGGCCAGGGCCCTGAAAGGGCTGAAAGAGCTCTTGAAAAAAGAACTGCAACACCACCAACATAATTTTCTTTCTTAAGAATGTGAGACCGAGTTTCACCCCAACCGTGCTTAAATCGTACTACACGTACAAATGGGCAGAGGGACAGAGATAGTCTGCGCCTCGTTTGCATTCTACATAGATTATCAGAAAATACAATCCGTGGCAGTCTAGTTAAAGTTCACTGGCGCCACTGAAACTCAAAGCAACATTACGGCCCTCGTCTGCGTCGTTTCTCATATTGCTCTGTATAATTTAGCAATATTGAATACTGTAAAAGAATTGGGCTCGCATGTCCGAAGAACATTCAACTACCCTTTCGCATATAATTTATAAGATCTCTTCCACGTGTGTGTGCAGTCAGAATAATAATTGGCGCCTTTCAGCCAGCAACCCGCACACTTTGTTTTACCGCCAATCACATCTCATGCGCAAGGAAAATCGCACCTGATTTCCGGAAATCTTAACAGTCATCGGCCAAAATTTATTGCGGCTTCGAACAGCTAACGGGAAGCGAAGTGATGCCAACTTTCTCATTAATTGGTATTTGGGTTGGCACAGATAATTCACGTTTGCTATATTAACAACTGAAAGCAACGGTTATTAACTTCTTCGCTAAGCCATAATCTATATATAAGATTGCTTTGTATATGTGCATCACCAATACAGAAATGTTTTTATTACTCAGAGAAGTGTAACTACGAGAAAATATAATGTTTCAGTTCTTTCATGATAAGATTTAGAGCTATTATTTATTGTTCCAATTCGTAGATCACTAAGAAGTAGAAATGAATAAGTAAAATTATACCGTGCTTAATCAATTAAACACCACTCATGAAGACGTATGGGGGAGTGGTAGTACAACTCCACAATTACTAGCTTCGGAGCTACATACAGGTAAGCAGTGAGCTTACAGCTTGTGCTTGCTTCATGATCGTTTCTTTTTTAGTTTATTCTTCCACTCTGATTATGGACGCGACATAATATATTCGTCCGAAACCTCGGTTGAGTTTGACCCGGAATCGACGTTGTTATATCTCAGGAGATGAAACTCTTCATAGTCACCGCTGTGATACTCTCAGATCCAGAAACCTAAACTTGTATTGAGAATATCGTCTCATTGACGAAATGAGAGCCATTTGTCAGGGCCGTCACCCAAAAGCCCGGAACTGAAAACGTGTGCATCAGCAGTAGATGGGCCCACTCGTAAGCAGGCCTGGGCGACTTCTTCTTGTTCGTAAGGTGGACATCCGTTTCTAGCAAGGCAGAGGCAAGTTCAGTTATTGCTAGAGTGAATCGCGTACAGTTTGCAGAAACAATCTGTACATAGTAGGAGAACTGAAGCAATAAAATTCGGTAGCAGTGACAGCAGCCTCTGGCATCAGTCGTGCTTAATTTCCAGGGTCGACCTCAAACGGTCCTGGACACCAATGGTGCAGATATTGAAATTGTACTTACGTGACTGACATTCTCCAGAGGGAACTGAAATCAGAGATGAGAAAGTAGAATGTCGTTAAGTAACTACATGTAATTAAATCTGGAGCCTCATTTTGCTAAGACCCTCTACTTCTCTGTTGTGATTAGCTGAATTTGGCAACAGGTATAGTGTGCTATTTGTTCATTTGTAGGCCTGAAATTTTGTTGTATGCTTGTTTTGGACCATTGTAGCAAATTTGCGAAAATGTATCCTAAGAAAAGAACTTCGCATATACACGCAGTGTTTTACAGACAGATTTAGCTTGGCACGTACAATTGGCTGAAGGGACTGCAGGGAAAATTCAGCTGTAGATTGAAGGTTAAGAACTTAATTTTGCATACGCCCATATTGTAATGGATCAGGTTACAATTTGTATTACTAGTGCATAGTTTCTTTGGAACTGCCCTTATTTCAGACGGACCTACATTCACAATGGGCCCACGATTTCTTGGTGCTCCGTCTCTCGAATACACTCTGCTAATGAAATATGGAGTAGGCCAATTGTTTATTATTATTATTTTGTCGTTATTGTGGGGCCGTTTTACAGGAGATAGTAAGATATCAGATGGCGTCTTGGACAGAGAAGTTTCTGCCCCATTGAGTGGAGTCCTGATTCTTCCTTTGCCGTCAAATGGACAAATGCTACAAGGAGATCCTTCTCTTCAGGGGCAAAGAAAATAGGATAGCGAAAATAGCCACTCGAATACGCTCCACTGTAATCACACATCTAGGCTCAGACGCCTCCAAAGCGAGGAGCTTATATACAGGAGTAACTTCACGTTTTGCTCAGGGATTCAAGAATTTGGAGAAGACAAGATGACCTCACAATTACTGGTTTCTTTTTACTCTGCCCATCTTCAGGTATTCTAGAAACTAAAAAGAAAAAAATGTTTCAGAAACTGGTTCTGTTTCCATCCTCAGGTGAGGTAGTGAAGACACCTAGTGTGTTGCGTCCTTAGGGAGAGGTAACGTCAATCACTGGACAACCCATGTCAGATTCACTACAGCTATTTAATGACCCGAGACCTGGCTAATTCGGAGGAAGATAACAAGTAAATATGCAATAAAATTTGTGATAAAGCACTAGGATAGAAGGGGAGATAAAGATGTATCTACAGCATAAATTGCTTGATTTTTTAATAATTTCAGGTAGAGTGTTTGGACACCTCTCTAGTGGGATTCGATTCGTTGCAATTGCCACTTCCGTGTACGTTGCAGGAGGGGATTCGTGAAGCAGTCAAAATTGAAAGGCGGACACAGAATACTTACGTGGCACCGACAATAGTTTGTCAATCTCTTCGCCCCAATTCATCACTCTCTCTCATAAGCCATTCTTCTTGAGAGGCACAGGCCGAAGCGGCATCCCTTTGATGTTGGTTCCTCCTTAGCAGTGTCTTTCAACTCGGGACCAGCTGGGGTGAAATCAGAGCCACCCAGCGCGGTGGCGTCTCGCTTGTCTTTTGGCTTATTGTTAGGGATTGTAATGGCTAACCTCGGGATCGTCACGGTGTAAAGATATGTCTGGCGCCCCATCACTGGTCTCCCTTATTGCGAGGTTATGTTGTCTATCCTGAGACCACTTCCCTAACATAACGAGGGGTCGGGGGGCCGGATATACCGGGTTAAGGACGCAGTTTCCAGAGACCATGTCACAAAGATTCGGGAATATTCCTTTCAGCGTTGGGTCCTCCGCCGTCAAAAGGATTTAGGACGCTAGAAGTTCAGCAACCTCTCGTTGTAACGGACAAAATTCTGCCTGTAGGCAGTTGTAAATGTTTAGAGGCGTTGACGCCCCGAGAAAATTCTGGTTAGAAAACTGTTTAAAATAAAAGAAGAGCACCAACATGAACACCTTTATATAGTCACATTTTGTATTTCTACGTTTATTGCGTGTATTTCAATGAACACCCCTTCACTTGGTTATAGCGGACATCTTCGATAAAGACAACCTTGTCCGCCTTATTATTCCGTTATAACGAGGGTTTGCTCTGTAAGGCTATGCCGTAACTGCATTAACTAATAAGTTATGCACGAACAAGAAGGTGTAGAGGTGTAGGCAGACAGAATCGCGTTTTAGGTGTATTTCAGAAAAGAGATAGGAAACTAGTAGCGTATTGGTTTCGGCATATATTTTTGTCTACGTGTAACAGTGCCCAGACAACTTGACAGAATTTGATCACTCTCGGTATAATATGCCTATATCAAACTTTATTTAGACCTTCTGAGTTTTAGTCCAGACCTCCTCTGTGGTCTAATGGTCAGAGTTCCTGGCTACAGATCCAGAGGGCCTGGTTCGATTTCCGGCTCTACCAGATTTTCTGACAATTAGTGGATCAGGAAAGGGGTCCATTCAGCCTCGTGAGGATAACTGAGGAGCTATTTCAGGGAAATAGAGGCTCCGCTCTAGAAACCCGAGATTAGCGGCCGTGGAGATTCGTTGAGCTGACCACGCGACACCGTCTATCCTCTAAAGTTGGCACTAACTTCGCCGACAAGCGGCGGTCGCTCAGTCGGTATAGTTCGCTTGCGGACTAAGACCACGGAGTTTGTTTTTGTTTTTGATTTCTAGTCTGGTACATTTAAGGGTCATTTCACTAAAGGCGCAAATGCATCCTGAGATATAAACCGTATCATTTGAATCTCTTCACATATTCTGATGCCACTTAATGAACGAAATTCAATTACGGTTACACCCGTTTGTAAATGGAATTCCCTTTAATTTATTTTAAGGGCCAGCTTACTTCAGACCCTAAGTGAACTTTTGCGTGCACCCGTTGAGTGGTTTAAAAGGCTCTTTAAAAATATATAACCGTATAAACTCATAAGGCTATCCAGTTATACAGGTGCTAACATATAAAAGTTTCTTTCATTTTATGTCGTTTTAAGAGTCGATACATAAATAAATGTTTTTATATAGCCTTACCTTTTACGAGGGAACATCGCGCAGTAGTCAGAATGGTCCCTGGGCATGCCCTTCAAGGGCAGACAGAAGAAGAAGCAATATACTACTGCAGAATTTTGTTCGAGGTGCCGGTAACAGATGTTGGATGGTCTGGAACTTTATACTACATCTGAATCACGTGAAGTGTAGTTGTCAGTAATTGTTATTATCTTGCAATTTATACATTCTGAAGAAGAGGACATGCAAACGTACAATTTTCATGTTGTTTTACTTGGATATGAAACGTAAACAACTACAACATTCGAGATTCTTGCAGGTCACGTAGTTCCCGTTCAACCCTTTTCCCGGGCGTAAAGCAGCCAGGACACGTGTCCAATATCGGCGTTAGGAATCCTTGGAGCTATACTTCCGCATACATCTTCATGGTGTTGTGCTTTGTTAAGCAGAGTGACAACTTCACTCTAAACTTACCTAGTATTGTTAAGAAAATGAAATCTAGAAACAACTGCCGGCCTTGATATGTGGCTGACGTGGGGAAGGCGAAGTGCAGACTTTGGTGGTAACACCTGTCGGCGATATACCCTCATGAAATCCAAGAAGATTGGAGAGTAGCATGGAGATGGAAGGGAAACAGGTTATTAAGACGAGAAGTCCATGTTTCTGTCCAGAGGGAGGGCTTTGGTGTTCGATCTGTTACCACAGACTTAGTGAGCTGGTTAGTTTGCTGACGAAGATTTCCAACGGAATCTATAAGCCCACGCCAATAAAATCTCATACGAGTATTATGACAGAGTCTCTTCTTCTTCCCGTCGACTTCACCTGATGGAGTTTCCATGACTCAGAGTTCATCAGTAGAGGTGATACATAAATCATCAGTATATAGAAATGTCTTCGTACATTACCTATATAAACACGTAAGTGCCAGAGCTGAGAGCATGAGTGATGTAACTATCACTTCAGAACGCTATATCGATATTTCTCTCTTGAGCTAGCTGCAGTTTATCTGCTCTACGAATGAATGCACGTCTTCCTTTAAGGAGTCAACCTCACGGAAGAGGAGGCCTGTTCCAGTATTTTTGGCCATCCCACCGCCGCATACCGGAAGTATGCTAAAAATGGAATCTGGTGACTTTCCAATGATGACGTAAAATTGTACGTCACTAACCGACGATGACGTATCCTCATTGCCGTNAGAGCTGAGAGCATGAGTGATGTAACTATCACTTCAGAACGCTATATCGATATTTCTCTCTTGAGCTAGCTGCAGTTTATCTGCTCTACGAATGAATGCACGTCTTCCTTTAAGGAGTCAACCTCACGGAAGAGGAGGCCTGTTCCAGTATTTTTGGCCATCCCACCGCCGCATACCGGAAGTATGCTAAAAATGGAATCTGGTGACTTTCCAATGATGACGTAAAATTGTACGTCACTAACCGACGATGACGTATCCTCATTGCCGTACTAGATCTACTTCTGTAGGCGAATGAAATTTCATATCTCATGAGAGTCCTTGTGGGCTTGTCGTAGCACATAAATTTCGGGTGTTAGGGTCTGGAGTTTTGGGCTTTCCGAGTATTAGTTCTTCCTTGTGTGAAACTTTTATGATTTCGTACACTGTTCTTCTGCTTACCAAACGACATGGCAGCTCAGAAACAATAACATTAACAAAATAATAATAACAAAAATTATTATTGCATCACACCACTACACAATACAGAAAACGCTGACACAGCAGGAAGAAGGCAGCGCATAGAAACATAACGAGAGATTTTCTCAAATAAACGTCTTTTAATAGGGTGATGACGAAAATGGAAAACATTGAAATGTTTTAACTTAGGAAATAATCTTAATTTCGTTGAAAATAAAATGTAGCTATTTTTGATAATTTGGACAATTCCCTGAAGATGGCAGAGAGTGGACTAAACATGCAGCAATTTGTAACGGTTAATTTTATAATTTATAATTTTTTATGTAAATGAGATTGCAAATAAAATTGTATTTAAGACTGCAGTGAATACGTATAAGTGAACTGTTAAAGCAACATGATGCTGAAATACATTATTATATCCCTTTGTCTTCTAATGAAATGTGTTTGGAGAGTCTCGAATTGTTCGTTTTGGTGTAATGGGATAACAATTGTCTTGTGTCTTCATTTAACTTCCTGTTTATTGAATAAACTTCCAGTTCCATCAGTATATCTTTGATTTGAATATTTCCCACTCTGGTATTCTTCTTAAAATGTTTAAAATTTTTATTAAGGCTTCTTTTTTTCATAATATTATTTTTACTCTAAACCTGTCTTATGTTACTCCTGCGAGTTCCCACTGGATGCTGACACGAGTGCTTCGGACAAACTGTTGCTATAGACTCTACATGAGAAGAAAGAGACGATTGACCTATGAAAGGTGAAGCTATCCCTGTAACAGGCCATGGAGACCCATGGGGTTGCGAGACGTCGAGACTCCCATATATTCTGGACAATCCGCTCACAGATAGCGGTGAGGGTGTCAGCGTTACACCCTGGCCACCATTTACCCGCAGGAAGATTCCTGGTACTCATTTCTATTAGAGGCTGTGTCGACCCCAGGGACATAGTGTGGCTGGAAACATTAAGTGAATTGAAAATCCAATGACTTCATCGGGAAACGAACTCGCGACCTTCAAACTTGTAGCATAGTGCTCAACCAACCACGTTACTGAGTGCCTCCTCCCCCGACGACTGACCTACATAAAAGAGTAACTTTCTTGCAACTGTAGCATTGAGTGTTCGTAAAGATGGCGTAGGCTCATTCATTAAGAAGGGTCTAAGAGGCTATGGGCTGGATGATCAAGGTTCGATTCACTGAGAAGACAGAATTTCTGTTCTCCATACCGCGTCCAGAACGACTGTGTGTGTTGCCATAGTCTTTTGTCCAGTTGTCACCTGAGGTAGACTGTCCTGAGAGTGAAACAGATAACTCATCTGCATCTACTGTCAGAACTCCAGTCTCTTCATACGCCTTCACTGCCAGTACACATGCACCAGCACAAACAAAAACTCTGTGGCCTCTAGTCCGCAAGTGAACTATACCGACCGAGTAACCGCCGCTTGTCGGCGAAGTTTGTGCCAAATTTTGCTGATAGAGGGTGTCACGTGGCCAGCGCAAAGGATCTCCACGGCCGTTAATCTCTGTTTTCTAGACCGGAGCCTCTATTTCCTTGAAATAGCTCCTCAATTATCTTCACGAGGCTGAATGGACCCCGTTCAAGACCCTCTACTTCTTAGAAAATCTGGTAGCGCTGGGAATCGAACCCGGAATCTCTGTTTTTGTAGGCAGGAACTCTGACCACTAGACCACCTTTACCTTTATGTTTTTATAAAATTAAGTTTATTGCTTTCTCTGTGGTCAAGAGCCGCACTGGGTGTGAAGTGTCAACCAAGGACAGAGGTTGTTAGAAAGCTCTGGCTGGTCGGGCCTATGGGCCCCTTCAGGAGCATGATATATGGGCATGGGTCATTGACCGAATGACACCTGGAATGGGGAAATTCTAGACACCTAGAGAAAATTCTTCTCTAGTGCCACACTGTGGAACACATAACTCTTATCATTTGAAACTTGAAATGTTAACTGTTAACAGAACAGTGTAGTGCAGTGCAGTACAGTACAGTACAGTACAGTACAGTGAATCGCAAGAGTCGTTAAGGTATCTTAATATACTATTGAAAGGTACTGTACATTTTGTAGTTATCCCACTCTTGCACGCTACTCTGAAGTCTTTCATTTGAAGTAGTGACATGGCCTGAACCATTTATCATCTGCCTTTATGTGTTGTCGCTCTTAAACTGCGATTAGTACGTGGCTGCTCCAGCATCGTGACAAAGTGTTTCTGTGTCACTTTTATGATAGAATTTAGAAATATGATTGAACTGAATGACGTAGGACAGAGACGCTCTTACGAACGGCAAGACACGGAATCATGTTCGTTATAACTTTGAACAGGTGTAATTTTGATGGACTCTGCAGCGTGTTTGTATCCTTGATAATATATTTTGAACCAATTGGCCGTCATTTGCGAAAGCCAAGATAAAGATTATAAAGCGGCTTCGTCAGAGCCAGAACCCGGGTCCGGATAAGGAAACAGGCGCCTCCAGTATATGCAACACTTAATACCAACTCTACACACTACGGCATTCGAATTTGTCGTCAGTTTAGAATACAGTGATATACATTTCATTGGGTATTGATATTGATATTCAGTTGGTATAGCGGCGGGCTACGGACTGGACGACCGAGGAATTGAGGTTCGATTCCTGGCAGAAGTTACGGGTTTTCCTGTCATCCGTTACATCCGGGCCGGGTCTAGGGCTCACACAGCATCCTTTACAGTGGGCCCCGAGGGCTGTTTTCACAATGGGTAAAGGGACAGCAGCACAATGCTGACCACTAATTTCCGTCTAGTGTCGAGGTTAAGAATGGCAGACCTATGCATCCACTCTCCCGCGAGTCTTCATGGCGTTGTGCTTAATTAATTAACCACAACTAAATCGTTGCCGTTTATGCATGGTATTCTGTTGATGTATGGACAGTTTGCAAGCAAACACACATTTTTAGATTCTAAGGTTGCTGACGATGGTGTATGACACTCAAAGTTACTGGGTTTTTGGACTTTTTCCATCGTCCGGTATTCATCCTTTTAGGTGCGTTTTATGTCTGTCCGTCCGTTTAAATGCATATAGTAGCTCCTGTTAGACTGGAGATTTTATTTTGTCACCTACATGTGTAGTCTGGTAAAAGTCAAACGTTGTTCGCAGGAACATTTCTCCTCCATCTTCAGAATTTCAGAATAAACCACACAAGAAACCAGCATGAAGCAGGTAGCAAACAGAGCCGATTAGATATCACTGAACTATATTCCAGAAGATGGAATTCATAATCGCTGATTTGAGATTCTTGAATCCAACATATTTTATGAATTTTATCACCAGTGAACCTTGTTAAAATTGTATCATTCTTTCATTTACATTGACAACAAATTTGATCTGAAAAGATAAGGACGTAATAGTCAGTGGATACTCGTATATGTCATTTTTAACGACGCCTTTTTCGATTCTGGGTGAGAGATTTGCAGGTCACTTCATAAGCGTGTCGTACTCTTTCCACCCTGTTAAATTTGTAAACCTATCACTAAATTTCACGAAATTCGAGTTTCATATTGCGTCATTAAGGAGAACATGGCGCTTTCTGAAGCCCTGTAATAAGTTTCACATGTTTTCTGGAGATACTCAGCTCTAGTACGGGCCGGCTGACAGCGTTCTGATTTTCCTCAGTCTCTCATGCATAAATTGTTGCGTTATCACCTCGACCTCATTCACTGTCCAGTTGGCTCCTGGGGCTGTCCAGAGCGTGAAGTTGGCCAATCATATCTGTATTAAGGGATTCTATTTATCTGCTTATTTGCTTATTATTATTGAATTGATGCCGTTGTCAGTAGCTCGGATTTTATAGCGTCAAGTGACAATACGATCTGTCAATAATAAATTGGAAAGGATGTAGAAGGAAGCGGTCGTGGCCTAATTTGAGGTAATATCCAACCATTTGTCTGTAGGGACTGAAGAAAAACACGAAGAAACATAGGTAGTATAACCAGCATCCTGTCTGAGATTTGAACCGGGCACTTCCAAATACAAAGAAGGAGCCTTACCTCTTTATCAAAATTGTTCAGTGAGATCGTGAAGAGGTGGAGCCTTGCTTCGATGCTCCCCATGCAACTTTTTTATGTTCTCCACCCACCCCCCACGCCCCCAATGTGGGTGAAATATTTTGAAAAACGTGAGAGGGAGAGGGAGGGGCCGAAAAGCATTTTAAAGCAAGGAACCCCAAAAGCAAGTTTTGCCTTGACCAAATACGGAAAATAATGTGAAGTTGCTTCGATGCATTCATTTTCCTGCCCTCCATTTCCGCGTTTCTGACCTATCTTGCTCATTTCCTTTTATTCTTTATAGTCCTTTCTCTTTTTTCCTCTTTCGCTCTCTTCTATTCAGAGATTGTTTTTCTCTCTCTCTGACACTCTTCCTTTCTGCCCTTTCCCCACGTATCACTGGACTCTTGACTCCTATCTGCTGAGCTGACGTCACACAGTAACCTCTACAAATCGAATTAATGTGTGCGGCAAATCGTTATGCTCTCTTTAGAAGCAGACGGTCGGAGCGCCTGCATGAGCCTCAGCCGACAAGCATTAAGGCTCTTTAAACACACATTATTAATGTAAGATCCCCGCATTTGCCAAGCAGCCTACACAGACACCAGACGCTGCCAGTTTGTGACTGAGTGAAGACTGGATTGGTAGCGACAAGCAGTCGGTTACCATGGCGACAAACATCCTACTTCCAAATCGTGCTCTCCTCTGATCTATTCATCTCATTCTGGCTACGATTCGGATGAAGGCTCTGGCTAACGAGGATCATACACGCAACTGAGATTCCTTCTGCTTCTTAAATAGCTCGGTTCATACAGCAGCTGACGTTGAACGAATGAAGAGCTGAAATAACTTTAATTTGGTCTGTTCTCTTTCTCCACACAGGTTAATAATGTCTTGACATATTAAGAGCTAAATGCTCGTTAAGGGCCGTGCCATAGCTCAAGCGGTTAGTCGCTGGCTTCCCACCGCGGCGGCCCGGGTTCGATCCCGGGTCTGGTCAAGTGGGATTTGTGGTGGATAAAGTGGCGTTGGGGCAGATTTTCTCCGAGTACTCCGGTTTCCCCTGTCAATCTTCATTCCACCAATTGTTCCACAATCACCGTCACCTCTCATCTGGGGTTGGTACAATAGGCCAGAAGTGGCCTCAGTACAAGGGACTTAGTTCCACTCCACTAGCAATAAAAAGAAATGCTCACTAACCTGCACAGTCTAGAGAATACGTTGTTTTGGACATCCCTGATGTGAAAGAAAGGTTGTCGGTAAAATCCGACTCGACTTTGTGGTGTTCGAGATAAATATTTTCCTCTTCAGAACCCTATCGCCGCAGCACTTGTTTCTGTCCTTATGTGAACGGTCTCAGGCTGCCAAGGAACTCAGAATTACAGACAATTTAAGCTGTTAAATCGAGAACATTATGATGGGCAGGGCTTGTAGGAAGCATGGAGAATACGCGATATGCTTAAACCTAGACTGACACAATTTTAATACGAAATTTTGAAAAGAAAAATAGGCGTACAAAGGAAATGTGGTGATATTAAATGAAACTTAAAGTACATAAACAGAATATGAGGGTACTGAGTGAATTCAGCTGGCTCGGCGTAGGGTCCAAATTGCGGGTTATTGTGTACAATTTAATACATATTCAGGGTACATTAAAGTAGAGGAATTTTCTTACTCTGTACAAGACTGTCAGCTTCTCAAGCTCTTTGCTCCTGATTAAATGTTAATGGTTTAATGACGTTATACCAACTACAGAGGCTAGCAGATAAGTTCTGTTGCGCGAAATGAAATTGAAAGGTAATTATGAATAGTGCCTAGGTCAGGATATGAGTATGCAAGGAGGCAGACTGTGTACACGTATGTTTGAAGATATGTACGCAGAGATGCAGGCGAGAATAAGCGAATACGTGAACTAGAATAGGCCGTGGCCTGAAGATATTCTGCGTGTTTCCTGCACATTACCGCTAAGTTGACCCGCTCGATTCTCTGTATGAATGTCATGACACAAGAAATGACGTCACATCATCTTTTAATGATTCTGTCTCGACATTTTTTTAATAGAGTAAAGGAGAATACAAAGGGTGGAATGTGAATAGTTCATTACATGGAACAGGTCAAAAGGAAACTTTTTTTCCTTTGGATTGCTATCGTTATTTTACTCAGTTTAACCATAGACATGTAGCCTATATTCCCTTAGGGACTAATTGATTTGCAACTTGAGAGCTAATGACAGTTGGAGTTAGAACCATAAAGGGCTAAGAAGACAATATTGTCCCGCGTTTTTATCTTCAGAAACATTGAAACCATCCGAACTCTTAAGGTGAAAATAGTCCTACTGCCGGAAGCAGTGGGGTTTTTAAACTTTTTCCAAAGTCCGGTATTCTAACGAATAGAAAACACGACATTTCGGGAACCGGATCTGTTTCCGTCCTCAGGGGAAGGGAGAAGAAGACACCTACCCAGTTAGGCCCCTTAGAAAGAGCTATTTTTAAGGGGCCCAACTGAATAGGTGTCTTCTCCTCCCTTTATCTGAGGGCGAAACGTCGTGTTTTCTATTGTCTAGAATGGGTAAACTCCAACAACCGAGTAATTCTGTGTGTGTTACACCATCGTCAGAACCCTTTAGAATCTAGCCCTATTGCCATTCGATCTTGCATGGCGATCTCCATGAGGAATCTGCAGCATATGTCATGGGTAATGTAACATGTTCGGAAAATTGCAAATAGCAAAGCGATGGCCCTGCGAAATGGTTTCGTATGGTAATGATAACTTTTTAAAGATAACTAGACTTGCGATACTTGAACTAGCCTTGGCATGACCCTTGACTGTACTATTTTTTTATTGCTAGTGGGGTGGGACTAAGTCCCTTTTACTTGCGGCCACTTCTGGCTTATTGTACCAGCCCCAGATGATAGGTGAGGGTGATTGTGGAGCAATTGGTGCAATGAAGATTGGCAGGGGAAACCGAAGTACTCGGAGAAAACCTGCCCCAGCGCCACTTTGTTCACCACAAATCCCACTTGACCAGACCAGGGATCGAAACCGGGCCGCCGCGGTGGGAAGCCAGCGACTAACCGCTTGAGCTATGGCGCGGCCCTAGTCTGTACAAAACGCAGATTAAATAGAAATTTGATCTATGCCCAATATGGGCCTACTGTTTCGTAAGGTACAGTGAACTAATCCGGTTACGAATTTGTAGCGTTTGACCGACTGATAAATTGTGTCACATAAATGACACTACAAATTCATCCTTACATATCTGATGCGGGGACACACGGTAGCGTAATTTGATGAGGCACTATGCTACAAGTCGGAAGGTCGCGAGTTCGATTCCAGATAAGGTTATCAGATTTTTCAACTGACCTAATCCTTCCAGCCGCACTATGTCCCTGAGGTCGACTCAGCCTCAAAGAGAATTGATTACCAGGAATATTCCTGGGGGTAAAGGGCGGCCGGTGCGTAAGGCTCACAACCTCACCGCCATTTGTGACCCGACTGTCTAGAGAAAATGTGGGAGCCTTGACGTCTGATAACCATATGGGCCTCATTGGCCTTTTACAGGGATACCTTTACTTTACATGTCTGATGCAACGGTCTCTTGTTAATTATAAAACTGTATTGGACACTGTCCATTTTAAATTTAAAATTATATGGCGTTTGTGAAGCTGCATCTGCGTCTGTCATCAGATATAGAAAGGGAAGGACCCTTCTGAGATGGCTCCGTTAGAAACAGCTAGTCTTGAAGAGTGGAAAAATTTAGCTCAAGAAAAGTCTTAGAATTTTAAATTTAACTTGAGCAACAGAGAATGGCCAACATAATTTTAGAACTAATGAGAGTTATTGGTGACATAATCTCCAACACTCTAACATGAAATCAGGAAAATATTTGAATTCAGTATTATTTAGTTGTTTTACAATTCTGCCAATTGCTTTGTACAGCAGAGAAACATAGAAAAAACCGAAGTGAACGGAGAAGTTCATGGAGGGAGGCCTAGGCCCACTGGGGCTGTAGTGCCAAGGGGGAAAAACGGCAAAGTAAGCTTAAGTGACTAATTTTGGAGAGTACCAGTAAGCTTAATAAAAAGTTAAAGTTTCTTAACTTAAACAGGTCCCACAATATTGATAGGATAGTGAAATGAAGGAGGTTAAGGTGGCTGCGTTTGTGGCTAGGACGGGAAGAAGGGGGAATACGTATGAAACTTTGTTGAGGAAACCCGTTGGAGCATGTTCATTTGAAAATCCAAGTTTATAGCAGGATAATATTAAGTTGGATCTTAAGGAGAAGGATTTTGAAGATGGAAGTAGTTGAGAATTGTGTCTAATGACCGGCTTGACATTATCTCTACTTAACCTTGGGTTTCAGCTATCACGCTGCAGACTTCCCTGTCTCAAATTATGTAAGAAACAAGAGAAAATTTTTCAGTTGTGTCCAAGTCTTTTTCTTGCATTCTCTTCTAGCTTCAGTAGCTAATTTCAACGCAAAGTAATAAATGACTTGTGTCCCAGTGGAGTAGGTACGAGCTTGTCTCTGGAGAGAATGGACCGACTGGCAGACGTATTGTCCTCACAGGTCCGTGCTGCAAGCAAAAGTGGCCTTTGGTAGTTTAGGTGACGTAACGGTCCTACTTGTGTCCTGGTGAATTTGCGCTGAATTCTGTTATGGTCTGTGTTTCTCCACTGCAACCAGTTTCCAGTCAACCAAACGACCGATCATCCGTCTCCATGGATTAGAGTCCTGCTGGAAAAGCTGGAATTGTTCACATAGTCAAGAAATTCTCACCTTACCTTCAAATAGATCTCCACTGAACCCTATCCTGAGCCAGATGATTCCAGTACACACCCCCTACACACTTATTTTTAAATTTAAGTTTAATATTAACTTTCAATTGTGCCTAAATTTCTCAAGGGATGTCTCACTGTAATTGTGTATGCATTTTTTCTCCTTCGTGACTTCTCTATGTCCAGTTTGATTATCATTTTAATATTTCTTACTACAGTCTTTGAGACATGTCATTACATAATGTTCTTCTTTCCCCGCTTAAGTTTCTCCAGCAGTTTGTTCTTAGGCGGCCCATACACGTACGAGTCTGGCTCGCGAGTTCGGCTCGGCGAGAAGCCGGGCTCGGATTAATTTCACCACGCACGTATGAGCGTGGCGACCCTAACACGGACGATTTTGGCTCATTGGAATCCGAGCCGAGTCGGACTCGCGAGCTAGACTTGTCGGTGTATGGGCCCCCTAAGCCAGTCTCAGTCTGTGTCCCTCCCCCGGGACGAGGGAAAATTTCTACACCCGTATAAACAAACAAACAAAGTTAACTTTTGTGTTTGATTTATATAATATTGTCACGTGTTGGGTAGGTCACGCGAAGAATAATTTCACGCTGTATTGGATATAGCGAATTTATTGTACGTAGTACATTCGCTCTCACACACACAGTTCACAATTACAATTACTGCCATCGGCAGTATTACAATTACATCCACTGCCCTCGGCGACTTCTAAACTTCTGCTGCACTCGGCGACTTCACGATCCGCACTGTGTCACTCCTGATCACACACTCTGCTCACATACTGCTCAGCCGGCTTTTTATACCGTTCCCTGTTGCCTCATGTTACCAGCGGTGTCCCCTTGTTACGTCACAGTGGGAAGTGCTGTTACAACACCGCTGCGGATGGGGCGGAATGTTGACTGGCCTGTTACCGTAGGAGCGACAGCGCTCCGATGCTGTTACGTCACCGCTGGAGGGGGTGTCTTGCATAGCGCAAATACGTCACAATATATATTGTGATAGATTGGGAAGTTTCTAGGAAACGAAAAGGTTAACATGTTCCAACCAAAGCACATCCAACAATAGGACATCCATTGTTAGTTAACAGACCGGAAAACAAATCTCGCAGCAACGAATACGCAGCAATAGGATGTCCATTGCTAGGCAGTGAATGGGTGGACAGGCCTGACAAAAATACAGCATATCCGTTTCTGAGCAATTGATGTGCTTTCTGTGTTGGTCCATGCGGAGCCTGTATAATGAGGACCTATTGTAGCTCTTCTCGTCAGAGAGGATGTTGCATAAGGAGTATTACCGCAAGAGTTCAATAAAAAAAATCTCTGGTCGTGGGTCTCAAGGGGCCCGACGTCAAGACGAACTGATTGGCGGTAAACCGCCGGCCGTAAAGTAACTTTGACTTTGAGATTAGTGCAGTGCAGTGCAGTTGTAGTTAAGAGGTAGCTGCAAAATTGCGGCTGTGAAGAGAAGATTTTATGTGCAATACTTGGGGTGTGTAATTCAGTGAGACTATTATAGTTCCTGCGTTTTAATTGTGTTACCAGGAGACGACTAATATGTGCGTAACAGTGAATTATAAAGTGTAGAAATAGCGATAGAGCTGTAATTAATTGTGATTTAGAAAACTTGTAACCAAAGTGCTAATAAATCCAATCATCCGAACTAGAACACGTTATATTCGTCACGCGTGCCCCCCTACTCCTGACAATATCAATCGTTATTTATCGTTTATATTTTATCACAATTTAAAAGATTCCAGTGACTTAATACGATTATTCGTTCATCTCGTATATACTCGTATATTTTTTGCCAATGATATCAATGCTTCTTGCTATCGGCTGAGATAATTTGTCTGCTGTTACACGTGAGATAAAGTTCAGCCCCTTTTCTCTCTCCGCGCTTAACTTGAGATTTATCGTTTGTTATTTCTGAAGTGCTGAGAAAGCTGCAGACATGAAACGTAAGGCCTCTGGGTTGTAACGCCGTGTAGTTCTGAACATGCTGCAAGCTGAGCCAAGATCAGCTTTTCGTCTGCTTCTATAGGTTTCTTGCTTGGCACACTCTTCTGCCATGAAGATGGAGGCTATATTTTTCTCCGAAACGTCGGGCTATCTCCGAACTACACGACGTTACAACCCAGAAGATCGTACTGTTTATATTCACTGCCACGAGATTCTGAAATCCAACATGGAGTACAAATATATATTTGCGAATTTATAATACAAGTTTACTCCGGATAATAATTTATTAATTTATTTCTTATTAACTACTTGTAGCAGGAAAATTAAAAATGAGTTTTCATCCATAATAACAAATATGTAATCTCAATCATATAAATCCTGGACGAGATAAAGGTTTCTCTTCAAATTATGATTAATTCCTTTACTTCCGCGAAATTCTCTTTTACCGTCTGGTTTCCACATCCTGTCTTCAATTATAAAACGTAAAATATTTAATTTCTGAATAAATATTGTACCCACGGTAAAGGAAAAATGTAAACACATCCCTCTAAGAGGCCGTGGAGGTCAAAAGCTTTGTGACACGTCGAGGCTCCCACATTTTCTAGACAATCGCCTCACAAAGGGCGGTGAGGTCAGACTTATGCGCTGGCCGCCTTTTACCCCCGAGGAATATTCCTGATACTCATTTCTGTTTGAGGATTAGTCGGCCCTAGGGCCATAGTGCGGCTGAAAGTATTACGTCAATTGAAGAATCCAAAGACCTAATCGGGAATCGATCCCTCGACCTTCCGGCTTGAACCATAGTGCCTCAATCAACTACACTATCGCGTGCCCCAAATATTGTATCCACACATATATTAAATCACACTAGTTTTCAATATATGTCTAATTATGCGATTATGTAGCTTATATTCTTCCAAAACCGAAATCTAAATAAGGACCTGCAGTGGTCAGTTCAAGCATAGGGCAGTAACTGGTGCGTAGTAGCAGTCTTTAGTCGTAAATAATTTATCATTTTTATTTCGTTACATATTCATCACACTGAAAAAGTTTCTCAGAAAAATTGAGGGTTTTAATTTGATTTCGGCCTATGCTGTTCTTGTGCGAAACATTCTTGTACGGTGATCCGTTTCAAAAATAAACGATAAAATTAGATCTGACATGCGTAAAATTACAATTTTATACTAAATCTGCATAATCTAAATTAATAATACTAATCATTTCCGAATTCAAACTTTTCCTACTTGCTTCACGAATGCAAATCCTTTCCCTTCACTTCTGTGTGTCATTTCCTTTCTACGCCGCTTTGGCCCGAGTAGTTTCTTTACATACGATCCTTCAATGAAAATATAGGGAGACCAAGGAATTTATGTTTTCCTTGCTAGCATCATGCCCCCGTATATATTTGTAGTTTATTTAACGACCCTGATAAATATTCCCGACGTACATCGTTGAATGATTGCACGAAGAACAATAATGAAATAGAGAGAATATGAAAGGAAGGACTCCTAGCCTAATTTAATAATATACTATCATGTTAGCCTGGAGAAACAAAGAAAACCACGTAAGACCGTAGAGTAGTATACATTCTCGGCCGAGATTCGAAGAGGGGCTTACTGAAATCAAGTTAGAAGCGTTCTCACTTCAGCCAACTTGCTGGGTCTCCCTTAGATCGTCCTTCATCCGAATAACTAAGCGTGCGAAATACGCAAGTCTCTTCGCCTTCGCTTGGCTTGAGTTAGGCCGAAGTACTGTCCGGGCCACAGGGAAGCAAGACTTGAGCTACTTGTGCAGGCAGTCGGCTGCTGGCAAATGCAGCTGTCGCGAGAGCATCACACTGTCTTACGGCAGATTTAGCAAGACAAATGAGGACATCCACGTCTGAGCTACACAAACACTGCCACCCCTCGGAGCAGCGTCCCGTGACCAGAAGATCCGGTGTGACGACACTGTGGGCTCCGGGTCCACAATTAATTATCAGTCTGGCTGGGACTCAGTCTTCAGGTCACCTTGTTCATTCATCTGCTTTAGCAAACTTGCCTATCGATTTCTTCGTCATCCCCATTTGCTTCTTCTTCGCGATGTTCTGAAAGCTGTGGTTGTCTGTTTGAGTCATTGGCTTATGTTTAACGGTACTATGACAACTACAAGGTTTTTAATATTGTGACATGTAGACCCGTTGCTAAGAAACGACCGCGAAATAAACAACTACAAAACGGCTGTTTCTAGGCAGCGGCCCGTTAACAGCAACAAGAGGAACAGTGGTTTCTGTGCAGACCGTGCCGAGATGTTATAAATAGGATAAGTCAGGGGTTTCAATTAGTTAGATAATCACTACATAGCAAGGGCTAATAAATTTTATAACATTGGGAAGACCTAGTGTGTCTTATAGTGATTTGTGAAACGTGTAGAATAGCGAGACCATAATCCTTACTTGTAGTTACGAGTTGTAAGTAATCCTATTGCCGATCCAAACCTCGTCTATAGTCACAAAAATTGTTGCAATATATGATAATGGACAATGACCTGTGGAAAGTTAATTAAAATTTCAAATCAATTTGGCAATTAGCTATTTGGGTCTCACTTAAGAATCACTACTTCAGTTAGTACATATGAATTGTAAAAGTATAAAGTAAGTAAAGCTATCCCTCTACCAGGCTATGAAGACCCATAGGGTTGTGAGACGTTGCGTGTCCCACATTATCTAGACAATCGGCTGAAAGATGGCGGTAAGGTTGTCAGCCTTACGCCCCGGCCGCGCTTTACTCCCCAGGAAAATTATTTAATCAGTTCCTGGTACTCATTTCCGTTAGAGGCTGAGTCGACCCCAGGGCAATAGTGTGGCTGCAAGGATTAGGCCAATTGAAAAAAATCCAATGACCTCATCTGAACTTGAACCCGCGACCTTCCGGCTTGTAGCATAGCCCCTCAACCAACTACGCTAATAATTATAATTTGATATGCCGAAACGTTACAAATAATTGTTTGTAATAGTCGGGTGATGGGGCTAGATACTCTGTTGCTTATCTGTCAAAATCCCAAGTGCATCCTGGTCAACAGGCACAGTGCTTCCAAGCGAGATGTCTTCTGCGTAAAGGCTTCAAGGACGAGCTTCGCATTAAATGAGAAGACGGGACTCAAGGGTGGAGAAAAATATGTGACGAGGAGCTTAATACTTTGTATTATCACCGTGAACTTTAAAGTGTGGAGATTAGCATTAGCCCTGTAGGTAGTTTTAGTTATGAGTGATGTTTATAAATGGTCAGTAAATTCATTCACCAATCCAAACCCCGTCTATAGTGACCCCCAGGTCTGACGATATTAAGTGTTGCGGTTTATTGGTCTCTCACACATATAACATGGAATGGTAATTTGAGTGGCGTATAATGAACTGAATTTGAAAGAAACTATCATAGCATAATATGAGCTCGCCTTGGAGGACTGAAGAAAATCACGGAAACAGTTCTCAGGATGTTCGGTTTCTCGAGCAAGAATCAAACCGTGTACTTCCCAAATATATCAAAAAGCGTTGCCGCTATACTGACCGGTTCCATGTTAATAAACGTTTAAGACAGATGCTAAGTTTTGTCAGCATCTGTTAAGAGGGTTCAAAATATGAAATGTTCATTTACGGAGCCAATAGAAGTGAACCATGGAATTAACTTAGATTAATTAAACATATGCGTGGTAATAGTTGCATGTTGAATTTCATTAAAATTTATCAAACGACTAACAGAATATAGGCTACTTAAAAATTCATAACTTTAGCTTTTTTTTTTTACTTCATATTTGTGTTTGTAAAAAGTGCATAAATTACGCGTATAAAATATGGCTTTGATGTCGTGTGAACTCATTCGTATGGTTAAGATCAACTAGTTAATCCATATCGAAGAAACGTAGCATGCAAGGACCTATCTCAGTATGATCAGAACAGGTCTGAGTCCTTGCCTCTCTTCTATCACAGTAAAATAAAGAATTTCTTCAGCACGACCTTACAACAGCTTGCAGTTGCATGACACAATTTTAACTACACCCATTTCGGTAGTTCTCTGTCATAATCTAACTTTTTGTGTCCTCCTTGAACTTCATGGGACGAAGTTCACTCTTGAAGGCACCTGCTTTGTAAACCTATTGATATATTTCAACGGTTATTATAAGCCCTCCCTTAGTTATATTAACCTACTTGTAACATGAAGAGTTATGTATTCTAGGATATAACGTCACGTAATCAGTTGAAAGTCAAGAGTTGTTTCGTAGGAACATATCACCTCCATCTTCAGGATTGAGGAGTAATGAAAGCAAAAAATCAGCGTGAAGGAAGAGGTTTCTTACTTGGTTTATTTCTCAATCCTGAATATGGAGGCGAAATGTTCCTCCGCGATGTTCAAAAGACTACTTCGCTTTACATCCCAGAAGACAAAACTCGTACTATCCACCGGTGTGAGAACCTCAAATCCTGCGTCCATGTAATGTCTTCAACATGTAAAACGTAGTCTCTGACCCTGAGGAAAATTCGCCCTGTCGGAGTGACCGAGAACGGGACTCTGAGGAGAATATGGGGGGCTTGGAAGAGAGGCGAGGACTCATTGCGAATGGCTTCAAAACAATATTGTCAAAATACGAAAGTACACGTATTCAGAGCTAATAAGTTCTAAAAGTTTCAAGTGTTCTTATTATGTGTTTGTGGCTTCTCTAGCTGCCGTTAATATACCAGTACAATACATACGTATACGACCAAGTGATCTTACTGCCTAAGGCATGAACTCTCTTCGCTCGCTGAAACCCTGGGACCAGGAGTTCGAATCGCAATCAAGGCATAGATGTATGTGTGTGTGTGTGCGCGCGCGTTTAATTCGTGTTTGTGTTGTTCTGTGTGTAGGCAGAGGCCTTGCGACGGGCTCATCCTCTTTCTGAAGAGTGCTACCAACTGTATATGGGATTAGGAAACTGAAACAGCAGCCAAGGTCTAACATAGGGCTGTAGAGCCACAGATAGATAGATAGATAGATGGATAGATAGATAGATAGATAGATAGATAGATAGATAGATAGATAGATAGATAGATAGATAGATAGAATCGAATAGTAGAATTACTGGCGATTAATAAATTGGGAAGGACATGAACGGATGTACTATCCCGGCAAATACCTAGAGTAACTGATGAAAATCGCTAAAATAAAACAATCAGGATAACGGGTATCCCTGCTAACAGTTACATCAGGCATCTTCCGAGTACATGTCTGCAATATTACCGCTAGGCTGACTTGCATGGTAATTTTACGTATTATATAGTGCTTGTCTTTTGTCTTATCCTCTGATTTGAACATCGTTTCAACTGACTGTGTTTGTGTTGTGTTACAGAGCAGTTGTCGTATGAATAATATGGCAGTGATATATCAAAAGAAATTGCATGATAAGGCTAATGTAACTTAGCTCCTTAATCCTGGTCCGTTTTCTAACTAGCTACGTACCTCTGCCAGTAAAGTTCATTAGTTGACAGGAGGACCAGCATGTTCTCTATTGCTTGACAGGTGCAAGTGGGATGGAAACTTTTGGCAAAGAAATAGCGGATTGTACAATCCGTGACTTTCGTCAATGGCTCACCGACTCCCATTGATTCATCAAGAATGTAGAACATCAGGTACTTCTTCAGAAGGACTTTTAGTGTTTAAGATTTGAGGCTTTCACGGCGGTGACTATGAAGAAAGCAGTCTTCTGGGATTTGGCACCGTGTATATGTGGTGTTAACCGACGTTTCGGAGGAACGTATCGCCTCCATCTTCAGGGTAGAAGAAAAAATATAAGAAATCTGCAAGCGAAGAGATCGTGAGAACCGGTAAGAGCAGACTGCTTTTCTTATATTTCTTATATTTTTCCTTCTAACCTGAAGATGGAGGCGATACGTTCCTCCGAAACGTCGGTTAACACCACATATACACGGTGCCAAATCCCAGAAGACTCTAGTATTCTCAACGCATGACTGTTTTTATGCATTACGGGACTAAGTACCTTAAAGTCTAGCAGTTTTATAGAATGAACTACTGTTGATTCCATGTGATTCAAACTGAAGTAGAGATTTGGACAGGAGTATCATAATCTTAAAATGTAACAGGCTTCTCTGTTTTGTTTGGAGTAAATATGATAGTTCCCATTCCATCTCTAGACCCAACATAATTTCTCGCAAGATTCCGTCCGTCACAACAAATTGCAATCTATAACATCTGGTGAAGAAGTAAAATAAAAAAATGTAAAGCTAATCCTGTAATAGGCCGTGGGGGGTCCGTAGGGTTGTGAGACTTCGAGGATACCACATTTTCTAGACAATCGGCTCACAGATGGCGGTGAGGTTTTCAGCCTTACTTGCCGGACGCCCTTTACACCCCAGGAAGATTCGTGGTACTCATTTCTATTAGATGCTAACCCGAATCTAGGGCCGTAGGGTGTCTGGGAGGATTAGGTCGGTTAAAAATCCAATGACCTCAGTAAAACTTACGTAGGAAATTGGGTGCACAAGAAATTTATACTTTTCTCTAAATCGTAAATGAGGAACAAATAATAATTAACTTAGCTCTTGAGTTAGTAGTAGGAATATTTAAGAATCTGTTCACAGAAACGACCTCTAAATAACAAATCAGAAAGGAAGTTCACCGGCGTTTTTGGAGGAAAGTACTGCCTCCATCTTCAGTGTTGAAAATATTCTATGCAAACATATAACAAGAAGCAGCCAGCTAGCTTAATTACATTCTTGCTGCTTTCTGGCGTAACACATCTTCGACCCTTAAGATGGAAGACAAGTTTACTACATAACTGGCAAATGATTTTTATCCCGTGACGTCAAACAGCCGTCAAAATACGCCATTGAATTAAGTAACCGAAGGCATCGCTTCCAGTAGCGGAAGTACGAATAAGGCAGATTCTACATTTTTGTGCATTTTACAATTTTTCTCCACTATCGCCACTGGCAGTCAGGGCTCACTATGTGTTCCATGTTGGTTGGGCCGTGACTGTACAGGGAACAAGGCTGTGATTGTGTAGACTGACGTGTCTCAAGCGGTGTCTTCGTAGAGACAAAGCTGTTTCGCATCTGTCACATTCAAATTACAACAAAGTGAGGTCTGTTTGTTACCAACAATCTGCATCTTGAGAATGCTATATATACGAGTATAAGCAACCGGATTCTTGTAACGAGGACTCAGAAAGCGGTTCTGTTTGTTGTGGGAGCAACTGCGTATTGTGACGCTTTAATTGCCTTGTGTCATACGGGAAGGCAGGACTCTGTAACTGGCATGTGAAATTCCTTGCCAAAGAGAAGCATACATACCGCTATTTGAGCTTATAGAAAACTTATCAAGATCAATTTGTTTCTTTCTCGTTACGACAATAACGGAAGGACTGGGTATCTGTCATCCCCGTTTAACAGACAGTTTCTGGTTCGAGAGTGAAAAATTTTTAACATAAATATTCTGAATCACGTGCCTTAGCTTCCGTAACAAAGTCTATGTAGCAGAGTTCTTATTGAGAAGCTGACAGTCGCACAGCTTGCCAAGATAGGCATATATCCCGAATATTTTGTTGCAGTGTTCACAAAAGACTGCATCTTGGATTCTATCCTGAGAAAGTTGAACCTAATCACCATCCTGACACTGTATTTCTATTAGGCACTTTCATATATATTCCTGTTATCTATTCCGAAATTTGACAAGTTATTTTTTCTCATCGGCTTTCTGATCTAAAATTTCATACGCATGAACAATCCGCTTCAAATGGAAAGCTAAATATATAGTCTTGCAGTCGCCGTATTGCTGTTGCACATTTTAGAATATATTGCCTAATCAAAAGGCGGATATTTCTCAAAGATTTATTACCACGCAAAATTTCACGGTTCTACGCTTGTACGAAAAGAGCGGCAATAGTGTAGCTCCAGACTCGAGAATTCCAAAGCCGCCATGATGTGATTACTCTCGCACCATGAAGATGCAGCAGCACATTCCTCCGAACCGTCTGTAAGTATCTACCAGACTGCACGGCGTCACTTCTAGTGTTACAGTAATCTTCACAGTTACAGCCTTGAGAACTCCGCATCTCTCAATGTAACTGTATTTCTTGCATGACTTCTCTTCCATTAGCGCCGGGATACCTCAGTCGTTACAGCGACAGGCTACAGGCTGGAAGGAGAGGGTTCGATTCGCGGTAGAGGCAAGAGATTTTCTCTTCTCTACGGCGTCCAGACCGACTCTGTGGCCCACCCAGCCTCATGTCCAATAGGTACCAGGGGTTCTATCATTGCGGGTAAAGCGACCTGGGCGTGAAGCTCACCACTAACCTCCATCTGATGCCGAGGTCAAGAATGGATATACCTCCACTTCCCCAAGCGTTTTCATGGCATGATCCTTAATAAATCGAGCATTGGAACAGTTTCAAAGCTTTACCTTTACTAATTTTTCCAGAAGTTAATTTGAGATGGCTGTCAACCAGGTAGAAAACATAGCACCTTTAGATTTACTGTATAAGAGACTGATAAGTTTATTGTTTTGTCAGCATTCAAGTTATCTGTGCTTTATCGCATTTTACGCAACGAACAAAAGGCGTGAATTTGAACATAAAAAGATGTATATGCTCCCAAGAGAATTCAGTTGAGGGATTACATTCTTAAAATGCATATAAATTGTAAATTTGCCCCTGAGCTTAACTCAGAACCTGGGTGGAGGCGGGATGCATACCTCCACCGTGACCCTGCGAGTAGTAGGAGGAGACAAAAAAGGAAGTCTCAAATCTGAGAGAGTAAAATATGATCACGAGTCCCAAGGGACTCGGACCCGAGAGAGACTCCACTGGCTAGGACCAGCAGCATATATAAAAGACAAACCCGTCCTCTCGTCAGAGAGGGCGCACCACAAAAACAAGACCGTAACTGTGAAAGAGTAATAAAGATTTGGTCATGAGCCCCAGATGATTCTCGACACCAAGATTGACTGACTGGCCGTCAGGCGCAATGTGACTTTGACTTGAGCTTAACTAATTATGCACTTCACCATGAATACGTATGGGGGAGTTCATGTATAGATCCACATTTTCTTGGCCTCGGCACTGGTTGGAGGTGAGTGGACAACTTCACGCGCCGTCCGCCTTACTCCCAGGGAAAAAGCCCCCCTCCCGGTACCTATTGGACAGGAGGTTGGGTGAACCCCAGAGCCGGTCTGGACGTCGTGGAGAAGGGAAAATTCTTCATCCTACCGTGACTCAAACTCCGACCCCTCGGTCGTCCAGCCCATAGCCAGTCGCTATACCGACTGCGCTATCCCGGCTTCTTACATACTATATTGGACATAAAAATACTGAAGGATAACAAATATGGCGTAAAATTTGTAATATTTGACGTTCCTTCCAAGTAGCATAGTGATAACAATATAATACAGATTTGTCATTGATAAATAGCTTTCGAGGTAAAATATCCTATAAACTGTAAAATAATACGTTTACAATGTTGTATTTTAGCGTCCTGTTGCATTGATCTTCGTCCATTATATGTAAGCAGTGTCTGTCTTTTAGTGCACTCAATTTTACTTGCTACTTCACAACTTGTTTCGGCACTACAGTGCCATCATCAGGTGCTCCATTTACGTCAATCTATTTCATTGCTTGCCATTACGTCATTGTAAAATTTAAAAAGTATTTAAAAATATTCGTCAATTATAATAAATATGTATGTATATACCAAAAACTTAAAGAGGTACCCGGTTCGAATGTCAGCAAGGTTCTCTTATATCACGATCGGCTTTCTCGCGGTTCCTTCTGTTCTCGCCAGACGAATTCAGGGATAAAGTCTTATTTACTCGCTACTCATTACCCACTTCATTCGGACCATTTGAAACAGCGCTCTTCAGTGACGTCACTCAGTTACGAGAATAAGAGAACAGGCATTAGATTTAATCCTCACTCACTCATGGAGCTGAGCCCTTTTTTTTTTATTTCTCTCCTTTACTGACAATCAGACTGTGCAATCTGTGAGTCAATGTGCTGACTGGTGTACAATTTAATAACTAGAGCCCTTCTTGAGAAGCTGCCAATTGTGCAGCTTCTCAAGAACTTCCCAGCATCTTATGGAACCCGAAGGTTCTTTACTGTGTACACAAGAGCCCGCGGATTTTCCCCGATTAAGCAACACGAAAACCCATGCCATAGCGATATGCTTTGCGTAATTTTCATCGCTTGGATCTGAAATAGTAGTTGAGGTATGGTCACACTAAGCTTAATCATTAACCAGTTTATAAATTTCGATGTTCTAAAATCGTTTGGTTTCTCCCAAGTCGGTATTTTTTTATTTATTTAATAAATAAAGAAAATTGCTGAAGTCTCCTGACATCTGTGCGCCGTCACACAAACTTGCAACAGCTCGTCTCGGTGACGTAGCTGGTGTAGGAATCGATACATACCTGCCATCTGTACGCAACAACCTAAAACTGTTACGTCAGTTTGCACCCTATACAGCAGATGGCAGTATCATACGTGGTGACCTATATAAAAAAGCGTTGATTATCTTCGATTGTCGTTAAGCGATCACAATATTTGTATCAGTTTCAGAGGTTAGAAATATTATATAGCGTCATATTGTGTGTAAGAAAACGATNTTACACATTTGGAGTGCGTTTTACAAGTATTGTTTATGTAATGCCCTTATGTTATAAAACATGTCATCTATTAACATTTTTAAAGGTATTAAAATATTCTAAAAGGAATTAAAATTGAGTTATGTGTTAAAAGGTGTATATGTATATATATTTCTCCTTTTGCTTTATGCTGTCGTTGTTTTTAAAATCAATTTTAATATAAGGTCAATACGTAAACAACTGACCTGCACAACACATGTCCAATGTGTGAACACTGACCAGTGTAGGGACGGAGGTACAGCAGATAGAAGAAAGGGTCATTGTAAGGCTTTATTTACCTATTGATGGCCGTAATAGGCCGAAATATGTAGTATATGCAAAGGCATGTTGTGTCTATACCAGAATTCTATCGACTGAGTAACAATAAATATTCAGAGGTTGTTTAGCTTAGAAAGAAATGCAAGGATAAATGGGAACTACGAAGTAAGAAGTGGCGCTGTCTTCTTTATGTGTACAATCCGGCCTTAGACTAGCCTGTAAGGACAAAATAGTCAAACTCCGATAACAGACCGATTTCCTGTTTATGGGTATCCCACAGTTCGTGTGTCGTTAGCCTATTTTCCCTGTGCCTGAGTGCCTCTAAATATGTCCCTCACCGTTGCTAGGCAATGGCTCAGTAAACACGTTCCCAACGCAAGAAATACACAAGGAACAATGGAAAAAATTTCATTTCGTGCATCCTCTTGTGTTACAATATACAACTGTTTTATTGGCCGTCACAACACAACAAAGAGAAAAAATCAAGGTTAGCGCCCAGCTATGGTTTCGCTACATGTTTCAGCCACTAACGGCCATCATGACGCAAACACATATTAACAAACATATAGCATTGAACTGCTGTACATTAAATTGGCACAATGTCATCAATCATTCAAAATACGTGTACTTTGCGTAAAAATACAATAAGTCAGATTATATAATTAATTATAATTAAAATTATCATTCAGTTGTAAGTTTTGTTGATAATTTTACTGAAATGTTTAACCCTATATACGATGTAATAATTGATACATACAAAACATAATATACAGTCATACCCACTTCCCCCCACCTACCTTCACTCCCGCATACACCTTATCTTTACCTCCCCCCTCCCCCCCTTACATTGACTTTAATCCTGCATCACCAAATCAGTCGTTGTTTACTTTCCATACAGTACGGACAATTCTTCGTAAGATGAGGCACCGACTATACAGTAAGTAATAATATATACTATATCTTCAATATCAAAATCAATTATTAATTTTAACAAAATTTAATACTATTATTTTCGTATCATTTGCAACATCGTGGGCCTCCTATACATTCTTACATAAATGAAATATCGAACTTCTAATTGGTCCATAGAAACGTATGAAAAGTAAAAAATCAACGACTGATTCGATGTTGTATAACATCAATTAAGTTTTATCTTATTTTATACAATAACTTTTAGTTTTTATATAATCTGACTTATTGTATTTTTACGCAAAGCATTTTGAATGATTGATGACATTGTGTCCAATCTAATGTACTGCAGTTCAATGGTGTATGTTTGTTACTATGTGTTTGCCTGATGATGGCCGTTAGTGGCTGAAACATGTAGCGAAGCCATAGCTTGGCGCTAACCTTGATTTTTTCTGTTTGTTGTATTGTGACGATCAATAAAAGAGTTGTAAATGGAAAAATTATTAGACGTGTCGTTCTCTATGCGGGCCGTGTCATGTCAAAGGAAAGTAGGCTATTAGTTCTTCCTATAAGAGAATTATTCTTTTTTCCCATATCTTGGTCTCCCACGCGGTCACAGCTTTTGACTTACAGCACATCATACAGACCTATGGCGCTCATTAATTATCCAAACAGTTACATGTTTTGGCTACTCTCGTTAGCCCTCTGTTACATCATATTTATTAGATACAGTACCCCTCTTAACAAGAGCATTAATTTATATTTAACTTCCTGAAATCCATAACTCCCAGTGTCCTTCGTTGTAAGTTCTCAATGCTCCTTCGGGGATGCATGGTTTAAATTTCTCTAGGAAGTGGCTGTCCTAAGGTACATGTCCAAGAGTAAGCATCCATGGGTACATTGACCATTTCCTCCTCTTTCAAGCTCATCATTCAAAACTGATTCTGCAGTACGCGTAGGATTGTTGAACTATTGGACGTTAGGCAGCCCGGGGAGCTGGTGAAGCTGCGACTCAATGAGTGAAACCTCTATCTTTGAATGACAGGATCTGTATTAACGAAGCTGAGATAGAGTTGATCCTGTAGCACATCCCATGAGAAAGCATATGTTTCGGCTGTCGTGGGGAATCAGGAAGGCTCCAGGCTCATTCACGAAATGCAAACAAACATCTGAGAATCCGGAGACTCACTGCACTGCCCAATCCGTCCAAAAAAACTTCAGAGTACGAAAACTTAACCGAATTATTTATTTTCTTGTGCCTTTGTGTCCCTGATTTCCAGCTCAATAAACACACTACATATCCTAAGACATCTGGGGCACGCGGTAGCGTAGTTGGTTGAGGCACTGTGCTACAATCCGGAAGGTCGCGAGTTCGATTTCTAATGAGGTGATAAGATTTTTCAATTGAGCTAATCCTTTCAGCCGCACTATTGCCCTGTGGTCAACTGAGCCTCTGACAGAAATGAGTAGCAGCAATCTTCCTGGGGGTAAAAGAGGCCGGTGCTTACACTCTCAACATCATCTGTGAGCCGATTGTCTAGAAAATATGGGAGCCTCGACTTCTCACAAACTTATGGGCCTCCACGATCTGTTTTAGCAAACATTATAATTGTGATATATCATATCATAATTCACACGATGACTGTAGAGTTATTTAACAAATTTTCGTTAGTACATTGCACATTTTTTTGTACACGGATCATGAAAATTTCTGTTTCAGGCTCAGTTAGTTATAACTTTTGGGTTTTGCGACAAGATGACTAACTCATTGCTTCATAACATTGTGCTTTATTGAGTTAATTATACTGAGTGCAAGAGAAGCGCATGCAGAAATTTGGTAGAAAACCCTGAAGGAAACAGACTACTAGGAAGAACTAGGCGTAGACGGGAGAGTAATATTGAACTGGATCTTAAGTAAGTACTGTGGGAAGCTTAACTGGATTCATATGGCTCAGGACAGAGACCACTGGCTGGTTCTTGCGAGGATGCTAATGCAACTTTGGGTTCCGTAAGTTGGTGGGAATTTCTTGAATAGGCAAACTACTAGCTTCTCAAGCAGGACTTACTTCCATGAAGCTCCTCTAATGGGTCTTTAATTATGTGGATATTAAATAAAAAAATGTTAAGTATATCCTAGTAAGAACTATGATTAATGCTTCTTTCTACGAAAAATTGCCGAGAGACATTTAAAGCAGAGGCCGATAATTCATATGAGATTTTGCCTCAAGCAAAAACAGATTTGTGAACCGCTTCGAGTTCATCATGTTGTCTGGTTAGTGGATGACGTCATACAGATGTCCACGGTGTAGTGGTTACAATACTTATATAGCATTTGTGACGTAACGAATTCGAAAATTGGGTGGAAATATTGTCATACCTTTCTTTATTTAACTAATAGCCTATGTACAGTCTACTCTCGATAACATGGAGCAATAAGTAAATTTGTTCTAAGTAGGTGTCTTGAGTAGAAAAGTCATCCACTGATGATACAGACAGGCCTTGAAGAGGAATGGCGATGGCTTTGTCTTCGTCATCTGCGGGTTGTGGTAGGTCAGACGGTCACTGTCTCCTCAGTCTTCTTACATTTGGTGGGTTGTTATTTCTACACCTGTTATTGTGTCCGAGTGTGCTTTGTTGGTAGAGTGTTAACAAGCTATGTACTAATAACACATTTCTCTTTCATACGCACTTCTATGTCAGACACCATTTTGGTAGACTGCTCTGCTGTCGCTATCTGTCGCACGACAACCAAACTAACAGTACATTGGCGGGAAGGTTCAACCTTTACTATAACACCAACATCCAGCTCAGACGTTACATATTAACACACAAAAATAGGAGGCATTATATACGGAACGCACCATGTACTTCTTCTATGACAAATGGGATCGGCAGATCATTGTGGTGTCATGCTGACTGAGAATTCTCGTTATTTTCTCAGAACTTCTTCCAGAAGAATCTGAAGCAATATCTTAACTTGAGGCACTGTAATTCGTATTCCTGTCTGTTTCTAGTCAAAATTCATATGTTTTACTGTAATTGCATTTTGCAAATGTGATATAACATAAAGTTCTTTGACATCAACTGCGTACATAGGCATAAGAATTTCCATAGCCATATCTAATTGTCTGAAAATACCCTATGTACTGGTGCTTAATTGCAGCGTTCTTAAGAAAGAAAAGAGAAATAAAAATGTCCCTGTGCTTATGTAATGAATCTTGCCCGTGCCTGGGCCGTTGTGACACAAGGAAGCAGCCTGTAATGATAAAATCATAGTGAAACTTCAGTGACACGACATATATTCAGGAGACAAACATACGTTTTGGTTATTTAACATGCAGATCCTTAATATTTTCATAAATTTGCTTTGCACAATTAGCGTAAAGTAAAAAAAAAGTAAAGGTATCCTCCTAAGAGGCCGTGAAGGTCCATAGGGTTGTGAGATGTTGAGGTTCCCACATTTTCTAGATAATCGGCTCATAGATGGCGGCATGTTTGTCAGCCCTACGCGCCGGCCGCCCTTTACCCCCAAGAATATTCCTGGTACTCATTTCTGTTAAAGGCTGAGTAGACCCCAGGGCCATAGTGCGGCTGGAAGGATTAGGTCAATTGAAAAAATTCAACGACCTCATCGGGACTTGAACCCGCTTGTAGCTTAGTGCCCCAACCAACTACGCTACCGCGTGCCCCTCTCACAATTAGCGTATTACACATAATCGATATTTGTTTGTATTACTTGGTTGTGTCAGGGTCAGAAAATGTTGTTTATCTTCTGATTTGGAGGGTCAAATGTAACAGAAGTGGAGAGGACAAGGGAGTAAACGGTTTCTTGGTTAGTTATTTAACGATTCTTTTTTAACTTCAGAATAATTTAACACCGGATTGGGAAGCAAGTGTTACTTAACGTGAGTAGAAAGACAGGGAAAAGTTGTTGGTTTTCGGTTGTTTAACAACGCCGTTTGAAGTCTGTAAGTTGTTTCTGCGCCGATGTAGGTAGGGGGGGTGGTTATGGTACGCAAGTTGAAACAGTAGGGGATGAAGCGTTTTTTTTTTAATTTAACACCACTGTATAAGCTGTATACAGTGCTTATTGTGAACGAAATGGATTGATTGTTACCAACACTTGGTTCAAGAAGCCAAAGAGAAGAATTTACACATGGAAGGCACCTGGGGATTGGAAGAGGCATCAGCTGGACTACATCCTTGTGAAACATCGATTCAGAAACAGTGTGAAGGATGTGAAGACGCTTCCTGGGGCAGACATTGACTCTGACCACAACTTGCTGGTTGCCAAGTTCCGAACCAGGTTGAAGAAAATTATAGGATTTCGAAAGCGCAGACCCAGATGNAGTAATAATGGATTTGATACTAACAATAATTAAGTACGATTTAATCTTGTTGAGAGTAGCAATAAACTGTAATTCAGTTTGGTACGTCTGCATAAACTTCAGTGCTGACATCTAGGAATGTTTAGAATCTGCTTGCTCTTAGCCAACCTTAAAATACCATCTTCAAAACAAAAATGTATCACCCAAACACCCTCATCGGTTCACGCAGCAGCTTTCCTTTCAACATGCTCTCCAAGGTCCAGAGAAACTCTACAGATGGCAGCAGCGAACAGCGTCGCCAGTAAAGAGGACAAGGAGGTTTACCTAAAAGCAAACCTATTTGCCCGCTGGAAGCATTTACCTGGACTTTCCCTATCGGTTCACAGGGGAAAATATATTCCTCATAATGCGCAGTTACTTACTTACTTACTTACTTATGGAGCTGAGCTCTTCTTGAGGAGAAGCCAAATCTGCAGCTACTCAAGAATTTCCCAGCATTTTATGGAACCCGAAGGTTCATTACCGTGTTCACAAGAGCCCTCCACTGGTCCCTATCCTGAGCCAGATCAATCCAATACCATCACATCCTATATCTCTAAGATCCATTTTAATATTGTTCGCTCACCTACGTTTGGTCTTCCCAGTGGTCTCCTTCCTTCTGGCTTTTCCGCAGTTGGTAGGTTATTTACGGTGAAATGCGGCCCATCAGTGATTTAAGGTTGGACGGCACTTTTCTATAAAATGAAGTAAAGTAGAAAAAATGACAATACACTTAACATACATTATACGAGTATTTATTCGGTAAAGGGAACAATAAACAGTCAGAGGAACAATGGTTTAACTTACCTTCACAGAGAAGAAGAACGAACTCTCAAACTTCTTCAGTGCAAAAGACAATGCTATGCTAACATATTAACCACTATCATGACAAGAGAGATCACGGGTCTGGTCAAATGGGATTTGTGGTGGACAAAGTGGCGCTGGGGCAGGTTTTCTCTGAGTACTTCGGTTTCCCCTGCCAATCTTCATTCCACCAAATTGCTCCACAATCACCCTCACCTATCATGTGGGGCTGGTACAATAGGCCAGAAGTGGCCGCAGTACAAGTGACTTAGTCCCACCCCACTAGCAATAGAAAGAAATCATGACAAGAGCGATTCGATCACTGGCTAACAAATTGATGAAGCTGCTAGTGTAGACAGCATCAGTTTTCTGTAACTCACACTTCTGACATCTGGTGGGAAATGGTTCTACTTGTAAACAATTCAGATTAATAAACTCACTTCAGACCGAAATTAGAAAACAGCACCAAATGTCAGTAACAGTCTTCGGAAACTGAAATTGAAAGGGGTATGAAGGCGAAACAAATAGATGTGAAATCGAAAAGGGGGTGAGGAAACGAAGGTAAGAAGGATAGAAAACCGAATCACGAAACTAATATGGCTCTGGAAAGAGCTATTTTCATTTGTAACTTTAAACACGGACCTTGGTATTAGTCGATCTTAAACATGCATTGGCTTTCCTAATCCTGATGGTGAAGAAAACAATACGAGAGAACAGAGCCAATTGGACTAAGCTTTATTTGAAGGCTCATTAAACGTTCGCAAACTTACGCAGCACGGACGCACAGGATTGGGCAGTGTTGATGTAGTTGTAATGGCAGACAAATGAATTCTGTTTCCGAAACTTTTTTCCTTAAGTTTTATCGCTGTAAATATTTGAGACTGGCTTTAACACAAGTTTCTTTTAGAAAATGAGTTTTCGATTTCTATTGCTCCATTCTGCTGTCACTGTATGTGCACTGGAAGGGAAATGCCAGAAGCCGTCATCGTATGGCCGCTTTTGTTTATGTGTCTTAGAGACTTAAAAGACTTAACTACGTTGAAATACATGGCGTGTGTTGGAAGTGTTACTGGCTGCAGAATATGCTGGCAACATTGAAGCCTGCCTGCCAGCCTGCCTGCCTGCCTGCCTGCCTGACTGCCTGCCTGCCTGCCTGCCTGCCTGCCTCTCTGCTTGCCTGCTTGCCTGCTTGTCTACCTTCTTGCCTACCTGGATGCATACTTGCCTGGCTGTCTGCCTGCCTGCCTGCTTGCCTGCTTGTCTACCTTCTTGCCTACCAGGATGCATACTTGCCTGGCTGTCTGCTTGCCTACCTTCTTGCCTACCTGCACGCATACTTGCCTGGCTGTCTGCCTGCCAGCCTCCTTTCCTGCCTGCCTGCATGTCTGCTTACCTGCTTGCCTGCCTGCCTGCCTGCCTGCCTACCTGTTTCTCCGATTCGTTTATTGAGAAGCTCATTTGGAGCTTGCAACTGCTTTTCTGCCGCGTCGGCCTCAGGTTTTGTTGCGGGACTAGTTGGGTGAGGGGCTATGCTACAAGCCTGAAGGTCGCAGGTTCAAGTCCCGATGAAGTCATTGGATTTTTTCAGTTGACCTAAACCTTCCAGCAGCACTAGGCCCTGGGGTTTACTCAGCCTCTAACAGAAATGTGTACCAGGAATTAATTAAATAATTTTCCTGGGGAGTAGAGCGCGGCCGGCGCGTAAGACTGACAACCTTACCGCTATCTCTGAGCCGATTGTCTAGATAATGTGGGGCCCTCAACATTTCACAACCCTATGGGCCTCCACAGCCTGGTACAGGGATAGCTTTACTTTTTACTTTACTTCACTCAGCGAGACAGTCCCTTAATTACGTACATTGCTTATAAAGAGTAAATCAGGAAAGGCCAATGAGAAGTAAACCCTCTAAGCGAGATATTCACAACTGATCCATTTCAAATCTCAATCACTTTCCATTGGCCATTGTAGCCTCCTCCCACATAAGTGCAGCAGCCTTGTTCTCATCACCCTGTAAGTTTGTGCCATGTAACCTCAGAAGTTGATAGAGAGCCACGGAATTTCTAATGAAGGAATCCAAAGCAATTAAGCTAGTCTCAACCAGTGAATTATTGGTCCCTGGTCACTTGAAAGAAGATACATAGGCTATAGATGTTATTAAGCGTGTTATGTGACGATATAATTGTTTATGGTCATCTAGAAAATAGTGGGAATATTAGGTAGTGGCCTATTAAATTTGTTGAAAAGTTTTTAGGAAAACAACAAGAATTCTCAGCGAGGGATGAGGCCAGCCCTTACCTTCATAACGCAAGTAAAACTTGTTATTTATTAATGGAAATAAAATGGGACAGTTCAGAAATTTAACCAGTTCCAGATTCAGAACGCAGACTCCATTGCTCTCAAAGTTGCGAGCCTTTTTCTCCCCACAATCGCGTCCAGACCGATTCTGGGTCCTACCCAGGCTCCTCTCCCATGGAAAACGGCAGTTCTCTCCCTAGGGAGAGCGTGAGGCACACCATTCGTCTCCATTTAATGTTGAGCTTAAGAATGCATTGTTCTGTATGCTTCACCATTGACTGATCACTTAATCAGGGGCACCTCTCGAAGTGCTTCATTCCGGTCCTTAACAAATCACAAGAGCAGTTAATTGCGATGTAGTGTCTGGTGTTTCGTCGCCTATTGAGAAGTTTTGCTGTCAACCGGTGACTGGCGATCGGCTCTTTGGAATGTATTTTTGTGGGTTTTCTTACGCTGCCCAGAAAACTTCACTTTCAATGAAGAATTCAGATTTGCCCTGTCATTTTCAAATAGACGTCCGAATATAATCAAAATAACATTTTACGCATCAATAGTTAATATATGACACAATTAATATTCCTGGAAAATGTTTAAATGAAGTGCAGCAGACCCATCAAAGATAAAACTAGGCTGAACTGAATAAGTACTCGTAAACTAGATTTCCCCGGACGTGAACTTTTATGTTCAAATATTATACATTGTTCAATATGTGTTCTGCTCTTCCGAACAGAGGTTTTCTGAATTTTAGAGCACATCATTTGACGGCTTCAGTCAGAAGTTCTGGCAGTTTCTTCCCTTCCGTGGGTTATGTTTGGAAGAGATGTTTATGTCCATAAATATTAACCTCCAGCTAAACGAATTTGATGGCCACCCTCTTCACTTTCCACAGGTTTCCACATAGGAAAGTTGCCCTTACATGTTTACGTCAGTTCAGGGATGGATAAAATACAACTCATGAATATACTCAATTTGTCTACGGATATGTTCAAATTTCATTAAGTTCCAACTTTTTGATCCCTCATACGAATATAGTCTTTGTCTCTACTGAGGAGATGAAGTTATCGTAAGAAACAAACACTTATCAAAAATTGAAGTTTGGGGGAACATGCAAAGTTTGTATTCGGCAATGTAGCTTAAACTGAGTATGCTGTGACATGACGCCTGAAAGTCCGAATAGTGGAGCCATAACCAGTCATCCGTTGATGAGCAACAACTGAGTAAGCACCTAGTTTCCATTACAGCTGTTAGCTAAACACTTTCCCTAGCGTTACGCTGTCAAAGAGAATACAAGTCCGTTGCTATGCAACATGTTTGGTTTCTGCAGTATTACAGGCTTATCCGGCACAGAGCAGGCATGAAGAGTTAATGGAACCTTTCAGGCGGTGTTCTGTGTTCGTTCGGCATGAAGTTAGTTCCTTTCGAGATTCAGAAATCCAGAATTGAAGAGAATTCGAGAGAATAGAGACCAGTCCGAGAACCAGACAACAGGGAGAGATTTGCAAGACAGACGTCTTTCAGGAGTAACAATGTGTGAGCTGTTGTAATAAAATGTAATTGAAATACAGATGTCCAATAAATCCAGCCACCAAATCTAGAACCCACACAATTATTCGTCACGCCTACCCCTATACACAATAATACGAAACTCTTTAGGATCCATTTAATTCAGACATCATTGCTCTGAGTAAGCCAGCGAGTCAGTATAACTGACTAATGTCCTGGAGTAGAATCCTTTTCGACAAGCTGATAGTCTCTCAGCTACTCGTAATATTCAGCGAGATTCATAAAACTCGAAGGTTTACTTTGCGCTCACCAGAGCCCACCACTAAAGCCTAACCTGAGTCATTTTAATTCAGTGTGGGTTCGATTACCGATGACGTCATTGGAGTTTTCTCTTGACCTAATGCTTCCAGTCGCACTATGGCTCTGGGGTCGACTCAGCCTCTAACAGAAATGAGTACCAGTAATCTTCCTCGGGGGTAAAGGTCGGCCGGTGCATGAGGCTGACAAACTTACCGCCATCTCTGAGCCGATTGTCTAGATAGATTGATAGATAGGTTGTGGGAGTCTCCATATCTCACAACCTTATGGGCTTGACGGCCTGTTACAGGGATAGTTTTACCTTTACTTAAACTACTAAGACTTCTAAGTGTGGCCATGATATTCACTGCAGTAAATAGACTTAATCTATTGCAAGGTATGTTACTGCAGTCTTCTAGGAGGACTATAGAAATGGATTATCTAAGGCGTTCGGCAAGGATATAACAAATGGATAGATTTAGAAATGAAACGATTAGAAATAGGAACGATTAAAAGACACATTACAGAAAGAACAGCCACTAAGTTGGGACGACCACAGCATGTAAATGGAAGACTGCAGAATTGCTATCACAAACGAAGAAAAGGCGCGACAGACCAAGCAGTACATAGAAGGATTGGATTACGGACAGCAGGCAAAGAATTCATAGCAAGGATGAAGAATATTTCGACCAAGAGCTCAAACAAAAAAGAAAACAAACTCCGTGGCCTGTAGTCCGCAAGCGAACTATACCGACCGAGCGACCGCCGCTTTTCGGCGAAGTTTGTGCCAACTTTTGCGGATAGAGGGTGTCACGTGGTCAGTGCATCGGATTCCCACGGCCGTAAATTTCAGTCTTCTAGACCGGAACCACTATTTCCTTGAAATAACTCTTCAATTATACTCACGAGGCTGAGTGGACTGTGTTCCAGACCCATTACTTCTCAGAAAATCTGTAACTCCGGGAATCGAACCCGAACCTCTGGATCTGCAGCCAGGAACGCTGACCACAAGACAATAGAGGCGGTCCGATCGAGAGCTGAGGAGGGGCAAAGATGATGTCTGTGGTCTGAGGAAAACTATACATTCACAGAAAATTTCCCATACATATGCATATACGTGTATATACATACATACAAGTGGCGTATTTGCTCAAGAACTGTGAAGACAGAACAATAGCCGTTGCTAGGTAATTGGCGCACGCAACAATACAGCTGTTGCTATGTACCTCCCGCATCATACACGTGCACAGTGACGTCATGCAACACTAGAAGAGGTGTTGCAAGCGGAGTTCTCTCTGGACCCGCTCCGAGGCTATATGACTCGACCGACCGAGTCGAGTCCAGCGAGTGGGTGCACTGCAATTGAGGCCTTTGGGTGGAGGAGTTGAGTGTGTTAGTCAACGGCAACGGAAGGTGAAGATTCGTTGCCAGGAAACGTCTAGTGGAAACATTACATGAGAATAATCACTGTTGAGAGCTGTTACATATTAACGACTTGTGAAAGTAGGCTGAGAAGTTTTAGTGTGGAGTTATTTGTAATGTGAAAATCAGCTATAGTGTTATAGTTATTACCTGTACTTGGTCAGTAATACTATTCACCAATCCAAACCCCGTCTATGGTCACTAATACACGTGACAATTATGTATATATAAAGGAAAATAAAGGTATTCCTGTAACAGGCCGTGGAGGCCAATAGGATTGTGAGAGGTCGAGACTCCCACATTTTGTGGACAATAGGCTCATAGATGGCGACAAGGTTGTGAACCCTACGCGCCGGCCGCCCTTTACCCCCAAGAATATTTCAAGAATATTCCTGGTACTCATTTCTGTTAGAGGCTGAGTCGACCCCAGGGCCATAGTGCGGCTGGAAGGATTAGGTAATTGAAAAAAACCAATGACCTCATCAGGACTTGAAACCGCGACCTTCTGACTTGTAGCATAGTGCCTCAACCAACTAATCTACAGCGTGCCCCAATATATATATATATATATATCGACATTTCGGAGGAACATAGTACGTCCATTTTCAACGTATATTCCACTGAATCATTGGTGCCTCCCCCCCACATTACAGCACAGTGCCGCAACCCAGAAGGCGACAAGATGGTCTCCAATCTCCATCGCCATGAAAGCCCAGATCCTATGCATGTTCGTTTGTGTCTGTAGATCGAGGTTTGATTAGTTAGGTTATTGGATGGTTAATGTAAAACTGATTTTGACTGAAGCCGATATTCCGAATATTGCGTTCAAAACAGACTTAAGTTATAAAGGTTCTACTATGAACCTTAAAATACACAGCTGTCTTACAACTAAAGCAAGTAGTTTAGAGAGCAGCCGCCAGAGGTCACGATGGGTTTCCAACAACGTTGGACGCAGTGCAATGTTTATGTTGGTACAGGCCACGTGACTACCACAAGAAGGCCGCCACCGCCAGATCTGTTCATCCCACAGCACAACTACACAACAAACCACGTATATTCTTATATATAAATATTGGTCATTGGAGGAAGCCATTAATGTTTGTATTTTCATATCCTTGAGGAAGTTGAAATAAAATAGACAGCCCCATGTTTTTCTTTCGTTCATTTGATGAGCGTTGAGTACATCGCGCCTGGTCCGAATTGAGGTGCCAATTATAGCTCACATTTCTGTCTTCCGACTGCAAACAGCATTTAAAGGGCTCGGAGAAGGGGAAATGCTTTTGTAGTTAATAACAGAATTCTCATTTCATACTTTATTTGGATTTGTACGTGTTTAATGATGCTTGACCAAGTGCTGGTAGTACAGAACGTCGTTATTATTAGGAATAGCGAATTGGGTTGGCTGTGAAAGTAATTGGTAACACAAAAACGCTGAGATTGTTTTGGGGTGAAAAGGCTGAATGCATGATAAGATGGGAAACAAAAGGCAACTCTTACATGTAGCGAGAAAGGCAAATATAATCTAAGCAATGGATAGCTAAAAAGAAGGTAAATTTTTCTCTGTGCTTAAATAGTTAAGCACCAACCCGTGAAGACGTATGGAAAGTGGAGGTATAGTTTCACCATTCATAAACTCGGCACTAGATGAAGGTGAATGGTGAGCTTCACGCTCCAGGCGCTTTACATCAGGGGGAAGTGTCACCGGTGCCCATAAGATAGGAGACTTAGTGGGCCTCAGAGCCAATCTGGACTCTGTCGAGAAGAGAAAAACCGTGTGCCCCTGCCAGATATCGAACCCCTGCTCCAGCCCGTAGATTGTCACTATAACGAGTTAACTCGCCCGGCTCTGAGAGTGATATTTATTTTAACTACTACTATCCTCCCTCGTTGGTGTCTCCACCTTATCGTGGTGAGGGGGTTTGAGTATGCCNCCCCTGCCGGATATCGAACCCCTGCTCCAGCCCGTAGATTGTCACTATAACGATTTAACTCGCCCGGCTCTGAGAGTGATATTTATTTTAACTACTATTATCATCATCATCAACATCATCATCATCAACATCATCATCACCATCATCAACATCACCATGTGCCCCTGCCGGATATCGAACCCCTGCTCCAGCCCGTAGATTGTCACTATAACGATTTAACTCACCCGGCTCTGAGAGTGATATTTATTTTAACTACTACTACTACTATCATCATCATCATCATCATCATCATCATCATCATCATCATCACCATCATCATCATCATCATCACCATCATCAACATCACCATCACCATTAATAATGAAAAATGAAAGACATTTATGCAAATACAATAGGAAGTACTTTCGCTACTGTGTACTAAAGGGAACGTAACAACGTTAACAAAAAAGTAAAGATAAAGCTATCCCTGTGACAGGGCGTGAAGGCCCATATGGTTGTGAGACGTCGAGGTACCCACATCTTCTTCTAATCAATCGGCTCACAGATGGCGGTGAGGTCAGCCTAACGCTTCGGCCGCCCTTTACCCCAAGGAAGATTCCTGGTATTCATTTCTGTTTTAGAGGCTGAGCCAAGCCCAGGACCGTACTACAACTGGAAGGATTAGGTGAATTGAAAACAATTCATCTCCTAGCGACTCGAACCCGCGACCTTCTGGAATGTAGCATAGTTCCTCACCCAACTACGCTACAGCGTACCCTTAACAACGTTATAGGAATTACTTACTTACTTACTCATGGAGATGAGCCCTTCTTGAGGAGCCGCCAATTCTGCAGTTTCTCACAATTTATAGAACCCGAAGTTTCATTACCGTGTTCACAAGAGCTCTTCACTGGTCCCTGTCCCGAGCCAGATCAATCCAGTCCATACCATTCCATCCTATCTCTCTAACGCCCATTTTAGTATCGTTCACCCATCTAAGCCTTGGTCTTCCCAGTGATCTCTTTCCTTCTGGCTTTTCCATCAGTATCCTATATGCATTCCTCTTCCCCCCCGTTCTTGTTACAACCAGCTGTGTATAGATTAAGAACTTAAAAAGCGGCCAAGGGTCCACAAGGGCTTTAGAACCATAAGTAGGTAGGTAGGTAGTATTAATTAATGTGTTTCATGCTCATAACTGCCGTGAAGTGTGGCGTGCATTTACAGAACTGTGTCCCTCGTACTGCCGTCTGTCCTCTGGTGTATTACAGAACCTTTACGTTAATTAGTGTGCTTATTATGGCAAGCAAAATTAAAATGCGGAGATATTCACTTCACAAAAGCAAATTCTCTAACATCAATACATACATAGATTCTCTCACAAGTTCCAGCAATTCACTGCTAGGCCCTATATCAAACTTATGGCAGTAAGGAAGCTAACAAAAAGGCTTTTCTTCCAGATTTGAATAGTAAAATCACATCTTATTTTCTTACCCACTCGCGCGCACTTTGAATAGGAGGGGCTGGGGACGCCAACTTGTACCAACTTCAGCCCATATTCATTCCTCACTGCCGCATCGGTCTT
>NW_019734315.1:83603-106210 GCF_002891405.2 Cryptotermes secundus
TTATCATTACTAATTTCATGCAAACTCTCATTCCCAATCGTTGGTTTGAAAATGTCTTCCCTCCCTACTTCGGCATTGAAATCTCCTAACAAAAATTTCATAGGGTACTTCGGGAATTTATCAAATACATGTTCTAGTTCTACATAGAACGTGTCCTTTAAGTCATCAATTTTATCTTCTGTTGGGGCGTGAGCATCCATAACAATGATATCACACCAGCGACCTTTTAGTATTATATATGATACCCTATCACTAACGAACTCTACCATCTTAACTGCTGATACGATTCTCTTATGTACGAAAACACCGTATGATACCCTATCACTAACGAACTCTACCCTCTTAACTGCCGATATGATTCTCTTATGTAGGAAAAATCCTGTACCTAATTCATGATTTTCATTCCCCTTTCCATAGAAAAATGTATATTCTCCTGCTGGTGCGATGCCACCTCCGTCCCATCTGACCTCCTGTACCCCCCGCTAAATCTAACTTATATTTTGAGATTTCTTCCTCCACTGCTCTGAGCGAACCTGCCCTATACAAACTGCTGACTTTCCAAGTGACAAATCTCATATCCATTTTCTTTAGCTTAGGTCGTTTATCCAAGGAATCCGTCCAGGTGCGAGGCTTTGTTTTCATTTTCGTAACATACTGATTTTTTACGATGAGGAGTTGTTAGCCCCACTCCCAACCCCCAAGATGGAGGACCACCCGTTGTCGGCTCTCCGCGACTGCTCATTCAATATATTCACAGCTTCCCTCCAAAACTGGTGACAGGGAACCACCTAATATGGGAAAGTAGCAATTATGAAACAAAAAATAGCAACCGTTGCAAGGCAACGACGCAATAAACACATTTCCACTGAAACGAATAAACACTAATCAGCAAAGCACCATGGACAAATTTTTTCTTTTTTCCAGTGGAGTTGCATATCTTCCAGAGAAGTATGAGAATAAAATACGGTCTTGAGTCCAGGTTTGGGGAGTCTCGTGTCTGAGGCTGTAAAATATGGCAATGAGTCCCAGGGGACTCGGACCTGAGAATGACTGCGCTGGCAAGGACCATCAGCAATTGTAAATGACAGACCCATCCTCTGGTCAGAGAAGATATTACGTAAGGACTATAACGTCAAGTGTTCAGCTGGAAAATGAAATACTGGTAGTGAGTCCCAAGGGGCTTGACAAGATGAACTGATTGGCAGTAAACCGTCAGTTGCAAAGTAAATCTGAATATCTCTGAGTTGAGTCAGTTGAGAGTTACAGTTGTGCGAAGCGAGGAGCGGGTAGTTGAGGCGCGTGGAAATTTCGGGAAGCCAGAAGAAGAAGAATGTTCGCAGTTAAAAGCCGCTACCAAGCAACGGCTACTAAATACTGAGAAGACTTTGCATATGCTATAGTCACAGTGATTTATGGAGTGACTAACTAAGTGAGGCTGTGTACTTATTTGTATTTACGGGTTATATGAGTGTCCAATAAATCCAGTCATCAATCCAAAACCATGGTATAATCACTATCACGTGACAGTATTTGTATACACACAGATTGTGACTTGTTTTGATATTATAACTATAGGACGCGAATCCTCAACCCATTTTGAGTACAAAAAAACAGAACCACATGGATTCTATTCTCAGCGGTTTCGGAGCTATGGATATTTGAAATGTAGCATGACTTGAAAGTGTTTGTTATTTGGGCGAAGGGGGATTGTTGGGAAAATAAAACTATTTTTAGAGTAGGTTAGGTATTGAATAATTTTGCTTGCATGTTATCCAGCGTCGCAGGAAGCAAGCCAAGCCTATCTTTGCTGCCTGGCTCTTGCTGCTTTCTTGCTTGGTTTATTCTTCGACGCTTAATATGGAGGCGATATATGCCTCCGAAACCTCGGCAGACTTTCAACGGAATACACGGCGGTATATTCCAGAATATTGAAACAAAATCTATATAAATAATTTACATAAGGTTATACTTAATTTCTTAGTTTATTCATGATATTCATGTGTGCTGTGTTTTGTTTGAAAGTGTTTATGTGTGTTATTTGTCTGTTGTCTTATTGTAGTACCACTACCACCGGGTGAAACCCCAGTTGCAGTTAAATAATAATAATAATTCAATTCAATTCAATGTGTTTATTTACATGCAAACTTAACAGCACCATAATAATAATAAGAGTAACCGCTGATAACTCGAGACCTATGGCTTATCTTATATTAAATGTTATGTGTAAATNAACAGGTCCTGAAGACCCATAAGGTTGTGAGACGTCGAGGCCCCCACATTTTTCTAGAAAGTCGGCTCACAGATGGTACTAAGGTTGTCAGCCTTACGCACCGGCCGCCCTTTACCTTTTCTTCATGAAGATTCCTGGTACTCATTTCTGTTAAGAGGCTTGAGTCGACCCCAGGGCTATAGTGCGGCTGGAAAAATGAGGTAAATTGAAAAAATTTAATTACCTCATCGGTACTCGAATCCGCGACCTTTCGGCTTGTAGCATAGTGCCTCAAGCAACTACGCTTCCGCGTGCCTCAAATTTTCTACGTATGTGAGTTATTTGTGAAAGTTTATGAAATTTCTAAAAACTGTGTAGTGTGATTTGGTATATCCTGTAGTTTAAACTTTTCTTTGAAGAAACAGCCTGTGGTGACACCCCCTTAGAATAATCTTCTTCCTTCTTCTTCTTCTGTGAAATGCAGGGAAAAGTTGCCCTCTATTCACAAAAACCTCCATTCTCAGATCGCTCGACAAAAGTGAGACAAGTCTCCAGCTGTAATGGCCAGCACAGGAAGTGTGTGAAACAGTCACTCGTGACGTCATGAATATTGTTGCTTCGGGAAATTACTCCTTCACTAACACTACGCAGTAGTCTCCGTGAGAATTTGACAGTTCGTCAGTCCGTAAAGAATTCCTTCCTATTTTGTACAACCCGTAGTTTTGTCACCGGTTTCACAGTACCTTACTATTTTACCCTAACCCTAACCCGCTTAATTCATTCATATCTTCACAGTCAGCTATTTATGATCCATTTTAATATTATCTCCGCCTACATCTAGGTCATTCAAGTGGTTTCTTCCTTCAGGTTTGCAGTCTGAACTCTTGTACATATTTCTCATTCGTCAAATGCGTGCTACAAATTCCGCCCACTTCATCTTATTAAATCTGATCACCCTGTTAATACCTGATGAATATAAGTTCTTGAAAATCTTTACCCCATAATTATATCCATAATCGTGAGACTTCCACGCTTCTAGATTCAAATATTTCACTCGTCATTTCGTTCTCAAACAAAATTATTCTTCACAGCCCTTAACATTCATGAAACTCTGCGTAGGTTTGCTTGTAAGTAAACATGGAGGCATAAGTATGCCTCAGAAAACTAACATTCTGACAGCGGACCATTGACACTCATTGTCACAAATACCGAAGCTCAACATCTGGTACGGCAGGGCATGTAGCACGAATTGGGAGAAGAGGAATGTCCTCGTATATAAGATATTGGTGAGAAAGCCAGAAGGAAAGAGGCCACTGGAAAGACCAATGCATAGGTGGGTGGACAATATTAAATTGTATCTTAGAGAGATGGCATGGGCTGGTATGGATTGGATGGATCTGACTCAGGATAGGGACCAGTGGAGAGCTCTTGTGAACATAGTAATGAACCTTCGGGTTCCATAAAATGTGGGGAACTTCTTGAGTAGCTCCACAACTAGCAGCTCGTCAAGAAGGGCTCAGCTCCATGAAGTTAGTTAGTTTCAATTATCACAGCAAGGAGGATGAGGTGGGCGAAACATTCAATACACACAATATTTCAATTATTTGCTACAATTAGTTTCTGTTAGCATAATCAGTGAACTGGCCTAACTTACATGACTAAGCGTACGTGTAGCTTACGGTCTCCACTATTAATTAATTGCTTCAATCGTTGACGCTTAGTTAGAATAACTGGACATGAGGGCCAACGGGACGGAAGGAGTTAGCATAGCGGTAATGCTCTGGACTCTCATGCGGGAGATGCTCTGTTCGAATCTCTGACAGGATCGTGTTTATCCATGAGGTTGTTCGTGGTTTCCTCAGCATTTGAAGGCAAATGCGGGCCCAGTCTCTTCCACTCGGGTCCTCGCCAGTTCTACATTCATGCTACTGCTCGGCGCTCTGAAACTATCAATGAGAAGAGACTGTGGAGAATATAAAACCACAAATAAAAGTAAAGTAAAGTTGTCCCTGTGCTTAACTAATTAAGCACTACGCCATGAAAGTGTATGTGTGAGTGGATATACGATGGGGTACCCAAAAGAAACCGAACTATTTTTTTTGTGGGCAGAGCTTTTGTAGTACAGCGTTTTGCCGCTATGAGCGCATAGAACTAACATTCCTGAGTCGATAATCCGACTACCGTTGCTTCAGAAGGTAAGGTCTAGTATCGGCAGAGTTTATAGTGACAACTGTTTTGTGTGATCGTCGTTTTTGCAATGGCCCGAACACGTGAAAATGTTGAAAAAATTCGTGAAATCATCAAGGAAGATCGACGACGGACCATTGAAGAAATTGTGGAGCTGTCGGGAGTGACTTGGAGCTCAGTTCAGCGAATTTTGACAGAAGATATGGGAATGAAAAGGGTGGCTGCGAAATTCGTGCCACGACTGCTGACTGCTGAACAAAAACAAGGTCGCGTGGAAGCATGCTGTGCTTTGAAAGAAGAGTCCCGAAATGATCAAAACTTTTTTTCAGCGTTTTGCTGATGTTGCTGAGGTGAAGGAAAAAAACGACGGAGGCGCTGTCAAGCATCTCAAAAGATGAATTTAGACAATGTTTTGAAAAATGGAATAAAAGACTAGACAAGTGTATTAGTGTAAGTGGAGAGTACTTTGAAGGGGATTGAAGGTTTGTGCTTAAAATTTGAATAAATAAGTTAAACAAAATAAGTTTGGTTTCTTTTGGGTACCCACATTTTCTTGACTTCGGCTGGAGCTGAGTAGTCAGCTTCACGCCCCTGCCGCTTTATCCTCAGGGAAGCAGTCCCCGTTACGATTTGGATAGGAGGCTGGGTGGGCCCCAGAGCCGGTCTGGCAATATAGAGGAGATAAATTTCTTGATCCTACCGGGACTCGAACTCCTACCTCTCTGTCGTCCAACCCGTAGCTAGTCAGTATACCGACTACGTTATCCCGACTCCTTAAAAAGTTACAGATTATTATAATATGTGTACTCCATTGGAGTATTCCTGTTATTCACAAAACACCCGCATCCGTTCTACACATGTGCATAAGTGTTCAGCCCTTCCAAGAACTGAACTGAAGTACATCATTTACATTGTTGCGAGGGATCGAATGTATTATACGGCAGAAAAATCCGACTTTCCATTTCCTCCCAAACACAACACAGCAGACGAGATGAAGCAATTACATTAATTTGGCATTAGAATATTAAGGACCTGTGTCAGTTGTATGAGGTTTATAGGCTTGGATATCCTGAGAAGGTAGCCAGAAATAATGAGTTAATTAGGACCTATTTGGAAGCCCTACATTATGTACTATTATAACTTTCGCTGGGGAGATGTGGCCATAGTACAGTGTCCCTCGGTCAGCGTAGACGGAACGGATTCTTATTTATTTGTGGGTTATTAATGAAGCTTTCAGTAGCTAGACTATATATAGTCTAATGGATGAATGAGGATTTGATGGAAGTGGTTGTGGCCTACTCGAAGTATTACCTTGGAATTTGCCTACAGGAATTTATGAAATCCACAGAAATTCACTCAACTACTGACCGAGACCTTAACCAGTGACCTCTCGACTTCAAGTCATTTGCTGTATTGCTTGAATCTGTAAAATCTTATATCATTTGTCTTGCCGCTTTTCACAGAAAATCGCTCGGCCTAGAAACATTAGTGTACAGCCCTAACTCAAATAAAGGATAGCTTTAAGATCCCTTTCCTTCGTGCATGACACATTCGCGTCTGTATTTAACGATATCAGAAATATATTTTTGAAACGTTAGATGGAATAGGTACATTTGTAACAACTGATTTATTTGTGCAGTAAACGTATATGAAGGGGTACACGGTAGCATAGTTCGTTGAAGCATTATGCTACAAGTTGGTTCGTCGCGTGTTCGAGTCCCAATGAGGTGGATATTTTTCAATTTACCTAATCCTTCCAGACGCACTATGGCCCTGGGGTCGACTCAGCTTCCAACAGAAATAAGTATCAGGAAACTTCCTGGGGGTAAAGGGTGGCCGACGCATATGGCTGACAACCTCACCGCCATCTGTGAGCCGATTGTCTAGAAAATGTGAGAACCTCAACGTCTCCTGGGCCTTCACGGCCTGTTACAGGGATAGCTTTACCATTAAACGTACATGAAATTCAATGGAATGTGCCCGAACGTTGTGAACGTAAATGGAAGCTCTGTACTCCGTGGTGGAGTACAGCTTTCCTTTCTTGTAATATTGAGAAGAGCACTCAAGTTGACAGCAACTGGGAATAAGTCGAAGGACGTCTTACTTCTAGTGAAACCTCTCTTCCTTCTATTGAGGGTGTATGAGGGTGATTTCATCCCCCGTTTACTGCTCAATCAATCGCTTATTTTACCCTCTGGGGCCCCTCTGAAACTCCTCCTGCTCCATCGTAATTCGCCACAATCCCCGCTGCATTGGACGCAATTTAGCGCCACCCCGCTATATAAACTGAACACTGCGACTCGGAGAATAGCGGCCAATCAAGAGCCTCTTCATTTCGTCTTCAAGAAAAGTTTTTCACCTTTTTTTCTTTTTATATATACCACGTATAGCGGTTATTTAAACTGTTCTATTGGTTGTCGCCCTGAAGGCTCGACTGTCTGATAACTCAATTATTGGGGGCTGATGTTAGGGGCAATTGAAGGCAGTCGAAGAACAACATAACTGGAGTCTGACAAAGAATAGCTTGAGATCAGTTCGATTTTGTGCTGACAGAAAATGCTATAAAATATTATATTTTTCTCAGCACAGTAATTATATTTAAAAATACTCTTTCTTTGCTTCCAGCCCTTTCTGTCTTAGTATTTACAGCCTGGGTAGCTTAGTCGTTACAGCGACGGACTACGGGCTGGAATGCCGGGGTTCGATTCTGGGCGGAGTTACGATTTTTTCTTCTCCAGATAGTCCAGGTCGGCTCTGGGACCCACCTAGTCCCAATGGGTACCGGGAGCTGTATCCACGGGATAAAGCGACAGCAGCCTGAACCTGACATGTCACTTCCATCTAGTGTCGACGTCAGGAATGGTGGAGCTAAACCTTTGCTCCCCAGATATCTTCAGGGCGTGGTGTTTAATTAAGCACAGGGACTTTACCTTTTCTTACCCATTAAACAGGCCTAACAGCTAAAGATGCATGCACATGGTTTAGAAGCTTCCATTTATCTGTCGAAATGCGAACAAGATTTCAACATTTGAAAGAATGAAGCCCCGCTAATGTGTCCATTGGCATCAAGGCGTGCACATGAAAAAGACGGCCGTCAGATTTCGTGTACTGCTACTAACAGGCTTGTGTTCAATAAGCAATCGTGGATAGTCAAGAATGGATGGTTCTCTTGGTTGGGGGTGTGGCAGATCCTCACAACCTTTCGGTGTGAAAAATTGCTTTGTTAAAATTGTCACAATAAGAGAAGAAAATTTGGAATTTAAAATGAACTTCCTTCAGCACACATTGAATATACACATGCTTCATATAAGTAGATCCTAAAGTGTTCTTATGATGGTGATTAACATTCGGGATTACTGGGATTTTGTACTTTGTCCATCGTGCGGTGTCCCATTCCCTGACCTGAGGCCGGAAAAAGTTTCCAAAGTTTCGTGTTCTTTGGAACATGGGGTGATGGAAAAGTTCAAAACCCGAGAAATCCCAACTACAGTCTACATAGCAATGCATTTGCCACATCCGCCAGTAGTTCAGTCGCGGCCGTTGTTGTGCCCGAATCGAAAATTACCTGCACATTATCAAAATGTAACGGATATAGTGGGACTAAAAAAAGTTCACTTTTTCTTCTGACGTTCGGAATAATACCGGCAGGAAATTATTCTGGCAGCCATTACAAATACAATGCTTCCGCTTCATTTTAGCCAATAGAATCTCCTTGTAATTGCTTTATCAGTTCATGAAATTCTTTAATTTTATATTTTTCTGCAGGTATCTCTGTAGACAGGCTAGAGTTTAACCCCTTAATACTCAGTGATTACTGTGCGACCCTCTTGATTTAACACAAAACTACTTATTCTGTGAACGGAATGAATAGGCCGATAAAGGTTCAGTGTGATTATCAGAATAAAGGCTAATTACTACTCTAAAGGCGTTTTGCCCCTAATCTGTGTAATGGAGATAGGTAACTGTAGTAAGAAATGAATTTTTAAATATTGGTTTCAGATTAAACCTCTAATTTAGAATATTATATTTCAGCACCCCGTTGCCTTGTGGCATCATCCTTATTATCAGATATATTAATCTTCTAATTATTGTACCTGTTCCCATGTGTCTGCAGCTCATACAAACATTACGACAGTTCAGCTCCATTTTAGTTAGGTTTCACTCAGTCCATGCTGTAATATGTACCATTTACTACTTAGGACTTGTTTCTGGCAAAATATAGTTCATCCACATCTTTGTCTCTCATTCTCTCTCTTTCTCTCTCTCTCTTCGGACCATTTCATCTGCCCGGCCTGCGTCTCTCTTTCGACCGAATGAGCAGAGTGACAAGAGGCAAATCACGCGGATAGAGAGCACGATCACATTAATGTTATCGCAGAGATACTCAAGACATCCATTGTCAGTTGGCTGCATATCCTTCAGGGATACGGCGTCCAGACGGGTTCTGAGCCGGGGAGTGAATCTCACTAAACTCTTCATCAGATAAGATACATTCTCCATAAGAATGTATGGAACTATACCTCCACACCCTGTAAGTACATCTTGATGAGGTGATTAATTCTTCACAAGAACAAATATAACTTTATGTGGGTGTGTGTCTACTTCTCTGTTGGCGCATAACCTCGCCTATTGAAGTGTATTTTATGTAAAGGAATTTCCCACACTTCCCTTCTGTACTTCCGGAAATATTCTTCACCACAAGCTGTGGATTCTTACTGTGAACTGTATTTGAAAGATGGTGTAGGCATAAATGAAAAACGCTTCAGAAAAACGAAAATGAAATTAATTATAAATCTTAGGCTCAAATCTACATTATGCTGTAAGAAATGTGGGCAGTGGGCAGTAATGAGTATGTAAGTATTTGCGTGCTTCATAGAATTTGAAACTGCTTTCCCACACGTGCTCGTGGCATATTCGAAAATCTCTGCGAATCTTCCAAACTCCAAATCGAATTCAAAATCGCTTCAATATTACAAGTATTTATTATAATTATTAAGGCGAAAGCAAAATTGTTCCTCTGCTTAATTATGCCACGAGGAAGTATGGATAAGTGGAGGTATAGCTCCAGCATTTTTCCCCTCGGCACTAGATGGAGCTNATTCCATGGGGGCCCTGGCTTTATGATCTTCAAGGCCCTGGTCAGTTAAAGTTTAAATTGACTGTATAAAGTCAACCCTGTTGCTACACACCACCGACGAACTTCTGTTGGATGGGGGGTATGGAAGCAAATTTCCACGAGGTTTGGCCCTGAGCACTGTGTAGTAGTGGGTGCTCGTCCATATGTTCAGGCTGCTTTAGCCTCTGATAAAGAGCTCAAGGCGCTCACTGAATAAGAGGTTGAGCGGGTTCAAGGGGCTGTCTGGAAGCCATGTCCAATTCTTCTCCTGCCACTGCATAGGGCCACAGATCCTGGCACAATCTTCAACTTGGAACCTACAGCCCTGCTCCCTACAACGAAATGAACTGTTTCTATCTGACAGTGACAACTGCTCAGAGATGTTGCCGAAACATCGTTACAGCTATACTGTTTGCTACCCGACATACTTCGATCCATAGTACACCATCTTCAGGGATATGCGCGTGAATTTTATCTTCAGGCATGAAAGAAACCTCTGCTGTAATGTTCGTCGAAGTATAGAGTTCACAAAGAATAGATTCAATAATAATTTTTAATAATGTTTTTAACATTTCTGCTGGACTTTTCTAATAAAGTATATTTCAATATGATAGCAAATTTCTTCTGCTTCATTTGAAATTTTAAGTATATAATATGGTTGTGGAAAACTGCATAATGAGGAGCTGCATAACTTGTACTCTTCTCCAAGTATAATTAGAATGATCAGGTCAAGGAGGATGAGATGGGTAGGGCATGTAGCACGAAAATTAAGACGATGAATGCATATAAGATATTGGTCGGAAAGCCAGAAGGAAAAAGACCACTGGGAAGCCCAAGGCGTAGGTGAGTGAACAATATTAAAATGGATCTTAGAGCGATAGGATGGGATGGTACGGATTGCATTGATCTGGCTCAGGGTAGGGACCAGTGGAGGGCTCTTATAAAGACGGTAATTAACCTTCGGGTTCCATGAAATTCTGGGAAATTCTTGTGTAGCTGCAGAATTGGCGGCTCTTCAAGAAGGGCTCAGCTCAATGGTAAGTAAGTAATTAATTGTTGTGGAGAGGACATTTGGAACAAGAGTAATTAAGAAATTACAATATTAAATCATGTAGGCTTAATTGATTAATATGAACCAAATATTCTAACGTATATTACATGGTGCTACTAACTTCAATTTCTTTGCAAACATTCGTCTCAAACACAAACTAATTTTCTATTATATTTTCCTGCCCATCTGTTTTATTTCACGTAAGAAAATTAGTTTCTTTGTGGAGTACGTGTAGAGTGTTTGTATAAATATGGTGAATAAAAAATTAAAACGAAGAGTACTGCTCTTTTAATATCTGTCCTGTTTATTCCCTTAATTAAATACACACGACTAACTTCACCCTTCTTCTATTCTACTTTCTTCCAATTAACAAATTGAAGGTTAAGGAGAGAAAACGCCGGAACTAAAACTTGGTTCGCGACGTCATTTCCGTTACATCAATTTATTACGAAGGGAGGAAGAAAAAAAGCGAATGCGAATACTTCAGAACACATCTTAACTGATTAAAAGGCACCAGAATAATCGAACGTTCTGCCGAATGAGTGCGTGAGAGAATTGATAATTGTTGTGAAATCAACCGAACCAATCACGCTCTATTGTTACGAAAAAATGGTGGCGTGTGTTACAACCTGCCTCAGAAGTAGAGTTCCACCGTCACTCTCAGAACATCAGCAGTATTTTTAAAAGCTCAGAAATTACATTTGATAACTGTACAAGTTACATTCAGTTAAGTGACTTAATACGGACTGCATGGCTGGGGGTTCAATTCCCGACAGGGGGAGAACACTTCTCTTCGCAGTCACACGAGCAGACTGGCTCCGGACCACACTATATTGCAGGTCAATGCATGCTAAGGGGTCTTTCTCCTGTTGTAAACCTTCAGGATTGTGAATTAGGCAGTATGCACTCATTGCTGAGGCCTCTGATAATTCTTGGAGCAGAAAATTATCTAACCGCTCCCCGTACGCCTTCATATGGCAGTACTCTTGCACAGGTACAAATTACCTACATATCATACTACTTGGTAGACAACAGGTTTGTGTTTCGAATTTCGGCCGGGACGTCAGCCATCTTGACAGAGAGCTTTCGTGGTTTTCCTCAGACCCTTCAGCAAACGTCTAATTAGCACCTTGATTAAGCCTCGATCGTTTCTTTCCAAATTCATTCGATTAGTTATCAGTCACCCTACAATTCACCCTCTTCCTATTGCCTCATATACTGACAGTGTTGCCAAGTAAACAACAGAAACTTTCCGAAATGTCGGTGTCCTCTACCGGACTGTACAGTGCCACACTTCAGGTGGAAAATCGCATATGCGACTAATTTCTCTTTAATTTCAGTAAGTTTGTTAATTGCGTGTAAGTACAATAGGTAAAGGATGCTTGAACTATGCAAGGAATAATAGCTACCAGAGGAAATCAACTCCAAAAATAAAAATGAAATGAAATTAATTATGCACAATCTGTCTTTGAACCGAGAATAGATTGATGAAAATTCCGTATAAGAGGAACAACACAAATTCCAAGCCACACATTATAACAGTGAGTCTCCTCTGTAGAGCAGCAATGAAGCCAACTTTCCTAGGCCCGACTTCAAGGGATGAACGTCTGACTCTTCTCATTGAGTCGACGCTTCTAAAATAAACTCGTTTTATTAAAGTGTAATACGTGAAATACGTAAAACTCTGGAGAAAGACTGATAATTACACGTTGTGGAGGGTCTTCAATGCTGAGAATTCATTTAGAATTTCTATTTGTTGCGTACTGCAGGGAGAAACACAGAGGAGCTCTCCCACAGAGCAAACATCAAATCGTTCCTGTACCAGCTTTCTTGAATCGAAGAAGCATTAAACAAATAGTACAGTAGACCCTACGAGTTTAAATTCAAAATAAAAACGAGCTGCTCTGTAGATGGGGTTAGTAATTCCTTCATCTGTGAAAGTATCTTGAAGACAGGCAGTTTTCAAAACGTTACTTTTTATAGCTTCCAATACCAGCCCACTACTTGTTGGTTTGTGTAAGTTTAAATGCTTCAGTCTGGCCGGATGTTGGAAGCCTCTGCTGTTGGGCGTGTGGAATGATTTTAAACTCTGACGGGCTTCTATTCCAAGGGGTGTCCTCTAGAGCACACTTAAAGGAGTTGTGAATTGTCTAGAAAGGCCAAAACTAAATTTAGTTGAAATAAGATTACATACGAATGTTGGATCTTGCTTCTAGGCACTTAGTACTGTTTCCGTCTAAGAAATGGAGTAGGTGTCCAGTTCCTGTCCACTTATGGACCTGCATTTCAGTGTCATTAAGTAGCAACTGTCGTCTTGAACATGGAGGCTGTGAGAATCGTAAAAACCGTCATTAGTGCAAATTATATGCACACGGAACGCAGAAAGAGTAGCGCATTACTACGGAGCCGCAGTGGGAAACTGAAACAGTCTGATAAATGATTATTCTAGGACACAAAATGACAATACTCCTTAAAATGAAACCTATAGAATCCATATCACGTGTTACGAGTATGGCAAATTGAAATAAACAACGAAGCTCCATGATGCTTAGGCCTTCTTGGGATTCCAACAGTTCTCAGCCACATACGAATTTACCTGCTTCTTATGGAAGATGAATATTCATTACCGTGTTCAGAAGACCTAGACACTGCCCTCTATTCTAAACCAGATGAAGAAAATCCAAACCCCATTCTAAACCTCTGAGAATTATTTCAATATTATCGTCCCATCTACGTATATATCTTTTTAGTTGTCTCTTTCCTTCAGATTTACTGTGAAGTCCTCTTGTAGGCATACTACACCACCCGTCCATCTCATCTTCCCTGACTCGGTTAGTCTGACAATAATTAGCGACGAGCTCCTCATTTGGCATTCCTCTACATCCTCCCATTTCAAAATCCATGTTACACCCAAATACTCTCGTCAGCATTCTGTTTACTGAAACGTATTTAAAAATTCACAGATGTTTGGCTAAAAATGAGTTGTTTAAAATTAGGTTGTATCAGTAGACTTGCATCCGAATTAGTTAAAGGCATTACATGATGACCGAATTACACTTTGCCGTTTTGCAACAAACACCAACTAACTTTTTTGTACAAGGTTATCTTCAAATGCTTATAATTGTTCAACTGGTCAAAACATTTGCTGCACCTATGGAACCGAAACTAAAAAGAAAGCCCTACGTTGAATTATGAAATGAAACCTTGACTTCAGTTCTTATTACTCTGCCTCTCAGAGATACATTTCAGCGTTATTCTCACATTTGTACCAAGGTCTCCCAACTTATCTCTTCCGCTAAAGTCTTTCGACCAACATTTTATATGCATTCCTCATTTTCCCGTTTTTTTTGTTGCTCTCTCTTTGATTTAATGTCCCTGATAATGGCACGTGAGATGTACGAATTATGAAGCCCCTCGTTCCACGGCCTTTTCTGCTAATTTCTTGGATCCAAATATTTTCCGGGGAAGGAAGTAAAAGTAATGGGTACATTCAATAAATATATACACAGCATTTGCTCACTTTTGAAGAACAATATACATGCCACTCAACATTGAAACTTAACATCAATTCGTGTCTCAAGCTCAAAATTATTAAGTAAAACTGTGCTGTTCACATTCTAAAAAAGGGGGTTATAAAACAAGTATTTTTAACGGTTATTTACTAGAGAAATACTTCCCATCTTCCTGTTACTCCTTGTATTTGGGTGTATTTATTCTCCTTGAGAGTTAGTTCTCAAACCCCCTCAGGCTGAAACGTTCCTGACTCTACATAATATTTTGTTCTATGAACAGGGAAAACCACAATCCAGATCAGCCCTGAAGGGGAAAACTCAAAAGCAGTTTTCACTCTGCCTTCTCTTCTAAGAGTCATAAACCATAAAAATGAATGCCTAATACTTTTCAGGGCTCACTGCGTTGAGTATGACATTCCCAGAATCTCAATAAAACATGCGTGGCACTTAGCTTTAGAAATGAATTATAAGAAGCCTCAGAAGTGGAGAGTCAACCTCTGGCAGAAAGCTGTAGACTCATATCCTGAAAGCACCCCATTCGAATCTCTGCCGGGACACCAGGTATTATGAATTAGGGGTTTCGGGGTCTTCCTCAGTCATCCTATAGGAAAGTGTAGGCATAGTGCCTCAATTAGGCTACGATAAGTTTCTCCGAAAACCTTTGAAATTTTTCATTCGTCATCCTGCCATTGAAGCCATATACTGCAGATACTGATGGTACCGCAGAATAACCCGCTATAGAAGGGAACACAAGCGAAGCAAGTAGCCACTAAGGCCGATAAGATTTAAGGGATGGCAGATATTACAACATACTTACTTCCACATTCTCACATGATATTTCATTTCTGCTGACCTTCTGCTCATGTCATAAACATTAATTATTAGTAATATGAACATGTTAGGCAACGATAAAATAAAACTGTTTTAAGAATTACTACCGCCTGTGTGGTCTAGTGGTCAGAGTTCCTGGTTAGAGATCCAGAGGTCCGGGTTCGAGTCCCGGCGCTACCAGATTATTTGAGAAGTAATGGGTCTGGAATGGGGTCAACTCAGCCTCGTGAGGATAATTGAGGAGCTATTTAAAGGAAATAGCGGTTCCGGTTTAGAAAACCGAGATTAACGGCCGTGGGGCCGTTGCGCTGATCACCTGACACCCTCTATCCCCTAAAGTTGACACTAGCTTCGCCGACAAGCGACAATCGCTCGGTCGGTATAGTTCGCTTGCGGACTGAAACCACGGAGGTTTTTTAATTACAAAATAATCATGCTTTTCGTCACAGTTTCTGAGAATTTTGCGTTACTTATTTTGACGAAGTTTTTGGAAAATTGAGTTGTTTTAACTAGTGGAAGAATTGTTGGAATTTTTGGTCTACAGAGGCAACATTAAACCTTGCTCTCGCCGTCGGCACGAGACCGAATTCGGTCCTCCAGAGTGCAAGGAAGTTACATGCTTCTTCGTGAGACGGTAGCACCTGACACACTGTTGGACAGCCTCAAATGAGGACCAAATATTCACTATAGACTTCCAAGCAGTCATGACAGCAGTCATTTCATTTAACGACCAAATAAAATAACAGTTGCTATTCAACTCGCCAGAGCTCAGCACCAGTATATCGTTAGCCTCGTTTTCTGAAGCCCGTGTTTAAATTTGAACGCAATATAAATGTTAATTTGTTTATTGCCCATTAATTGTAACAGAACAATCATCGGAAAGAAAGATATAAACCTTTCTGACTGATTATTTCTTTTTCTTACTTTTTACCCGATTTTACAGGACCCACGTTCTCATTATTCGAAGATGCTTACAGTTTCAATCCCCTTCTTTTGATTGTCTTCTTCCACGTGTTATTTTAGCTTTTATTATCTATATTTCATAGAATTCCTCTTTGTTGATACCGTTGCTATGTCGAATTCGTGATCTGCTCAGCAGTAGTCATTTACTGATACAGACTTTCCTCTGCTGTACACAGAATATCTTGCTGATAGTGGTACTACATTATCCTAAATTATTTCATCGCTAAACCAATTATTCACTGTGAATCAAGTGCTCTTTTCTTAGGATAAAAGGCCACATTTTGTCGAGGCCAAGAAAGCTGGATAAATGTATACGATCCCTATATATCTCAATATTTATAATAATAATAATAATAATTGTACAAACCACGTTAAATGAATCTCTTGTCGCCACGATATAATGAGCCCCCAGATTGCGGAAACAGCAGACAACCTCTGGACGTAAATATTGGCTGCGACTATTTGCAATAAACAGGGGCGAACAGCGGACAAAGGGTTTTCTTCTTGGGCGTTGTGTGTTGTGCTAACAATCCCGGGCCGTTAATGTATAGGAAAGCTAAGAAGTGCCACACAAACTCTGGAACTGGGATGTCTTCTTTGGCACCCAACTTTCTTGAACGTTAAAAAAAAATACACGAAATTTGTAACCTGAAGAGATATTTTTAATTGAAATCAATAAGAACAGAATTAGCGAAGTCATGGTGGGGGAACAGGTGTTCAGACAGGAGGAAAGTGGCTTCTAATCAGTGGACCGCTGCACATTTTTCTGTGACAAATTGAGTGATTAGATTCTAAAGTTTCAGACGATGGTGTGACACTCAGAATTACTGGGGTTTCGGGTCTTATGGAAGAATCCAAATTATAGTGTCAAAATGTAGGCTGGGTTGAAGCTAGGATTTTTTAAATTGAAAGTAACAACATGTATGGGAAATATAGCGAATCGGCCCATATGGCATGCTTAGCCAATCTGATCAGCCAACCCCAGTGTGGACATTCCTCCCATCTGGATGAGGTTACCAACACACAGAGAAGATCTGAATGATGCTGTAGATTTCTCATGGGCTTCTACAAGGTTTTAGTCGTGAGTGCTCAGGTTTACTCCACAGATGGCGCTAGCGGTAGGCATTATATGTTTTCACAAATTCTCCATTTAATTCTATGCATTGGTGTTCATTTACTTGGTTTGTTAGCTATTTTTAGCATAAATTTCTGCCTCCTTTTCTATCCTAGTTCCACGAACACTCGTCCTTTATCACTATTTCACAAATTTTATTGTATATTGTCGTGTCATCTCCCTTCGACAAAGTCTAGCCTCAGGTATTGAAATAGCTATAGTGGATCTGACATGGGTTGTCCAGTGAGTGAGGTCAACTCCTTGTAAGAGACTTCATAGAGTAGGTGCCTCCCCCTCACCTGAGAACGGAAACAGACCCAGTTTCCGAAACTTTATATTTTCTGGTTTTTAGAATACCGGACGATGGACAAAATCCGAAAACCCAGTAATTTCAAACTGAATGATGGTTATCGTTTACTGAGAGCATTTTTCGTACATAAGGGAATCAGATCAGGATTTGAATTGATAGACTTTACATACATACATATGCAGACATATTACATTCCATGGGTCCAGACTTAATCAGAAATAACCGTACTATATGAAATAAATCATAAAGACACAAACCATTAACAAAAGCTTCCACATGAAAAATAAAAAATTAAAATAACACGAAGGGTTCATACGACACATTCAAACTCCACGGCCTCTAGTCCGCAAGCGAACTACACCGACCGAGCGACCGCCGCTTCTCGGCGAAGTTAGTGACAACTTTAGCGGATAGAGGATGTCGCGTGGTCAGCGCAACGTGGTCGTTTTTATAGACCGGAGCCGCTATTTCTTTGGATTAGCTCCTCAGTTATCCTCATGATGCTGAATGGACTCCGTTTCAGACCCACTACTTCTCAGAAAATCTTGTAGCGCCGGGAATCTAACCCGGGACCTCTGATACTGTAGCCAGGAACTCTGACAGATAGTCACAGAGGCGGTCCATATGGTACATTCAGATGTCTCAAACAGGTCTATACATATAAGAGTACATCAGTTCTGAGTAGGTTATGAGTAATTTTCAGCTAGCAGCAATTCATTAACAGACTGGAATGGGCGTAGATTTAAGAAGCTTTTAAGGGCTTCTCTAAATTGTGCCTTCTCTGGTGATAGGATGATACTAAGATATGGTTGTGGTGCTGTTGTCCTGAATGTGCAGACACAGCCCAGGTTGGTGTCAATGATGGGAGTCAGGAAAAGAACTTCGCTCAGGAACTAGAACTTGTCTCCGATCAATTCCCCAAGTGGTTGAGGCACTATGTTACAAACCAGAAGGTTGCGGATTCAAGTCCCGATGAGGTCATTCGATTTTTTTTTCAGTTGACCTAATCCTTCAAGCCGCACTATGGCCCTGGGGTCGACTCATCCTCTAACAGAAATGAGTACCAGGAATGAATTAAATAATTTTCCTGGGGAGTAAAGCGCGGCCGCTGCGTAAGGCTGACAACTTTACCGCCATCTTTGAGTCGACTCTCTAGATAACGTGGGACCCTCAACGTCCCTCGACCCTACGGGCCTTCACGGCCTGTTACAGGGATAGCTTTACTTCTTTTTTTTTTTTTTTTTTTTACACATAAATATTTTGTTGAGGGATTTTAAAGACGACGAGAGGATATTTTTGTACTCACAGATGGTAACATGCTTACACGTAAACAATTATGGCATGGGAAATAATGTAAAAATATATACCATTCCAAAGTGTAATAATAATGGGCTAGACGTGTAGCAGGAATGTGGTCGAATAGAAATGCAATAAATTCGGAATACCTGATGCCGCAGTTCTTGAAGTGAGGACAGAATTTAGGGTAAATACTCATGATGCGTATTTGGATATATTAAAACACACTGCAGGATATCATATTATAAGGAACAAGCTGTAGCCTTAGCAAAAGTTCGCACGGTAGCCATGTTGATACTTTTGAAAGCAACACTAAAATGCTCTGTTTAAAGACTGGTGACATGTTGATAATGCTTAGCAAGAAGAAAGCTGTCTTCTGGGATGTGTCACCGTGTAGATGTGGTGTTAACCGACGTTTCGGAGGAACGTATCTCCTCCGTCTTCAGGGTAGAAGGAAATCCGCAGCAGACTGCTTGTACCGGTTCTCACGGTCTCTTCGCTTCAGTTTTCTTATTTTTCCTTCTACCCTGAAGATGGAGGCGATACATTCCTCAGAAACGTCGGTTAACCCCACATCTATGTGGTGCCACATCCCAGAAGATTATTTCTTCATAGTCACCGCCGTGAAAACCTCAAATCTTACAATTCTTAGCAAGTTCGAATTTTTATTTCAGAAATATGATTCTATCATAAACTTCAAAATATCACATTATCAGCTCCCCTGGGATATTTCTTTCCAGCTTTTTACAAAAATTATGTTAGCGAGATTTACACATTTTCTAAATGTCTAACCCAATAAGATATTTTGGTAAAATAAAATGATTTTGACAATAATCAAATTATTTGTCTTAAATTTATTATCTCAATGATTTTAGTCCGCAAGCGAACTATACCGACCGACCGACCGAACGCCTCTTGTCGACGAATTTTAGTGTCAGTTTTAGTGGATAGGACGTGTCGAGTAGTCAGCGCAACGAATCTCCACGGCCGTTAATTTCGGCTTAATTTATCTGTAAAAATCAATGGCAATTTTACATTAATAATTGCATATGTTTGTGATCTACATTCACAATCTCAAAGAGTTACATCGTCAATTTGTCACATTTCTAAAATAAACAGACTAAATATCATTTCACGTACCTTCACGATTCGTGGTAATGCAAATTTTTATAATGTCAGCCACTGTCATTAACTAATCAGCAACATGAAACTGAGTAGTGGAGGCGCCATATTGTTGGTTCTTTCTGTAAATGACGTTGTTATTGAATATCTTTCCTCATAAAATATGTTAATATTCTTACATATAATGGCACCACTGTCAGTTTCAAGTCATCAGTTCACAAAGAGCTATGTTGCTATTGTTGGTAAAAAGGAATAGAAAAGTACGAGGCTTGGGTGATCATTCATACAAAGTTTCATGAATATCGAACAATCTGCAGAGAACTTGTTAGAGACACACACACCAGCCTTTCATTTCTGCACAGACCAGCAAGGGCAGAGCAGGACGGCAGAGAGATCTACAGACTGTGCTTAAGACATAGACATCAGAAAGGTTTTATTGGCATGGCACAAGCATTTTATAGGTTTAGAAGTCTGGGAAATGTTAAGATGGTTGAGCGCTGAACTAACCAGCTGGTGTTCTATCGATTCATTCAACCAAGAGATTCCCTAATATCAACATACTACAGCAAAACAACGCGCTGTCTTAGAAGGTCTGAAGAAGGCACCTGTGGACCCAGACATTTATTTTTCAGGAATGATTCCTGAAACAAATTATTTTAGAATATAGTTGCCTCTGTGTAACTATGCTGACTTTTATTGTTCCTAATGGATAGGAGATATTTATACTCGTAAACTCGACGGAACAATAACGAAAACACAGTTAACCACATGCCATAAGTTTCGCATTCCTTACTAAGGTTACATCTATCCTTGTAAAAGCCCGTGGAGGCTTATAGGGTTGTGAGACGTCGAGGCTCCCACATTTTCTAGACAATCGGCTCACAGATGGAGGTGAGGTTGTCACCTTTACGCGCCAGCCGCCTTTTACCCTCAGGAATATTCCTGGTACTCATTTCTGTTAAAGGCTGAGTCGCCCCCAGGCCCATAGTGCGGTTGGTAGGATTAGGTCACTTGAAAAGTCCAATGACCTCATCGGGAATCTAACCCACGACATTCCGGCTTTTACCATAGTGACTCAAGCAACTAAGCTACCGCGTGCCCCACTACACTATCAGAATCGAGCCTATATAACGTAAGATTATAGGACGACTTAGGAATGCGATACAGTTAACGGAATGAGAATTGGCAGGGGAAATCAAAGTACTCAAAGAAAACACCCCCCCCCCTTTCCATCTCCAGTGCAACTTTGTCTACTTCAAATCCCACAATTTGGAATTCCTCTCTCAAAACAACTTTGACAGCTTTCGCAAGCATATATGTACTACTAACGTCATTGCTTTAGGTGCAATTATATTCTCAAGACCAAGGAAAGTGTTAAGATATGACGCCGTGTAGTTTATCAGGGCGGGTTCTTTCAGAAAGTGATTTCGCCCATAGCAAGGATTTGTCTTGAAGTTCGCCAGGATAAACTGAAGTAAAACTTCAGAAGACATTAAGACAGCCGGTGCCCTGGAAGAGCGTCAAATAGTGTACCATCGCACTACAAGTCGCTTCTAACTGCTGCACACCACCTTCATATAAATCTGTACACTAGTACAAGCAGGCCGAAACAACGTTTGTTTCGGGGCATCCGTTTTCTTTCATTACGGTAATAATATACCCCTTTCAGTTCACTGAGATATGCCGGCATTGTACGCTCAGACACTTGCTTCTCTCTGACAAGTGCAACGAATTGTTCCGGAAGTGAAGTGAACAAGGGCGAAAGAATCGTAAAACCACACGACCCAACATAGCGTATATATTGAATAATCGATTCTATGAATCGACTGCTGTCGTTCCTGTTTTGCTACCAAGCCGTCGTTACGTTCAGGGAAAATAATCAAATAGGCAAAAGCGACATATGTACCCATAACAATCATTCTCTTCAGAATAGGCGATAGCTGACGCAGTTTCGACAAAAGAGGGTGATTAAGTTAATGAAGACTGCTACAAGAGAGAACTGGTAAGGGGTGGAGGGTGCAGATCAAAGCGGAAGGGGAGACGAGTGATTGAAAAGTGTCTCGTAAGTTCCGCTATTTTTTTGCTTTCCTGCTAAATAGTGGATGTGTGAAAATGTGGAGGTTTCAGGGTGAGTATATTCAGACGATGAGAACAATGTATTGAAGACAAGAAGCAACTCAGACCAACTGAAATTTGAGGTTCTTACATCGGTAACTGTGAAGATTAGTGTCATCTGTAGTGTGATGCTTTATAGTCTATCGATGTTTAGTGAAGTTTCGGAGGAAGAGGGCACTTCCTTCTTCAAGGTGGAAAAGAACATGGATTTAGCACGTTTCTCTAAAACTACTACACGACGTCACATCATATAAGATGCAGAGTTTCAAAACATGAACTAGAAAACAAGTAGCTAACTAAATGACAGAATGATGATCATCATCATTACTGCCGTTGTCACGGATTACGCTCTTCATTTATTAGAGAATGAAACCCATTCCTTTTTCTCCGATGATGTTGGTACCGTTTATCTTTCTGTTTGTACGAGGGTACGTAAATAAGTAAGCTACAGATGGATATAGAACTTAAACAAATAAGAGCACTGATTTGAAAAATGCTTCTATTTCTCAACATAATCTCCCTGTACATTGAGGCACTTGTCCCATCGTTTCACAAGCCACTGAAAACCAGCAGCATAAATTTCTTTGGGCTGCTGTCGGAAGCAGGCATGTTCACACGTCATGGCCTACCTCACAATGCATGACATGTTAGGTTTTCACAAAGTCTGTGCACGATGGGTGCCGCGCATGTTGACCCCACAACACAAAATGCAAAGAATGGGTCTGGCATTACAGTATCTCAATCGCTACCACGATGAAGGACACGATATCCTAGCCCGAAT
>NW_019734315.1:106462-142932 GCF_002891405.2 Cryptotermes secundus
CAATTTATTCTATTCATTTTTTGTGTCATAATGAAATCCGTTGCACTCGGTTCTTCTGCAGTACCTCAAGGGCTGAGGCCGATTTATGCCGTTTTCAGTCTTTCCATTTCTTCTTTCACAGACGTCCATCATGAGGCTGGCTTTCCTGTTGCTCAGCTCATCAAGAACCATTCCGCCTATCGTGGTACACGAAGATTCATTGCCGTATTTAGATCCGATCGAATGAAAAACCGCCCTTGTCTTGGTATCCTATTTCTTTCAGATCCACTTGTCTCTTATGCTCCCTCAGGATGGATAGTATTTGAGTGAATATGGGAAAGAGATTGTGTTGTGGTAGTTTTCTCTGAATGGACTGCCAGGTCCCTGATGTGCTGAAGCTTCTGGCAATATCATTACACAGATAGTTGATAAGACGCTCGGTTAATATTAAAATGTGGGTCGGCCATGTCATATTTCAGGCAGGCTGTTACTGGCTTCCCACCGCAGGGGTCCGGTTTCGATCCCAAGTCAAGTCACCTGGGGTTTATGGAGGACAAAGTGGCACTGAAGTAAGTTTCCTCCGAGTACTTCGGTTACCCCCGCAAATTCTCATTGCACATCCGGTTATCTGGTGCTGGTAAAATAGGGCAATTAGTGGCCGACATAATACTTTGGCCCAGTCTCATCCAACATCGCGAAACAAACAAAAAACATATTGTATTAGAGTCACAGACTTTGCAGATTGAATCTATTCAAAGCTCGCGTGCCTTCTGTATGCTGCATAATTTGTTATTCATTAAACAAAATTTTGTGAGATATTATATGTGTATAAATTATCCAATATATAGACAGGTACATAAAATAATCTAATGTAAGAGATTATATGCCGGCCACGGTAGCCGAGCGGTCTAAGGCGTGCACTGTCTTCGCTCTCTCGGAAGCCGGGATCGTGGGTTCGAATCCCACTCGGGGCATAGATGTTTGTGTGCGTTTTTCTGTGTTTGTCTACAGATAGAGGCCTTGCGACGAGCTGATCACTTTTCCAAGGAGTCCTACAGTCTGTGTAAGATCTAGAAAAACCAAAATGAACGGAGTTCATGGAGGTAGGCCTAGGCCCACTGGGGCTGTAGTACCAAGAAAAGAAAAAGAGATTATGTACGTACTTACACACGTACGTTCGCAGGCGAACTCTGGGTGGCTTTATAGGCCTATATGCAAGTATCAGATGATCACAGTGGCCGAGCGGTCTAAGGCAGTGGTTCTCAACCTTTGTCAGACAGCGGCCCGGTAAATTCTCTTTTCTATAAGGCAATGGACCAGTATAATTTATACCAGGGCTCCGTTCCGGACCGCGATCCGGCGGTTGGGAAACACTGGTCTAAGGCATGAGCCGTCTTTGCCCGCTCGAACACTGGGATCGTGGTTTCGGATCTTTTTCGAGGCATGAATGTCTGTGTATGTTTATCCTGTGTTTGCTTTGTACCGTGTGAAGTTAGCGGCCTTGAGACAAGCTGATCCCCGTTCAAAGAGTCCTACGGACTGTGTTTAGATTAAGGAACTGAAAAGGCGGCCAAGGTCCAAAGGGCTCTACAGTCATAGAGAGAGACAGATATGCAGGTATTAATTCAGTACTCATTTTCAGTACAGAATAATCAAAAGTTGTATTTTATGGTATACAGCGCTGTGTAGTCAGGCCCACGGCATTTTGTCTTCATAACCACTTGTGGGAGAACCTCAGATCCTGAATATAGTGTGTACGAGTTGGCGAAATGCTCTCCTTACTGGGAACTGAGACTCACATACAGAGGCTGTAACAAAATGTGTCGCTTCAAGATACTTATGATTACTCTCTTCTGGAATTTGGTTCATTGCAGTCCGATAGGAGTTCACAGATGTTTTGAATGAATGATCTGCGTTCATCTTCAGGGTAGACGGAAAAACCAGCAAAAATCAAGTGGCTTCCTGCTGGTTGTCTGATTCGCTTACACTTTGGCGCTGAGGATGCAGGTAATAAATTTTTCGAAGCAAGCAGCTCACTTATTGTTTATTATTTCTTGCTTACTCTTCTACCGCAGCGATGGAGGCAGTAAATTACTTCGAAACGTCGGTGAACTTCTTCCTGACTAAGGACCTTACTCTCCACAAGACAGCGTTCGTCTGTCCAGATGCTCGCTCACGAAAGGAGAGTTCAGAAGAAATTTCTCTCCTTTATAGACAAAATTCTGAAAGTATTCATTCGGAACATTGAAAAATAGAGGCGTTAGCCTAGTTATGAGACTAGCGGTGTGTTTAATAGCTTAGTATGGCCTGCAACACAGGAACGTCATTGTCTTCAAAAGAACACACCATTCACCACTTTACGCTGAGAACACACACACAAAGTTGATCTTATCGAGGGCAGTGATTTATAACAAAGCAACAGAAAAAGAAATTAGAAAGAAACTTTTGGCACTTTGTGTTGCAGTGTTTTCTAATAGCTCCATTTCTCTTTCTGCCGTTTCTTTCACATTCACAGCAGCTAATTCTACCGCCCCTCTCACAAACCAATATGTCACATCCTGTTTCCTTTTCATGACAATTATCTTTTGCCGAAATTTCTGCAATAATTCCATCTATTTTGTTACAAGATTATAATTTTCTTTAAATACCCTTTCTACAGAGAAGCTGAGATAGTTCAGTCGGTATTCGCCGGGTTCGATTCTCTTCAGCGTCAAGAGATACTTACCTTATCCAAAGGGCACAGACCAGCTCTGAAACCTACCCGGCCTCCTACCCAGTGATCACATGAGTTCTATCCCCGGGGATGAAGCGACTGTAGGGTGATGTTTACTACTCACCTCCATCTAATACAGAGATTAAGAATTATGGAACTATGGTTCCACTTCCCCATATGTCTTTATGGCATTGTCCTTAGTTATTTAAGTACAAGGGAAACTTTGCTTTCTACTTTTATCCTTTTGAAATTTTATTATCTCATGGGGTACGCGGTAGCGTAGTTGGTTGAGGCACTATGCTACAAGCCGCAAGATCGAGTCCCGATGAGGTTGATTTTTTCAACTTACTTTTCCATCCGGCCGCACTATGGCCCTGGGTTCGACTCAGCCTCTAACAGAAATGAGTACCAGGAATCATCCTGGCTGGTAAAGGGCGGCCGGTGCGTAAGGCTGACAACCTCACCGGCATCTGTGAGCCGATTGTCTATAAAATACGAGAGATCCTCGACGTCTCACAACCCTATGGGTCTTCACCACCTGTTACAGGGATAGCTCTACCTTTTTATCTTTTTTGTACGTAATTTTTACTCCTTTAAATTTAGAGTTGTTCTTCTGGAAAATTTATTTCGTAATTTAGGAGTTGTTTATTTGTAGTCATAGTTAATTGATGTAAGCTTACATTAATGTGCAATTAATCATCTGAAGCACCCGCTAGGAACTGTATACAGTGCCATATTAATTTTCCTGTTTCATGTCTACGGAGTCCATTTATGACTTTTACATTGTGTGATCATTTTCCGTAATGTCCGCAGACACCGTTTCAGTACGCTGACAATACAATTTCAAGTCTCCCCTCTATGGATTAATGGTCAGAAGACACTTTTGGTCACATCATACTGCTAACGGGAACGAATATTTATAACAAATTGCTCTCTGGGGTGTATATAGTCGCCTTTGCCCTTCAACCTACGTGTAGTGGTTGCCGAATCCATTAGAACGAACCGTCATTAAGTTTATTAAATCTGCCGTAACTGGCACTACCAGCACCGACAGCACAACACAATGTGAAACGCAACTTGCCTTCGCCCTTCCAACAGCACTTGGAAGAATGGCTCTGTTTCCTGTTAACGTTCCCCAAAACCAAATGTGGGTACTATTGGAAACAGTAAGCTAATTACATTCTGAGGTGCCAGCGTTCCTTGAGGTTCAACACGACTGTACACATTCTTATTAACGATGTACTGCAGGTAGAAACCCTTTTCCAATGAGGTTAGCCTCACAGTAGCAGAGATATTAACGTACAGAAAGTGTTTCATGAAACTAAACAGACCTAGAGCGATATTACTCATTGAGAAATCCTTCTCTAGAAGTGCCGTGCAAATCCGAATATAAAGTAATCCTCTATTTTTCCAACGAGAAAATAAAAAAATTGACAAAATTGACTATGTCACTTAGATCTGCTGGGTGCTGTGCCAAAAAAAGTAAAAAGGGACACGCGGTACCGTGGTTATTTGAGGCACTATGCTACAAGCCCGAAGGTCGCGGGTTCGATTCACGATGAGGTCATTGGATATTTTATTTTACCCTATCATTCCAGCCGCACTATGGCCCTGGGGTCGTTTCAGCCTATAACAGAAATGAGTATAAGGAATTTTCCTCGGGGGTAAAGGGCGGCGGTGCGTAAGGCTGACAACCTTATCTCCATCTGTCAGCCCATTTTCTAGAAAACGTGGGAACCTCGACGTCACACAACCCTATGGGTCTTCACAGCATGTTAAAGGGATAAATTTGCCTTTTTTACTACACTATTAAAACCAACAAATTCATAGCATATATTTTCACGATATCTGGGACCCTGACTGTTCATGAGAGTCTGAGATGTTCACGATATCTGGGAGCCCGACTGTTCATGAGTGTCTGAGATGTTCACGAGATCTAGGAACCTGACTGTTCATGAGAGTCTGAGATGTTCACGATATCTGGGAGCCCGACTGTTCATGAGTGTCTGAGATGTTCACGAGATCTAGGAACCTGACTGTTCATGAGANCTTTACTCCTGTGGAAAGAGCCCCCGGTACCCATTGGATAGGAATTTTGGTGGAGAAGAGAAAATTCTTGACTCTACTGGGATTCGAACTCCGACCCTCGGTCATCCAGCCAGTAGTTAGTCGCTATACCGACTGCTCTATACCAGCTANTCGACGAATATTTCTGGCACCTACTCATAGTGAATGAATTCGGGATAACAAAATATTTATGTCTATTTAGAGGGACGATTTTTCGTGAATTGTGAAGATTTATGTTAGGAACATACTGTTCCACACCCTTATTTTGTGATAATTTTTGTCTCTTCCTAAAAATTCTTATACACAATCCAAATAAGGTNGCATGCACACACCAAACATCCATTTCTTATGTGGGATTCGAAACCACGACCCCGACTCCCGAGCAAGCGAAGACAGTACATGCCTTAGCCCTCTCGGATACCGTGACCGGCATATTCATTCTTAAGTACCTGAAAATAAGGTGACTCCTCTCTTGTTAGAAGCATTATTTGAAAAACGAAATGCCTTTTTAAGGGCTAATGTGCGGTCATGCTGAAACATAACGCGTGATTAGCANTATTTACGGGTGCAAGGTATAGGAAGTACTTAGCATTTTTGTTTATACATACCTTTGCAATGTCATACCAATCAGAACTTTACTTTCGCAACACAAATACCTTAATTGAATGGACCCTGATTTATCATATATTTTTATATGAGCAGACTGTCCTATGGGTAGCAGCATAGTTTGTTTAATTCTGACGATTGGAGAGAGAAAACGCGGTGTTCCTTGGTTCTTTCGACTTGTAAAGAGTTGTATATTTACGTGGAGCTGAGAGATTTGCGATTATAAAGCAAACTTTGCCCCTCCTTATTTGAAGGGCTTCAGTCCGCGCGTACTAACGTGTGTTACTTGTTTTTGTTTAAAAACTTATAGAGGACAGAGAAGTCAATGAGCGAAGAGCATACCAAAGTATTTGAGAGGAACAGTGACTTAAGGTTGTTTCCTTCAGAAATTCTTCTGCTAACATTTTCTTTTAAATTCGCATAGTCGGGGGTGGAGTCCAGCTGGGTCCACTCGGCACGTCGGCCACTGATTGGCTTATTGTACCTGCCCCGGGTGATTATGATGATGGAGAATTTGGTGGAATGAAGATTGGCAGGGGAAATCGAAGTACTCGGAGAAAACCTGCCCCAGCGCCATTTTGTCCACCAAAAATCAGATGAAGAGACGTTGCCTGGTTACATCCTTTTAAACTGCGTGATTTTAGAAGAAANAGAAGAACACTCTAAAGAAGGAAGAAGGTTAATTTGGAATAATTTAAATGGAAGAAGATGAAGAGACGTTGCCTGGTTACATCCTTTTAAACTGCGTGATTTTAGAAGAAAGTATGTACGGCTACATGCTAAGTTTGTCCTTTTTCTAGGCGTTCTTATCGCATAAGAAAGCATACCGGGATACCTGTGACTGTAATGTATTCCCTACAATATTTCAGTCTTGTCAGTAACAATACATACCTTGTTATGCTTACTTAAGATCAGAAAAACTCTCCTTACGCAGTACTCCGTATTCTACAGCAAATGATATATTGCTGTGCGCAGTGTTTCCTTCGGCCCTATGAAAAATAAATATCTATATATTATATATATATATAGCCTATATTTTTTCTTTTTTAGTGAAAAAACAGCGAACAGTATATGACATATGACATACACGGTGTGTCCAGGATCCGTTAGAACTCTTCCCTCCCCGCTGCAATGTCATCTGCTGGCGAGTTGTGGCAATAAGATTCTTGAAGTTTCAGCTGTGGCTGTCTATAATTACAAAGCGCAAGTATCGCTGCATCATCTGTTCTGACCTTGAATGTAACAGTACTGTTCTGACGCTCGTCGGAAAATGACGGTTGAACAGAAAACCAACATCAAATTTTGTTTGAAGTTAGGCAAATCAGCCGGAGAAGGGAACGAAATGATAAAAAGTGTGTACGGTACTGATTGTTTGAGTCGCTCGAACATTTTTCAATGGTATGCTGTATTTCGTGACGGCAGGGAAGACATTGAAGACGCTCCACGTGCATTAAAGCCGAGAACAAGTCACACTGAGGAAAAGTGAAGAAAAACGACCGAAATCCTTGCATCAGATAGATATGTTTCTACAAGACTCATCGAGGAGATTTTGGGAATACCAGAAAGTACTCTGCATCAAATTTTGACCGAGGATTTAGGCAAACGGAAGGTTTGTGCGCGGTTTGTACCGCACGCGCTGTCAGGCGATGAAAAACATGCCAGAGTGGAAAACTGCAAAGACATGTTACGGTCAGCCTAAAGTGATACAAAATTTACAAAGTCGATTGTTACTGGTGACGAGACATGGTGTTTTCAATATGACCCTCTCACAAAGCGGCAGAGTGCAGCGTGGTTCAGCCCAAAGAAGCCGAAACCAAAGAAAGTGCGCATGCAAAAGAGTCGAGTAAAGACACTGCTAACCGTTTTCTTCGATTCCAAAGAATCATTCATAAGGAATTTCTGCCAGAAGGTCAAGCAGTGAATTCTGATTATTATCTCGGAGTCCTCGATAGTTTGTGGGCAGAATTCTTGGAATTCGACCTGAATATTGAGAGCAAGTTTCCTGGTCGCTCCTCCACGACAATGCTCCACCCCATAAATCGAAGATCGTGCGTGATTTTTTGGCCAGAAAAGGGATCACAGTCCTCGATCATCCTCCGTATTCGCCATATTTGGCTCCAGAAGATTTCTGATTGTTCCCAAAAGTTAAGTTGGCGATGAAAGGAGACCGTCACAAAACCATCCAGGATATCCAAAAGGAATGTACCGCAGTTTAAATGCGATTCCACAAAAGGACTACATGACGGTTTTCTAAAAATTTTCAATCTATTCCAGCTATATATTGATTCAGAAGGAGACTATTTTGAATAAAAAGAGTGAAATTTTGAAAATAATTCAGGTCTTATATTTTTAATGAACACAGTCCTAACAGAACCTGGACACACTATGTATTCATAATTAAAATGAAACAATAAATCTTTGTCTTTAGCAGGAGTTAGATGCCCTATGTAAGATTTGAGGTTTTCACTGCGGTGACTATGAAGAATGCCGTCTTCTGGGATGTGACGCCTTGTAGATCTAGTGTGAACCGACGTTTCGGAGGAAAGTATCGCTTCCATCTTCAGTGTAGAAAAATCCGCGAGCGAGGAACCAACGTGATCAGGTGGCTGCAGATAGCCTGCGAAATGTAGGTTTACACAATATCTGCACGGCGTCACATCCCAGAAGCAGGCATTCTTAGATGCTCTGCTTTGCTCGTGCTTCATAAAAGGTAGATACCATTCATATGTAGGGTAATGTGCAATAAAATATACAGTGACCCTTTCGGTGACAGAGCAGATGCTGAGTACAAGTTCCACCAGAATGACCAGGTGAACGTTTCATTTTATTCTAGTGGTGTCCGCTACCTGTGTGGAATCCTCTCCGACGGCTGTGAACACTCAGGCCAAGGATACAACTGAGACGCCCCTGTCAGTAAGTAGGACTATAATATTCATCAGTGCCTCATTTCATGTCAGGAAGAGAAGAATTCTTCTTACGTAGCACGAGATGTATAGACGAACGAACTAAACTTCTGTTCTTTCCTAACCCCTTAATTTCTCTGTTCTGTAATTTCGTTCTAGCAACCTAAACTGAAAGCCGTGTCTGATCAGTTAGAGCCCCGGATTTGTTGCTCTTGAGAACTTGGGTTAATATTCCGTCTGAAACACGCTATCCCTACACATTGTCCGTGGTTCAGCCTTCAGAAATCTCTGTAATGGTTCCTGAAAGTAGGCTACAACCGCTTTCTTCTGAATTCCTTCCAACTCATAATTCATCTTAACATTCGACATTATATAATCTGATTTGTGGAGAGAGTCATTAAATAAATTTTAAATAAATACATGGGTGAAACGTTAATTTAAAATAAAAAGGGGGAAAAATTATTCAAATTATTCTAATCAGCTTCTTGTAAATATTGTATTAACTCCCCTCTTGTGTGTGCTCTTATCCACGGCTCTAATGAAGAGGTACTTCAGAAAACATGTTCTCCAACTCACGAAAATCGTCCTTCCTTGTATCTGCTCGTAATACATAAGGCAAGTAATAATCGGCGAGCTGGACAGTATAATAAAATTTTTCTGGCGTGAGTGACGCCATCATCACCACCAAGGCGTCAACCTATCGAGCCATTCTGTTCCCTTAACAGAGAGGCTGAGTCTTTGAGCGTAAATTCAGGCTTCCAATGGATTTTGTTCCTCTGGGTGTACAGTCCCTTCGGAATGCGTGCAGCTTCCATTTTTACAGTATGATGAATCTAATTAAGTCTGTCATTCTGAAGTCTGTTATTTAAATTGAATATGTTTATTTAGTTTCTATTTACTGTGTTTCTAATTTAGTCTTTAATGTGTATCATGCCACAATCCTAAGAAATTTCATTTCTGCAGTTTCTGCCTTTTACCTCTGTCATTATTTTGGGTCAGTGTCCTTGTGACAGAATAAGTAATTTTAGGAAAAATATTTCTATTTTTCAAGACAGCTCGCCAGTGTTCCATATCCTGAGATCTGTTAGATATGGCGTTGTGCTTGCAAACTACTGTAAAACCCTCAGATGAATTCTGTATTGCTTTACTTCAGTTTATGGACACTCGTACAATGTAGGCCTTCACATAGTTACAGACATTCAGTAGTGGCTTATTAAAGAGATTGGAAACGTGGAGAAATTTCGTCCATCGAAGGGAACAAGGTGGTTGTTGTGACTTGTATTCAGGAGGTATCCGGGCTGGGTCTCCCTCGGGACACCGGTTAACCTGGTTGGTTTTTCTAGTCCCTCCGGCAACTGCCGAAGCAATACGTTGAATGTGGCTACTGCAGCTTCTTCCCAAACAATATTAAATTCATAATTCATTAATCGCCTTCAGTTCGACGCTGTAAACTCTGAGCTACTTACAGCACCGCTAAATAAGCACTGAACTGGAGCGATGCGGCAGGCCTGTACTGACGGCGTCATAAAGTAGCCTGCGGCAAGTGCAGCATTATTCGTAGAGCCCTGTACAAAGGAAGCAGTACTTGAAGAAGAAGGAAAAGGAGAAGGAGAACGAGAGGAGAAAAAGTATAATAATGAGGAGAACAAGGCCGAGGAAAAGCAGAAGGAAGAAAAGGAGAAGGAGAAGGAGGAAAGGAGAAAAAGGAGGAGGAGTAGAAGACGAAGGAAAAGGAAGAGGCAAAGTAGAAGAATAAGGAGGAGTAGGAGAATGACAAATAGGATAAGGAGGAGAAGAAGAAGAAGAAGAAGAAGAAGAAGAAAAAGGAGGCGAAGGAGAAGGAGAAAGGGAAGAAGAAAAAGAAGCAGAAACATAAGGAGAAGGAGGAGAAGGAGAGTAAGGAGAAGGAGAAATGAAGGAGGAGGAGAATGAATAAATGAAAAGATGCAGAAGAAGAAGTAGAAGGAAGAGGTGGAGGAGGAGGCGGAGGAAGAGGAGATATATGATGCAAGAAATGAGAAATTTATTTGTTTTAGTGTAGTTTATCTTCAGAGAAACCTGTGCAAACAGGGATGCTGGAGAAAATACTAGAACCTATTAATACCTTAATTTAACCATGGATCGATTCTTTCGAGAGCCATTTACAGCCCACCGGTCTTACTTTAACCAGCCCTGTTGCGGAACAATCCTCCTTGCGTCGTCATTACGCGAGAAGTGTACAGATGTAACGAGGGCTTGGGACACACCAAGTTACGTCTGAAGGATAGCTCTCGCTCCCCTAATCTGAGCGCTGATGGAAGCGATGCCTGGTCTTGGCTTGTCATCAGTTTAAAGTTCGCCTCTGACATAAGCCACTGTTGACTTTTATGTGTAATTTAATCTCTCCGTTGTCAAGAGGTTTAGTAAAAGAGGCGTAAGAGGTAGCTCGCCACCTGGTGGGAGAGTGACGTCATTAGGAGAGTAGCTCTCAACATGGCGCCTTGAGGACGCCTGCTGTGTGTCCATAGTCAAGACCAAGAAACTTGACATCACATGTGGAACTTCCTCTTATTTGCTCTTTCTCGTTTCATATTTTTGCTTTGAGTCAATTTATTGTTTATTTGTAGCTTACTTAACGATGCTGTCAGACAAGATGGTTGAAGAATCAACTGGAAAGATTTGGCAGGTAATGGCCTTGGACTAATTTAAGGGATTGCCCAGGAATTCGCCTGGAGTAACTGAAGAAAACCACAACAATTTAGTCACGATAATCGATATCTCGGGCGAGATTTGAACGTGGCGCATCTCGAATAAAAGACTGAAGCGTTACCACTTCAAGATAAAAGGAAGTTCAGTCCTTTAAAGCCTCTCGTTCTTGGCTGCAACCCTTCAAGTCAGAGTCAGAGTCAGAAGCAGAGTTAGTTTACAACTGGCGGTTTACAGCCAATCCATTTGTCTTGGCCCCCCTTGAGGCTCATAATCAGATTTTTTTTTTATCAAATGAACCATTGCTATAGCTTCACGTCGAACCCAACAAAATATGCCGTTTTCAACAGTTCGTCTGCTGTTGCGTGCGTATCCGTTGCCAGGGAGAAGTGGTTATTTGTTGTTCTCTAGCAACCGCCGCCTCTTCTGGCTCCAATATTCCAGTCTTTCAGCTGCCATATTTCAATATATTGAAAATAGACTCTAGTAAATTTAGGTTTACAATCTAATGACACGAGTGGATGTCACTTCAGGGGGCACGCTAGACACACTGTATTATCGAGAAAGACGAGATGAACTGTAAGGCCGCTCCCTATTTGAATGCACCCGGAATTGTTCTCGAGAGACTGGGAAAAATCAGGTGTTACTCCAGCCTAACTTAGATATTGGTCCAGTACAAATATTGATCGTTGCATCTGCAACAGTTTCTTGCTGACATCTACTGACGGTAGATAAGTTGGTCTGTTGCTTCAGAAGGAGCAAGTTAGCTTCTCACTAGTATTCAAGAGGTGCCCCATATGAATCCTGGCCGGNCTCTGCAACAGTTTTCTTGCTGACATCTACTGACGGTAGATAAGTTGGTCTGTTGCGTCAGAAGGAGCAAGTTAGCTCAGCAACAACGCTTCTCACTAGTATTCAAGAGGTGCCCCATATGAATCCTGGCCGGCACAGTGAATATCTTTATTGAAGTGTTTCGTAGTTTTTCGACCCTTCACGAACGTCAGATCAGTACTTAAAAGTAGGCCACGACCGCTTCCCTCCAAACGCTTTCAAATTCATCATTCGTTAATGGTCCTACAATTCGACACTTTATAATTTGAGCTACTGACAGCGTCGTTAAATAAGACGTAAATAAATGAAATATTTTGTTAGTCGTGTGGCTGCATTGCTTCAAGACACATGGACCAGCTCCATGGATCTGTTTTGTAGTTTCTGTGAGAGATAAGTCAGGACGAAGCACTTCAGCATACACAACTTTAAACGTCTGAAGTGCCTTGTACATTTTTAGAAACAGCGTTTCTACCACTTAAAAAGCTCTTTAAGAAAAATGAATTTGAAGCTGGTTTTGCGAGTTCATCAAATTCTTAGACAGATTATGTAAGCTATCCTCTTCAGTACATATAGAATGTAGAGTATTGGGAACCTTTAAGTTAAGTGGCTTTGTTTTTACGGCATGAACTGTCTAGTCACAGTCATTTGAGAACGTCGGGTTTTGAGATGTTAGAAATAGTCTGTATGCTGAGAACACAGGGAATGTTTTATCCATGGGCTAAGCCAAATTTGTAAACGTATGGAAATATCTGTAAGCATGAAGCTCGGTGTCAACATAAGCGACACCGCTCTATTACACCGGAACACGAGTTTTTCACATAATTTTCTTACACACGTAAATAAGCAAGCCATCATCTACACCAGAAAATAGCTTACGAAATCCACTACGCGGATTCTTCATTTAAAGCTATTCTGAAAGAACTCCTCTGTCTTTATGAGATTCACAAGTTCATTGACGTAACAACAAAAGCTGTCACTGGACCTAATCTGAACCAGTTGAAATCGGTCTGTACATATAAGCACCAGGCCTTGAAATTATTACATTCCCAACTGAATATATGTCTCTTTCAGGGTTCGATTCCCGACGCTACCAGATTTTCTAAAATATAATGGGTCTGGAACGGGGTCCACTCAGCCTTGTGAGGATAATTAAGGAGTTATTTGAAGGAAATAGCGGCTCCGGTCTAGACAACGGAAATTAACAACCGTGGGGAACCATTGCGCCGACCAAGCGACACCTGCGTCCGCTCAAGTTGTCACTAACTTCACCGACAAGCGGCGGTCGCTCGGTCGGTATAGTTCGCTTGCGGACTACAGGCCGCGGAGTTTTTTTTATATATGTCTCCCATGATGCTTCTTTGTTGCATATTTTTCAAACAAAATTTGCATGAATTTCTTGCGTCATAGTGCTGGCTGCCTGTGACGATTAAATCGCCCTTTTCATTTAATTACAGGAATAATATCAAATGATGGGTACAATTTATAAAGCTCTCAATTATGTAATTTTCTCCTGTCCTTGTAATTTCCTTTCTCCTACTCTAAAGTGTTATGTGTGATGATGTAGAAAAAAAAAAGAAGCTTTCTATTAATATTTAATTTTTAATTCTCTGGTTATGAAATACGTTCCCCAGAAGTTTCTTTTCATACCTGCTTGCTCTATTGACCCAGTCAGTAGATAAAGAAACCAATGATTTGGTGTTCAATGAAACTTCAATGCACAAAAACACATTTCCACAAAAGAAGCTCTGCGATCTTAAGCACTTTGCTTTGTCAGCCGACCTAGCCTGAGACGTAGACTCGCCCTCGCTTGTTTCCAACACATTCTCCTAACAGCGGATATTGCGAGGTTGGCTAATGCAAAAAGACAATCCCGTTAAAAATATTATACTAGATTTTTTCCGTTATCTGAGAAATACCTACATTTGTTGCAGGCATACAAGACTTTTCGAGAATTCCCTGTACTCCATTCTCCAGATTTCATTGTATTTTATTTTAAGACTAGAGGTGGCGGTCGAAATTGAAACTGGGATATTTTAATACTAGGCTCATATGCTAACCACTGAAGAAAGGCCGCCCCTAGTGAAGAGCGGTGAGTCATATCTATCGAGTAATGGCACTGAGATGGCATAACAAAACATAATGTTTTCTCTTTAACCATCTACGTGTACTTCCATCTACACACTTTATCTTCCATCTTCTTCTGCCTCTTCTCCTTCTCCTACATCACCACTACAACCACCACCAGAATTTACACCATATTGAAAAGTGTGCGTTTGAGTGCGAACATTAAACTAAACCTCCATAAGGAACCAATGAGATCAATAATGACATATTTTCCCCGCCTGGGAATTAGCAGCAGACACCTACCTCTTGAAAGTACAGGCCTACAAAAAAAGTTTTCTGCACCACTGGAAATTTTTCAAGGTGCATAGCGATCCGCGATTTGCACACGGCTTTCAACCTTCCACATGTATATGATTATCTAATAAAATTGTGCAAGCAACAGGCAGAAGTCATACAAAATCATGAGAATGAACTAGTTCGCGGTATAGGTCAACACGAAGCCAGATGCAGAACATATGAGAGCCTTAAACTTGGAGGCGGTCAAGCTTACTACCGTTAAGATGACTAAGCTGCCGTTGTAGCATAAGATAAGTAAGGTAGACATGATCTGCTTTGCAAAGCCTGGACTGACAGAGGACTTGACTATAGTGCAAAAACAAGAAATTGCGATAACATTCTATATGTGCGATACGTACACTTGACAGTCCCAGCATATTCATGAGAAACACACCCATCCTCTCGTCAGAGAGGATGTTACATAAGGGCTTTGCCACAAGGGTTCAGTTGAAAAATCTCTGGTCATGGGTCTCAAAGAGCTTGACGCCAAGACGAACTGATTGGCGGTAAACCGCCAGTCGTAAAGTAACATTGACTTTGACTTTGATTTTAATTGAGAGTTAGTCAACATCATATGTTAATTGTGAGGTAGCATCCATCCGTCAACGTCGTAAACACCAGAGCAGAGGAATCTCTATTGCTGGAAACCGTAACCGAGCAACGACTAGTGAAGACTGTAACAGACGGAGACAACGAGTGCTGAAGTTATTTGTTAAGTATGTATTATTAGCGGCAGCGCTTTAATTGTTTGTAAATACCGGTTATAAGTTTTCAGCAGATCAAATTACCAAACCAAACCAAACCCCATGTCTAGTCACTGACTAGTGGCAATATCATTAAATTCATACTGAAAACTTCTGAAACAGTGCTTACACTCTGTCCGAGGACCTATTCACATCTGTCTTGAACATGTGAGAAACGAGCTGAAGTAATAAGAGCAAGTAAGAAAGTCTACGCCGCGAATCATTTTATAGAAATGTCAGTTTGATCTTCAAACTGAGCGTACAGTCGAGCAGGAAATGCATTTGTTATCTTGTCTAAAGACCTCTTGAGAGTGTAAGAAGCAGAAGCCAGGACCCCCTGCTCCGTTTGTTGCTCGGGCAGAGAGATCTGTTAAGTGTTGGACGCTTATTTTAAGGCTACTCCTGCAACGTGCTTTTGTTGTGAGTAGCCCTTCTTCGGTCAGTGTAGGGGATTGGCAGATGTAAATAAAATAATTTTCTGTATACAGCTTGGACTATGTCAGATGATGCAAATGAAATTACTCCATTAGAGTGATGTTGTTTTATGAGTTATGATTGATGGGTGCTTACATTTAAACGATAGAACAAGTGAGGATACCTAATGCAATTTGGATTATGAATGCTGTGAATTAGTACACATAATTTATTAATTAGTTACTTTTATGGCTGACATTATGCCAACTTTAGCGGATAGAAAGTGTCACGTGGTCAGCGCAACGGATCCCCAAGGCCGTTAATCTCGATTTTCTAGACCGGAGCCGCTATTTCATTGAAATTCATTCCTCAGTTATCCTCACGAGGTTGAATTAACCCCGTTCCAGGCCCACTACTTCTCAGAAAATCTGGTAGTACCGGAAATCGAAGCCGGCACCTCAGGATGTGTAGCCAGGAACTCTGACCACTGGACCACAGAGGCGGTCACTAACTTCGCCGACAAGCGGCGGTCGCTCGGTCGGTATAGTTCGCTTGCGGACTACAGGCCCCGGAGTTTGTTTTATGACTGATATTATAACTTCAGAAACTGGCGTGAAGCTGACCACTCACCTCTCTTCGGTGCTAATATTGTTAAGAATGCTTGCAGCTATACCTCCACTTATTAATAAGACTTCGTTGTGTGATGTTTAACTAAACACAGTTTTACCTTTCACTGCACAGTAGTACACAGTACAATAGTAGTATCAATAAGCCATGTCCTCAAGCCAATTGCAAAATGCACTGATGTTGAAACTGGAATTTTCGAAAATATATTACACTAGGTAAACGGTAGCCGAGCAGTCTGAGATGATATATTGTCCTCGCTCGGAAGCAGGGATCGTGGTTTCGAATCCCAGGCAAGACATGGATGTTTTGTGTGTCTATGTGTTTAGTATGTGTTTCTTTTGTCCTGTGTTTAGGTAGAAGCCTTGAGAAGAGCTGAACACTCGTCCAAGGAGGCCTACCAACTGTAAAATGATGAAAATGAAAAAGCAACCTCGACACCGCAAAGGTATAAGAGGAACGAATTAAGTAAGTAAATTGTACCAACTTTGCCACCTGAACAATAAATACCGGTATTACGAACAATACGTAATGTCTCTTTCTTATCCAACATTTTGTAACTGTACAGTGCAATAGCTGTATCTCGGAAACAGTTCGGAATAAGACACACGTACGTATACATTTGTTGCTTAGAGTGACTGATACTATGACTTCGAAGAATATTGACCTTTCCTCCTGGGACACCCTGCATAATGGGTACGGGGTAAAATTTCCATGGGAGAAAGCTGAAGGTGATTAACACTCACTCGGTTCCATTCTGCGCCGATTTTAAGAATGTATGGATCTACATCTCTGTTCCCCCATACGCCTTCATGGCATAGTGCTTAATTAAGCATGTTGATATTGAAGTCATATCCTTTGTATACTGTCTGTAAAATTTTGGTTTATTTTAAGCTTTACTTTCCCAATAAACATATATTTAGTTATACTAAATAAGTTGTCGCCGGTCACGGTAGCCGAGCGGTCCAAGGCATGCACTGTCTTCGCTCGCTCGGAAGCCGAGATCGTGGGTTCGAATCCCACTCATAGCATGGATGCTTCTGTGCATTTTTCGGTGTTGGTGTACAGGTAGAGGCCTTGCTACGAGCTGATCACCAGCCGAAGGAGTCCTACCGCATGTGTAAGATCTAGAAAAACCGAAGTGAACGGAGTTCATGGAGGTAGGCCTAGGCCCACTGGGGCTGTAGTGCCAAGGGGGGGGGGAAATAAGTTGTCAGTAAATTACATGCTGTATTTTATGCCTAATTACCTACCATTGTAATAACGACCAGCCAATCACACTGGCCGCTCGAACACTGGGGTCGTAGGTTCGAATTCCATTTGAGGCATGATTGTCTGTGTGCATTTATTCTGTGTCTGTGCTCTCCTGTGTGTAGGAAGCGGCCTTGCGACGGACTGATCCCCTGTCCAAGGAGTCCTACCGTCTGTGTATCAAGAAACTGAAAAAACTGCCAAGGCCCAACAGAGGGATGTAGAGCCACAGATAGATAGACAGATAGATAGATAGAGAGATACACGTAGATAGACAATGATAACAACCAATAGGTTTAACAGCTCCACTACCGAATCACTAACACTGCCTAAACCATTTCCATCCAGATGCAGTTATCTTGAGATGCTAATCAGTGTTTAGGGCGTAATATCCTAATTAAATATTAATAATGGTCTTTTGCGTATTTCGGTAGGTCAATGCCGGAAGTCTATATGTATGACATGTATGATGGATCATGTTTTCAAACAGTGAGGATAATTTATCTGTGCCAAAGGAATTTTATATCAAAGAAACAAAATCTTTCTCCCTACCGTTCCAGTAGCCCCACTCGGCCCACTTGACTGGTATTTATATTCCATCCCACCAGTAAACGCTGCCACGATGTCTTACATATTGAACTAAGATAGGGTAACATTCATTTTTACGCCGAAACTATAGATGTGCGTTACGATTTGATCCAAGGTTGAAGGCCATGCTGTAGTTGAACGTTCATTTTATTGTTCATTCTGATGCTTGAAACTGTGTTAAAAATAACAACTTGAAAATCTTCTTATAAACTTAACTTCAACTGAAAGTTTGGCCTGCTGCATGGAGAGAGGTTTACTGAAAGAAACATTTACGCTGAACTGTCATTCCAGCAAAATTCATGAAACATGACAGAAAATATCCGCACGGGAGGCAGTCTTCATTTTATGAGGTAATTTTGATCATCCAAGGGCCAGTATCCACACCATTCTGTGCACCAACAATGTTCAATCTAACTGAAGTACTTTAATTGCAGATATTGTCTCGAAATTGAAATGTAATTAGTGTTGAAGCGATAGAATATCATTTTGACTGACTACACGAAACAGAATCCGCCTTGGAAATCTAAGAATTGTTTAGCTAGTTAAGAAATTATCCTATTTTATGGAATCTGAGGGTTCATTACCGTGTTTGCAAATTTCCAAAACTAGACCTTAATTCGCTTAGTTGGAGTCCAACTGGGTCCACTCGGCACGGCGGCCACTGATTGGCGTATTGTAGCCTGCCCCGGGTGATTATGATAATGGAGAATTTAGCGGAATAAAGATTGGCAGGGGAAACCAAAGTACTCGGAGAAAACCCGCCCCAGCGCTACTTTGTCCAGTACAAATCCAACTTGACCAGACCCGGGATCGAACCCGGGCCGCCGCGGTGGCAAGCAGCGGCTAACAGCTTAAACTATGGCACGGCCTAGAACTAGACCTTACTCTCATCCATATGGATAAGTTCACACCCTTCCCACACTCTTTTAATATTATATTCCCAACTGTACCTTTCCGAGTGATCTTCCATCAGGTTTCATTATAGGATATTTGTACGCATTCCTCTTCGACCTCATGCATGTTGCATGTCCTGCCCATCGCACCCTCCTAGGCTTTATCATTCTAATTATATTTGGCTAAGTGTATAACATGGATTGTGTGACTTATGATTTATGATTCGAAAGGAATTTAGGAAGAATTGGTTTTGGCTTAATCGGGGCAGAATCCCAGAATTCGCTTGGAGGACTGTGGAAAACCATGAAGCATTTCAGACAAGATAAACTGTGTCGGGACCTAGATTCTAACTGTCAACTTCAAAATACTAACCTAGAGCGTTACCGCTAACCAACCAGTTCGGTAAAATAGTTTCTGATATGTCAGTTCATGTAGCCTATTCAGTACTAGCCGGTCACGGTAGTCAAGCGGTCTAAGGCATGTACTCTCTTCGCTCGCTCGGAAGCCGGGATCGTGGGTCCGAATCCCACACAAGGCATGGATGTTTGGTGTGTGTTTGCGTTTTTCTGTGTTTGTGTTCCGATGTGTTTAGATAGAAGCCTTGCGACGAACTGATCACCCGTCCAAGGAGTCCTACCATGTGTAAAATCATCAAGAAACCGAGAAATCAGCCCTTTGCTCCAATGTGGGAGCCAGAGGAAAGGGAAAAAAGAGTACTAAGCACATTCTAAAGGGTTCCGAGGATAGTGCATAACACTGAGAATTACTGGGTTCTCTGACTTTGTCCATCGTCCTGTTTTCTGGAAACTAGAGCAGACAGTGTTACGGAAACTGGATCTGTTTCCATCCTCAATCCAGTGACTGAGACCAGCCCTTTCTGAGGGCCCCAACAGAGTGGTTGTCTTCCCCCCTCACCGAATTAATTCTTACGAATAACAAATTTGTCTCGTCAATAAATGAATACGGACAGCAATGAGGTTGAAGAGTTCTATTTTCTGGGAATTACCCCGTATAGTGCGTTGAAATTCAACAGACGTTTCAGAAGAACATGTCGTCTCCACCTTCAAGGTCGAAGCATAAGCGAAGCAAGAAACCAAAGTAAAGCAGGTTGCAAGCAAAGCCTGAAAATGGAAGTGATACGTTCCTCCGCAACGTCGGTTGACTTTCAACGGATTACACGACGTTATATCCCAGAAAATAGAACAAGATGCGGATTGTTAAAAGGAAGGAGTATTTTCGGAAACACTCTGTGCACCTAGCCACTCTCGTTTGGCCCAGAATTGAGTTACAGTGCGTGGGTGGTCTTCATGTAATAGAACACTGAGGATAACAAGTCGTGAGTGTCAGGCAACTTTGTTTATGTTTACATCTCTGCAGCAGCGTACTAAAAACTTGAGCTGCAGTCTACACTTCTCCCTGAGTACAAACATCTGGCGCCCAACTCGACGGTCCCACACAAAGTGAGTCAACTGACACCATTATACGTAACTTAAAATACGGAGTGCGAACCCTTTTGATACATGAGCAGCGACCAATTTGCGTATTGAAAGTCTCAACGGGTGCGGTTCCTTCTGTGTTTTGCATGCACACGCTCTCTCAGGACTCCACTCCACGGGATGATTTCTAACCCTCCCGCTACTCCGCGCCATAGCTCAAGCGGTTAGTTGCTGGCTTCCCACTGCGGCGGCCCGGGTTCGATCCCGGGTCTGGTCAAGTGCCATTTGTGGTGAACAAAGTGGCGCTGGGGCGAGTTTTCTCCGAGTACTTCGGTTTCCCCTGCCAATCTTCATTCCACCAATTGCTCCACAATCACCCTCACCTATCATCTGCGGCTGGTACAATAGGCCAGGAGTGGTCGCAGTACAAGGGACTCAGTCCCACCCCACTAGCAATAAAGAAAACCCTCCGCCAAGTATTATTTTCTGACAATTCCCGGAGAATAACACAGTAAGGTAAAATGCAAAGTTGACCCCTTGCTTAACTAATTAAGCACTACGCCATGAAGGCGTATGGGAGCCTGGATGTATAGATCCACATTTTCTTGACCTCGGCACTAGTTGGAGGTGAGTGGTCAGTTTCACTCCCGACTATACCGACTGCGTTATCCCGGCTCCTAAAGTAACACAGTTCTAAGGTAAAGTAAAANAACCACGACTCCTCGGTCGTCCAGCTTGTAGCCAGTCGCTATACCGACTACGTTATCCCGGCTCCTAAAGTAACACAGTTCTAAGGTAAAGTAAAAAAAAGCAAAAAAAGTGCAATTTCATTGCTCAGTGAGTGAAATCGAATGAAGCAAAGAAAGGAGATGACCCTCTCTTGATGTGGGCTGATGTCGAATATGACACTGTATGTTAATAGATGCTTGTTTGCCTTCAGTCGAATATCGCAGTAATAAGGCTATTTTTAGAACTGTACAAGTTGCCCTTATATGCTTACGTACTGTTCGTGTCCTATCATTCTAGACAAATAGTGCAGCAAATTTTGTCGAATCCACTAATTGAGGTAAGGTTTGTAAGGTGTGTATGAGTCATAGCCCATCACGGTGGCCGCGCAGTCTAAGGCATGAAATGTTTTAGCCAGCTCGAACACTGGAATCGTGGGTTCGAATTTTTCTCAAGGCGTGAATATCTGCTTTTATTCTATGTTTGTGTTAGGTAGCTGATTCCCTGTCCGAGGTGTCCTACTGATCGTCTAAAATTAAAAAACTGAAGTGAAAGACGCGTTTCACGGATGCCTTAAACCTGAAGTGGGAGCAACAGGAATAGAAGAGGAAGAAGAAGTATGAGTTAAATGAGGGCCTTAGACACAGTGTGCCTGCAAACACAGCCCCCCCCCCACTCTTTCTCGTTACCTCTAAATTCTTATGAACAGCCTAGAGGGCACGTATAATAAATACGGCCTATATTTTACTAAGAATTGGCGGATATGTATTAAAAGAGGCGGATTTCTCACCGCAGTTCAAGTATAGAGTGTGATAACAGCTGACTCAACTCAGTGTGACCGGTTTATAATTACTGATCTCAGCCAAAATACATTTGTTCTTACGAAATTCGAAACTGAGACAACTTATAGCACGAGAAGAGTTTAACATCATATGAAGAGCTCTTTACTTGTTAATTTACAATAATCCTAAATCTCCATCTTTCCTTCCAATTGAAAGCCCCTTCGTTTCGTAAAGGGCAGGAAATGGTGTTGAATTTACGCGAAGTGTGTACGACATTTATGTAAGCATTTAGCCCGTAGTTCCGCGCAATTGCAGCGCAGTAATAAGCAATAGAATGTAGATCAGTAGGTCCGTTATTTGTGAGCCGGATTCTATTAACATCTGCTGAGACTCTCGTTGAAATTAGCTTCGGCTTTGTGATGTCCTTGTATTCGGTGGATCTGCTTTTTATATTAGTGGGAAGGTGCACTCCAATTTGCCGGTCACAGTAGCCGCGAGGTGAAAGGCATGAACTCTCTTCGCTCGCTCGTACTGGGATCATGGGTTCGAATCCCACTCAGGGTATGGATGTGTGGTGTATGTATTCGTTTATTCTATGTTTATGTTGTTCCGTGTTTAAGTTACGGCCTTGCGACCGGCTGATCACTCGTCCAAGGATTCCTACCGTCTGTGAAAAATGTTTACAGAATTGCAGAAGAGGCCAGGGACCTGAATGGGCTGGGAGAACCATTAAAATACGCTCCAGTTTGGAATACATGCCTATAGGGATATGATGGTAAGACCGGAAGGAAGGAGACCACTGGGAAGACCAAGGCGTAGGTTGGTAGACAATATTAAAATAGATCTTAGAGAGATAGGATGGGATGGTATGGAGTGGATTGATCTGGCCCAGGGTAGAGACCAGTGGAGGGCTCTTGTGAACACAGTAATGAACCTTAGGATTCCATAAAATGCTGGGAGTTCTTGAGTAGCTGCAGAATTGGCGGCCTCCCAGGTAGAGCAGAGCGCCATGAGTGAGTGAGTGAGTTTGGAACGCATTGTCTGCGATTCACCGGTCACGCGTCTCGTTGCGCATTGCTGGAATTATGTCTTACAAATTTATTGGTAGTCGATTTAATTACAGATGAATTTAACTATATTATACAGAGTTATAAATTGACAAATATTAACACTTGAGATATTAAACCATTCGAAATTCCAGACTGTAAAGTTTTACGGCATAAATTTGAAGAAGTCTGATATTTTTTCTCTTACTGATTATAACATAACAGGAAATAATCCGTGAGCATTCTTTATAAAACTGCCTCAACAGATATTATCTAAATCAGTAAAGTGTTTTGAATAAAGCTACAGAACAGGCATATGGACAGAAATACCGATGTAACATTCATACTGTTGCGTAGAGACCCGTTATTATTATTATTATTATTATTATTATTATTATTATTATTATTGGAGGGGGTGGTTTTCCCCATGCACCGCGACCAGTTGTTGATCTATTGTACGTCCCCCTTTCATATTCTACTAGCCTCCATACCCTACCCGTACTGGTGCGTGCTATCAGACCCGTTGTGCCAACGAAGTCGGCCCTCGGTACGTTGATATTTCCCCCATCTACCAGAGGCATTGGAAACTACTTGGGCGGGAAATTGTTGCCTGATTTAGCTCAGAGGTCTCCTAGAGACATGAGGTTCTTTTACATGCCGTAAATCTACGACATGGGACACACGGCTTAAAGTCCCTCCCGGAGGACTTGTTCCCTAAATTTTTCCGCCCTTTAAAAATTCCACGACCTCCGCCGGGTTTGAACCTGCGTACCTTGAGTCATGAGGTGGGAACGTTACCCCTAGACTACGGAGGCCGCTGACCAGTTGTTAAGCGGTGACTCCGTAAACAGCGACTATTTCTAGGCAACGCTCCCGTTGCTAGGCAGAAGAATCTTAATATTGCAACAGTTGGACACAACAATGGAAGAGCTATGTTTTCTATGTGGTCCGAGCCGAGATGTTACAAGCAAGGGACGAAGTTAGTTCATTTGAGTTCTGCACTGGAGGCTGTGAAGAGAGGGCCTGAGCGCGTGAAGCTGATGAATCTCCACTGTTAGGAGCAGTTCCCAGGGAACAACTGATGACACAGCAGGGTGGAAAAGGTCTTAGCGGTTTCTGTGGTCATTTATGAGTTGTGAAGACTAGCGGTGGCGCTGTGACTGCACACACATTACGTGACAATATTATGGGTTCATTTTTTGGACTTGCTGCAAAGAATAGGCCTGTATGAAAATAATCCTAGGTCATATGTAACATAGATTGTACGTACATAGTATTTTAAATATCAGGTTTTAGTCATTTTAGGTAGACTCAGAATTGTTACAGACTGATAATTTATACTGTACATTGCCTTTAGTGTGGGCCTGCCTGTGTGTATATGCTCATGTACGTGGTTGTATGCATATGCACGCATGTGTATATCGACGTACTCGTATATTGCATTTACGAACATCTGTATTTAGGCTTGTGTGCGTATTGAAACATCCATTCCAAAAAAAGGGTATGAATTTCGGGAACGAAACTTCAGAGGAGGAACAAAAATTTGATTTCATGTTTACCGATGTATCCTAAAATAGATTTATTTATTTTTTTTTTTTGTGGGTGAGCTAATGCTTCTACTTATATAACGTCTGGTACTCGATTCTATTTCGTTATCTTACCATTAACAAATTATTTATTTCCCTCGTGATTCATTCCCTCTTCAAAACGAATGCAGTACCATCCGCACCATTAAAGAAATAAACGCTAGTTCTATAAAGACCTGCATAACATATGATAATAATTCAGTATCTTTTGAAATGATAAACATTGTTCGCAATCTTGTTATTTCAGAACTTCCTTTTCCCTTATGACTCATGCCCCTTTCAAAACTAACCCAGTATCACCCACTTGTATTATGTATCAGAGCAGTCACTGAATCAAATCTTTTTTCCAAATAACTGTAGGACTACAGTCAGCTTTATGTTGTAGACTTTTGTGAAGAGAGTAGACAAGAAGCGCGAATGTAATCAAGTTACTGACTTGTATCCTTTTCAAAATAAAAGTTTCAATTTATGAATGTGGGTTAATAATTTCACGTTTCTTATAAGATAAATTTATATCGCTTTCAAACTGATATTTATTCTCTCTAGGGGTTGTCTTCAGCAAATTATGTTCCATTATAAGAGTTAAAAACACTTGTCCTGCCATCTCTTAGCATTTAATTTAACCATTGCTAGCATTGTATAATTGAAGCTATAAATTTATCAAAAAAAAAAATAAATTTATTAAGAATTGTTGTTCCGCTGAAAATTTCAGCATGGAAAGGTTTGAGAAATTTTGAGGAATAAAAACTCATATAGTTCACTGAAACGTGTTTATTTACATAATTAGTGTACACCTGTTGGTGCTACGTGCATATTTTAAAACAATTTGATACGAACTGACAATACACATAAATATTCTGAATGAGGTAATTTCAAGATGCACTTTGAGTGCCATGTCTCAGACTGCTCCTCACTGAGCACACGCGTTTTAAAATGTGAGATAAACTCGTTTACTATCACTACGTTAAGGAGAGTGGGACTCAAACTTTGGTTACCCTGCAGTTAAGGAACATTTTATACAGGGGACCCCCATTTAAGAGTAGATCGGTTTCCCTACACCGTCATGGCAACCTCGGCACCTACTGCGCTGCTGCGGGAGGCGCGCCGTAACAGCTTACGGAAACCAGCCAATCCACTCTTAAATTAATTACTCTGTATCATTGTTATTGCCACGAGAAGTTGAACATTTTGAAGCAAAATTTAGCGCCTTGTGACATATTTATAGAAGTAATAAGCGCTAAGAACTTTTTCCGTATCAACTTAATTGCACTTTATTATGAAGTCCATGACTTGAATGTCTGTAGGATCAGCATGTATACTGCGGAGATCCAAAATATACAGTTGTCATTCCAAAATTACTGTCCATCAACATTAACTGTTACAGAGGTCTACAAAAACAACTGAATGGAATCATTTATTAAACTGCACTTATCTTCCGATGAATATGATATTAATATAGAAAATAATGAAAATTATATAATTCACCTATCGAAGTTACCTTTATAATGTATCTATTCTAACAATCACACCGATATATTTGTGGTCCTTACTAAAAATGACTGATATGATCTGTAAGTACAAACCATCTGTTCCATCAGAGAAGTTGGAATGTTCAGAGTATTTTCTGATTTGTTAGAATGGCTACCCACGGAACACAGGAAGATTTTGTCAGCTTATAAGTTATCCTATTTTCCGAAACTAGAGCATCTTTATTTACCGACAGGATTCGAGTGTGAGTCTTGATATGAATATAAGATCAAAAGGTTCTAAGAAGAAGAACCGAAAAGAAAGACAGTTTACCTCAAACAATGTACACAGCAATGACAATGGTGGCAAATATAAACAATATAATCCTTGCAGACTGAAGAAAATTATGAAATTCTGATGGAGAAAAATTCAAATGTAGAGCAGCAAGTTTGAGAAACACAAATATTTCAACAACAGTAATGTCAAGTATCAGTGAGGTCTGGAATACGAGTATAAACAGCTTTGATTTTTTACTATTAGATATTTCCTTCTGGGGTAAGTATGCCCTGCATGCTGTCCTCCAAGTTGACTTGAAATCTGGATCCAAAACTAAAAGAGTTTTCTTTCAGTAGTTCGATACATAAATCATACTCATTTCAGAAATGTAGGTTGGATTTAATTTATTACGCTAACATTATATACAGAGTATTTTCAAATTATCTGCCATTAACATTTCGAGACACGTATACTGTACTTTAAAATATAACAACTCTCCTCTAGGTCCAGAGCCATTGATGGGGTTGACGAACCAGAAAGCATGATTCAGTAGCTACGTAACGCAGGCCTATAGCCTACGGGAACAGCTTGGTCACGACCAAGGGATCGATAAATATCAGTGAAAAACTATAATATCGTTGTATATATGACGTTAAAGATTGCTTTCTTCTGGGATATGATAATTATTTACAGGTTTTCGCCTTGAAGATGGAGATAAAACATTCCTCTGAAAAGCTAGTAGCGTTCAATCACACTGCACGTCAACACAGCACAGAAGACAATAATCTTCGTGGTAACCGAAACCCAAAAATATCGTATCTATAAATATGTGTAGACTGATAAAATAAATATAACACGAGCCAACGTGTATACACAGCGACATGCTCAGTTAGGTGTCCCAGTTAACTTCATTCAAACTTAAAACTGTCGAACTCAGTCCACATTGGCTACGAAGCTTAGACCGTGTCTCCCAGCCAATAATTTTATTTTAGTGTATTACAGATGACCAGGAAGCTGATGTAGCCAAGGGGTAGGAACTAGAATATCGGGGTCTACTTCCGCCAAGAGCAAGAGATTTATTTTTTCTTCACAGAGCCCAGGCCGGCTTTGGGGCCCACCCAGCCTCATCTCAAATGCACATCAAGGGTTTTCTTTCTAGGAATAAGGCTGCCGGAACCTGAAGCTCATCAGTTATCTCCATCTAGCGCAGAAGTCAAGAATAGTGGGGCTATATATCCACTCCAACTTATGTCTTCATAACGTTGTGTTTAATTAATTAAACTCAGGGCAGTAGGACAAATTTACATGTTTAGCTTATATACCAGACTGCCAACGCCAGTCTGTTTGGTTTTATTTTGACACTACCCAATTTTTCTTCCTGAGACTCACACACAACGGAAACTAAAGTCAGACTGAGCACGAGAGTTACTGAAAGTTCAATAACAACGTAACGGATTTAAACGGCTTTCAGCAGATAGATACAACTTTCTGATTTGTCATTAATAATAAACCATTAATTTACTCCACATCAATAAAACTTTAATAATTCGTTTAAAACTATTTAAAGATTTCTAGGGCCTGAAGTAATGGTAAATGGAATTTTATAAATATCTCTCTTGAATCTTGGAGGATTACTTGATCTACTTTAAGTGAGTTCAGAAACTCTTCTGCATGGCGCCAGAAGTGTATGAAATTTGACGAATATGAGACTGGCAGGCGCAAGTTCCCATTACTGTTCATTAAGGTCCCCCACAACCTCTGAAACATAGGGGACCGGTTGCCGCCGAGCCTCAGGTATTTATGATATACCCCCACTCGCGACGATGACGATTACGGACCAGTTGGCTATCGTTGAGGAAAGTGGGAAATCACCGATTCCTGCCGAGATAACTGTGTTGCATCGTGCAATCACCGCCCGCTTCAGTGCAGCTGGATTACTAAACAGATGGGCCCGAAAATTTTCTAGGAAATAGCATACACTTTGGAGCCTTTGGATCCAGTTTGAATGAAGGAACTAAATCACGGATACTCCTATATAGGCTATAGCATTTATTTTGACAACGCTGCATATATTTAACCTTTTAAACCCTGTAGACATACGTTTCATTCTGTTCTGACAAGGAGTGTTTCATTGCTTCGATGCTTAACATGATGGAACTATTACTAACAGCTTCAGAATGTTTCTAAGAGTTTCACATTTTTCACTACGGGACTTGTTTGTGGAAACTGATCCAAACATTATTTCGAAATCATTACGTTCCAGAAGAACAAAATATTAAAACAGAATGGTTCCCAGTGTTAGCTTCAACACAGTAGTTCGCACTTACGTCACTGAGGGGCACTAGTGCTGCCGTTACTGTGTTGTGACGTAGGCGATGCAGTAAGTGGTGGCGGCGCTACGGTCGGAGTCGGTGCACAAAGTAAAGGGTAGTAGTAATAAGGAAATGGGAGGGGTAGGGAGCCTGTATGTGGGTATAGTATAGACGAGGGTGCACCAGACTTGCTGTTGCCAGCACTGAATCCTCCTGCTAACACAGGTTGGTCATCCCTTACCAAAACTTTCACAGCAACTCGTTTCGCTGAAGATGAATTTGATCCGCTTGATGTCAGCACTGTTGCAGTCGTACTCTGTTCCTGTAATTGTAACTGTTTTCGCTTCGTTTTGTATCTCCGGTTTTGGAACCAAATTTTCACTTGTGTCTCTGTTAATTTTAAAGCGTGCGCCAAGTCGGCGCGTTCCGGCCCAGACAGGTACCGCTGCTGGTTGAACCGTCTCTCCAGTTCGTATACCTGGGCGTGTGAGAATGCGGCTCTTGACCGCTTCTTCCTCTGCTGCTGCTGTTGCGGTTGATGGTGGTGGTTTGGTGACAAGAAGCTTGGCTTGCCGAGCTGCGTGTGATGACCTAAATGCAGATGATGTGGTCCAACGGCAGGAGGCGGTGATCTAGCGAACAAGAGGCTCGGGGGCGAGGAGGAGTCTCCGGAGAGAATTCCGTTGTCGGACACGGCATCATCTGTTGGCAACAAGATGCAGGAAGAACATCATTTTCCGTTATAATCGACAGCCGTCTTACAATCTATCGAAGAAAACAAATAATTAATTATTTATTTCCATGGACAAGAGTATTCACGAGGAATTGGCCAAGAAATTTTATGTTTTATAAAAACCTGACGTCCGCTATCTCGTGTTCACAAGAATCCAGCTAATCCTCACTCCTGCACTTGATTACCTTAATATTGATTTTAATATATTATTATTCTACAGTGTACACTTTGATCTCTTAGATTTATAGACTAAAATTTTATATGCAATTATATTGTCCTCATGAGGCCTCTGTGATCTAGTGTTCAGAGTTTCCCGGTTTCGATTTCGGGGTTACCAGATTTCTTGAGAGGTACTGGGTCTTGAACGGGGGCCACTCAGTCTCGTGAGGATAACTGAGGAACTATTTCAAGGAAATAGGGACTCCGCCCTAGAAAACCGAGATTAACGGCCGTGGGGATCCGTTGCGCTGACCACGCGCCACCCTCTGTCCACTAAAGTTGGCACTAACTTCGCCGACAAGCGGCGGCCGCTCAGTCGGTATAGTTCGCTTGCGGGCATCAGACCACGGAGTTTGTTTGTTTTGATACATGACACGTCCATCTAATCTTCTTCATAATAATCACCCGACAGTAGGCCTGTTTGTTCTACATGAAACTCAAGTTGAATTTAATCGACTTCTCAAAAAGTAACCAAATGTAAAGCAAGTTCCTCGCTTAAGGTGCATATACACTTGTATATAATCGTGTGTGTGTATGTATGTATATATTGTGACGTGCTATATGACGTCCATCGCTGCGCAACGGCTACAATGGGAACGCACACTTCAGCGACAACTTATACGTGGAAATTGTTGAGTTCCCATAGCGACGAATTGGATACGAACAGACCGTTGTGTAGGAATATCCGTGGCGATGAATTGTTTGAAACAGCGGGAATAACATATTTCCGCGGTAACAAGCACAGGCACGTGAAATCAAACCCTGGGAGAAGGTTCTCTCTATTCGGCAGAGACCAGGTTATAAAAGTCCGGCTTGGAAGGGACCAGACAGTTTTTGACAGTTGAGTTTGTATTGAGTTTGTATTCGACTCTAGCAGGAAGAGTTCTTCGAGAAAGGGCCAAGAGATTTGACCGAGGATAGCGGTACAAGTAATTATATCTGTGAAGAAGAAACGTCCGCAGATGTTATAAGTGATCATAATTGTACTTGCGTGTGTAAAAGCGAGAGTCCAATAAAGAATCTCCAAATCCGAGACCTGCGTAACTTATTTATCGCGTTACATGGCGGCATAGTCAACACGCGACAATATATATATATATATATGGTTTGTACAAAAGTCGTTGTTGCCCACGTGTCGCCGAGCTTAATTAATCAAGTAGAACGCCATGAAGACGTATGGGGGAGTGGAGGTTTATATTAATCATTCTTGACCTTGACATTAGGTGCAGATGGGAGATCAGCTTCACGCCCCTGCCGCTTTACCCCCGGGGAAAGAGCCCCGGTACCCATTGGAGGCTGGGTGAACGCCAGAACCGGTCTGAACATTGTGGGGTAGAGAAAAATCTCTTGCTCTTATGGGGAATCGAATTCCGGTTCTGAAGACCGCATCTCATCGCTATATCGACTGAGCTATTCAAGCTCCCAGTTGACTTGTATATATTTTTCAATATGATTATTGTCCAACAAAAAGAAAACAGTTGATTTACTATGTTAGGTAGGTTTGTCCTACCTCCCCTTGTCCTCGCGTCTGCCAAAGTAGCTTCTGCACCCTAAAGAGAAACTGGAGCGCAGGCAGGCGGATGACGAACTTGGGCAAACAGCGCACAAATTTGCTCTTAATGACATGTGACATGTGTAAGTAAGTACAATCGGTGGGGGGAGAACCGAAATTCTTCAGAATGTTGTACACTGACAATCCCTGCTGTCTGGTAAAAGTGATGGATTATCACATACGTTTCTGAGGCGCTGGCTTCCCTCTTTAGGATTTCTTGCATAAGATAAACACTAAGTGTCATAACCAGTTCTAAAAATAGTAAATGAAAACTGAGGACCCAAATGTGTGTTCTGTAGAAAACTTTATGGCTACAAGGTACCCGATATTTATTTGTTAATATTGTTATTTTTAATCTATTGCATATTAATTTACTCCTTTATTTTTCTAATTATACAACCATGCATTCTCTGAATTGTGTGTTTAATTAATTTTATGTATTACTTATGTATGTAACTGTATCTTAATAATTTATCCTTACGTTCTCTCCTTTATTTGTTTGTTCACTCTGTTATATATTTGCAAACCATGAGATATTCATGTCCATAAATATTGTCAAGTGTTGGGTATGTCACGCGACAAATAACTTCATATGGGTCTCGGATTTAGCGAATCTTTATTGGACACTCACACTTACAAACCTACAATTATTATCACTTGCAATATCACTTGACTTCTGGCCCAATACTCAATACTCCAATATTCTAATGCGACGTCTCAACTATCCTTGGACGTGGTTGGATCTCAACCGTCTCTGGTGGCGGCTATCCCAAGACTGTCTCGTTCTCAATGCTCTGTATGTGCCGTAAGCTCTGCTTATATAGGGGTTATGCGGACCGGATACCGGACACCACTCCTCACGGTTCCGTTACCGCTGTTCAGACAGTCCGTTGTTACGGGGACGCTTCTTATAGAATACACCGGTAACGTGTCTCGTCTCATCCGTTGTTACTCAACTACAATTCGTTGCTACGATTTGTCGCTGCGGGAACTCCACAATTTCCATTTATTCTTTGCCGTGGAAGTGTCCGCTCCGATTGTAGCGGTTGTCGCGGTGATGGACGTAAGGTAACGCGTCACATTATGAAGTTAATGTCTTCGGCGAACCTGTTCTACAATGGAGTTGGAGAAGAAGGGCTTTCCGGAAAGTTGGTAACTTTCTACTACACTCCACGGCTTCCTATCTCAGAAGGGAAAAAAGTTTACGGCGATTTAATTTGTCTCGATTACAGTAAACAAGCGGTACATATTGGTTTAAATTTCGGGCCGCTTTCAGCCCATGAACCATAGTTTGCCACCCACGTACTATGCGAATATTACTTTGACAACCTCTTATTTCTATATACACAAATTCAACTAGAAGCCATCAAGAAATTGCAGGATACATTAAACAAATTCATGCGTGTTCCAACAATTGGTCCCCTAGCACCGCGTGGTACAGTGCTAAAAGCTTTCGTTTTAAGTAATATCCATCTAAAGGCCCATTGCCTGCCATTGACACTGTTCCCTGTATTCTGAGGCAGTAAAACAACCTTCAGTCACGTGTCGCTTATTCTGCTTCCCTGTCCGTCGGCTACAACATTAATGAAGTCATGAGGCCCGGCTCCACTGCATAATGAGAATCTTGTACTCCTCTCCAAGTATAATTAGAATGCTCAAGTAAAGGAGAATGAGGTGGGCAGGCCAAGTAGCACGAATGGGGGACACGAGGAATGAATATAGGATATTGGTGGGAAATCCAGAACTAAAGTGACCACTGGGAAGACCAAGGAGTAAGTGGGTGGACAATATTAAAATAGATCTTAGAGAGATAGGATGGTGGTATGGATTGGATTGATCTGGCTGAGGATAGGGACCAGTGGAGGGCTCTTGTGAACACGGTAATGAGCTTTGGTGTTCCATAAAATGGAGAGAAATTTTTGAGTAGCTGCAGAATTGGTGGCTCCTCAAAAATGGCTCAGCTCCATGAGTGAGTAAGTAAGTTACTAAGTAAGTAAGTATGAGTCCCAGTTCCTCTTTACCGTAGAAACGCAGGGAAAACCCAGATTATATTATTGTCATGAAATTGCGTTAATATTCAAGATTACGCTCTTGTGAGATGTGACACCGTGTGGTTTAGATAACAGGTACCAACGTTTCGGAGTAACCTGTCTGTCAATCAATAAGGTGCCTTGTATCAAAACACCGTAACCGTTATACAGCTGTTAGACACTAAAGTGTCACTTGTTTCATATTCTTTTTCTTTCTCTGAGGCGAGTTTGAATGAAATACGCTTATACGGAATATGCTTATATCTAACCGAGAAGGTTACGGTAACGGTTTGGAATCAGTAAATGTGAACAAAATAATAACATACATAAGAAAACACACAAAAGCCCACTCACAAAGAAAGATGCCTGACATCGCAGCGGAATTCAAGACTCAGTATTTTTTTTAAATATGAAATTAGCCGGACCAAAAGAAATTTCTGCAAAGGTGTGCCTTATGTTGCCAAAAAAAAAATAAAATAAATTAAAATTTGAATTATATAATTTATTAAAATGACTCTAAAAGAGTCTATGCAGTATGCTTACATTTTAGTATTTAATAATTTCTAAATCATAGCAATTTTAGTCACATCAAGCGCTAGGAATTCTGTTTCTGTCACATTGAAATCCTGTACAGGGAGTAAAGGTGCGTAATTAATCTGAATAAGGCGGTAAGCTAATACAGGTCTCTTGACTAGTGACACTGATACGTCAGTTAAAACGGTCAGTGGTTCCCAACGTTTTTAGTCTGAGTCTCCTTTGAAGCGTATAAAAGGTCTGAGGCCCCTCAGCCTGTAACAATTATTAAAAATTCAGATCTCCCTATTTTGGGAACGAAGGACCATAAGGTTGCTTTTCCCGTGTGTAGCTTGCTTATTGACGCTGTCAGTTGTTCAGAATGTAATGTGACATATTAGACACATTTGTAGGCAACGACCACGAAACGAACAACGAAACAACGGCCGTTGCTAGACAGCGGCCCACAAACAACAGAGTAATGGTGTTTTCTGCGTGGTCCACTAAGCAATAGTTGAACGGCAAAAGAGGAACGGTGTTTTCCATACAGTTCGTGCATAGACGTTATAAGCAGGACAAGTCTAGAGTGGAGTTCAGTCAGTGTCCGTGTGGAGGTGGGTTCGAATACCTCCACCGTAGCCGTAGGAGGCAACGAAAAGAGAACCCAGTGCCTGGTGGATATAAATACGGGGACCTGGCCGCCCAGGTTGGGGCGTCTCGGATATGAGACGGTAAAATATTGTCTTGAGACCTGTGGGACTAGGACCCGAGAATGACTGCGCTAGAGAGAACCAGCATCAATTGTAAATGTCAGATCCGTCCTCTCGTCAGAGAGGGAGCCCCACAACAACAAACCCGCAACTGTCTAGCAGAAATAAAAATCTGTTCTTGGGCCCCAGATGGGGGTTTGACACGAAGACAGACTGGCCGACTGACTGTCCCTCGTAACATTGAGTCTGAGTGGAGTTCAGTTCAGTTAGTGGTGTGGAGTGAATTGGTCGGTGCGTGAGTTAGTTAGAGACCTGCTGCAGTTCAGTCCTTGTGAGCTGTGCTGTGAGAAGCTGGTAGCCGATGTATGGGGACAGTTCGGGAACCCAGAGGAAAGGGAACGTCCGCCGTTGGAAGCCGATACCGAGCAACGGCTGGTGAAAACACAGTAGAATTAAAAGACTTAGTACGTGCTGTAGTGAACCGCAGAGTGTATGAATTAGCGATGGCGGTATAGTTACTTGTATGTAGTTACGATCTGTAGGTGTTCAGTAAATCCAATTACCAATCCAAACTCCGTGTACAATCGCACTCCATATGCGTGACAATATGGTCTAATTATTGAATGATAGTGACGAATAAATTGGAAATTATTTTGAAGGTAGCTGCCGGTAATCCCATTCCAGGCAGAATAGCTCAGATTACCTGGCTGCACTAAGGAGAGCCATGAAACCCTCTGTAGGAGTGTTGACCCGGTCGAGACTCAAACCGGAATCATTCTGAATATTAGTCAGAAAAGCCATCGCTGGAGCTAACTTGCTCGGTGGACAGTGAGCTATGTGGAAAATGTAACTGAATTAGTTACAGTTAAAGAAATACCTAACACATTTTGCGGGGGGGGGGTACGCCGTAAAGTAGTTGGATGAGGCGTTATGCTACAAGCCGGAAGGTCGTTGGATCGAATCCTGATGGCGTGGACTTTTTTCAGTTTACTTAATCCTTCCAGCCGCACTATGGCCCTGAGGTCAATTCAGCCTCTAACAGAAATGAGTACCAGGAATATTCCTGAGGGTAAAGGGCGCCGGCGCGTAAGGCTGACAACCTCACAGCCATCTGTGAACCGATTGTCTACAAAATGTGGGAGCCTCAATATCTCACAATCCTATGGGACGTCACGGCCTGTTACAGACATAGCTTTACTTTTATACTTTTAATAAAATATTTTGCTGTTTAAATCGCGAATATTTGGTAGGGCGTATTTCGGCGAGTAGATCTGAGCTATGAGAATTAGAGCTGATTTCATACGAATCTGAGATGGTTTGCGGGACAGAACGTTGCTATTATCAGTCAGAGCGAGTTAGGTACGTAGAACGACACAGTAAATGAATGGTTGCTCAGGTAGATGGTTATTTCATTGGCTATTGAATCAGCATGATAGTTAAAATTTTTGTTTAGTTCTTCAGTTAAATTGATAGCCAAGTAGTCATTTGGCTAGCTCTTTAACGACGGAGTAGGCAGTTTGCTGGTCGGTTGCTTGGCTGTTCGGTTAGTCATAGGCCTATATTCATTCAAAACAGTGAGTCAGATTCCTGACTCTTGAATTGCTTTTCACATTGAAATGTTTTTATCTTGTATACCGTTCCGTTATATCTTTGCTGTGTGGTGGGAGTGAGAAGTTTGAATTCAGGGCAGCAGCCGACGGGCAAATGCCAACAATATCACTCCTCATTTCTACCGAGAACACTAGTTCCTTCAGTACATGCGTTTCTTTGTATAAAAACAGTGGCTAGCGTGACGCTTCTGTTGAGATTTTCATTGTTTTCTATTCTGTTGGAACTGAGTGTATCTAGAAGCCAGAGCATGTGGGTATAACGACTTGCGTGTGTGTGTGTGTGTATTTGTATAGCGTTGATCGGTCCGTCTATATTCATACACCGTTGTGTTCACTTGAAAGTCACTTGATCTGGCCATTATTGCCAGTCAGTGACTCCCTCTTTCGCTCTCCAGGCACCCTCGTGATGGTTCATAAATGGTTGTTTCATCTTGATGACTTTCGTTTGAGGGTTGATTTGAGTGGAGTTTCATATTGCAGTCTTGCGGTATTGCAGACCTAAAGATTATAAAACTTTAGCCCAATATATCATGTATTTTCTCCATAAAATTAAGTGAATTTCACAGAATCAAGTAAGCTACTTTCACTGTTTACTACAAATTTGGTTAATTCAGTACACTGTAACAACTGATGAGTTTACTTATACTCAAGTAATATGTAGTTAGTTAGTTAGTTATTGGAGAGGGTGAGTTTTCCCCATGCACTTAGATCTGTATTGGTCCATTGTGCTTCCCTCTATGATTTCTACCAGTCTCTATATCCTATCGGTACTGG
>NW_019734315.1:143062-204140 GCF_002891405.2 Cryptotermes secundus
TGGCTCAGTGACCTCCTTTGGAGATATGAGGTTCTTTTACGTGCCGTAAAGCTACGACACGGGACCCACGGCTTAAAGTCCCTCCCTGAGGACTTGTTCCCTGAATTTTTCCGCCATTAAGAATTCGACGACCTCCGCCGGGTATTTGAACCCGCGTACTACGAGTCATGAAGTGGGAACGTTACCTCTAGACTACGGAGGCCGCTTAAGTAATATGTAACAAGGTTATAAGAAATAGAGAGGTGTGTGCAGGTGGATGTAGTCTTTATAACTTTTAACGTATCACTCCTGTATTTCCGTGAAGGGACTGAGAAAAACCAAACAAAGAGTAGTTTTTTCACTGACTCGATTTTCCTCCTAAATTTTGAGAGAAATACAGATGTAGAGAGCCAAATAAATATAATATATGAAAAATAAAAATATAAAGAATTAGGAAAAATTAATATGGACATACTCATATGTTAAGAGCGGATGAGAACATGCCCTTAAAAGTGTTAAACTAAGAAACTCAAGAACCTCTATGCTTCTATATAGGAAGGCCGAAGACTATTTGGAAATATGAATTTAACTGGAAAAGAAACCGTCCACAGGGCGTAATCCTTGATGTAGCAGAATAATAACAACAAAAAAAAAACCCCACCATGGATCCAGAATAGTGTATTTAAATCAAAACTTGTTTATACAAATTTATTTAATATATTGAATTTATTTGTTTACTTTGTCTAATCCAAGAAGTTGCTTTAAGTGTGTTGCTTTATATTAAGATTTACCTATGTTATTTGAAACGTTAAAACAGCTAGGAAGAACTGAAATTAAATGGAACACATCAGCTACTGGTATGGATTGATTAGGTCACGTTAATGGGCCGCCAAAGCATAACATCACGAAGAAAAACACGAAAGATATATTAGACCTCATTAGGATATTTGGTTTTGTAATGAATCCGGGAAACAATAATTGTCTATCCATGTCTTGTAACCAAGGTGTGGAACAAAATACTGATTAGAGAAATCAGTTAAATCCTTTCGAAAAAGAACAAATATTGGGAGCAATTATATTCCTAAGTTGCTTAAAGTTGGGGAATGCCTGCTGTATTCAGTCCATAAACTTTAACCTTCTATGTAATATTTGAGTTTTTTTCTCAGCGGTGACTATGAAGAATGCCGTCTTCTGGGGTGAGGTGCCGTGTAGATCTTGTGTGAACCGACGATATTTATGGCCCCCATCTTCAAGGTAAAGAAACCCGCGATCGAGGAACCAGCGTGAGTAGGTGGCAATACGTTCCACCGAAACGTCGATTAACACAAGATCTAGACGGCCCTAGATCCCATAAGACGGCACTCTTCATTTTTATTCTTCTAATTTCCTATCTAGAAACGTAAAGACTAAAGTGAGATCCATACATTACCGCTGTGTTTTACATAGCTGTGAACATGTGTCCCTCATTCTAAGGGAAGAACGCAGATGAAGAAAGTCTGAGGATTAAGTCTGAGCAGAATATATAGAACAAAGGAGGGTGAAGTAGCGTGCGGGTCAAAGGGGTTATATAATGAGTTCTGTATAATTTGTACTCTACGCTAAGTAATGGTGATTAAATCAAGGCTGATGGGGAGCGAGAGAATGAACTGCGTGCTTGCGAAATATGGGAGGAGTTTTCAAGGGTGTAATCCCGGAACCTGGAGGAAGAATCTATGTGGAATTTCTAGGCGTGGATGGGAAGATATTATGGGAGATTTTGGAGATATATAATGTGAGGATTCAGCTGACTCAGGGTAGGCTACAGTGGCGGGCTCTTGTGAAGGCTGGATCCATATAAGTCTGGGAAGATCCTACTAGCTGGCCGATTGGTAGCTTCTCAGTAGGGACTTTCATCCATTAGATAATTAATTTTGTTCGAATATACATATATACGAGTACATATATATTGTCGCGTGCCGGGAGTCCGGAAGGGATACTTCCATGAAAACGCAATAATAATGGGCCGTCGCCTAGGAATACCCAAAACAACAAACCCCTTTCCCCGGAGATGAGAGGACAACAGAGGGTTCGTTGCATGACAGCGGCCGAGACCAAAGACTCCTACATGGTGCGCTACATTCCGTCGGAGACCAGGTTATAACGGTGCAAGAAGAATTGTTACAGTGAAGAAGAAATGTCTAGGGGACGTTAGGTATAGGTGATAATAATTGTACTTGTGAATATAAAAGACTGTGTTCAGTAAATATTCGCTGAAATCCGGAAACCCACATGAATTATTGTCGCGTTACCTAGGAAACACGTGACGATATAAGCGCCAAAACCCATCTGCCCATATGTCTCACTTTGAATCTCTCAAAACATGTGTACATGTGTTCTTGTCGGAGAGGCAACCCTGGAAAATGTAATTTTGCAGCTTTTTCAATGGGGTCTATTTCAAGCCAACTACTTCTAAATTCTTCCTGAGATGCTAATGGCATCATAAAGTAAACCACAAAAAAGAATATTGTATGAGATGTAATGGAATGATTTGAATCCTCACATACGAGGACATGAAGATGTGCGGACGTAGAGTAGAGAAAACAATCTATTGACTCTTCTGGGAATCAAACCCAAGCCATCCAGCTCATAGCCCTTAATTATAGCAACTGATCTAACCCGGCTACTTATGTGGGTTACTGAAGGCAATAACTTCATTCATCCTTGTGCTGTTGTCCTGTTCTTGCAATTTCCGTTATCCTGATCGCTGAACAGAACAGCTTCACCTTTCAATGAAGTACGTTTGGAAAGAGTGTTACCAGTTCCAGCTGTTATAGCGGGAACAAGATATTTGAGACATATAAATGAATAATTACTGCTGGGTCTGTAGAGTATAGAAGGGCATTGAGCAACGACAGTTGTTATGAACATGTTGAACTGAATTACAAAGACAAATATAAGCCTGACTGAGAAATACTACAGAAAAGCTCCGTAGAGAAGGGTATAGGACTGTTATTTCTAATGCATATAATTTATGTGGGGCATGCGGTAGCGTAGTTGGTTGAGGCTAAAAGTCGAAAGGTCTCAGGATCGAATCCTGAAGAGGTGGATTTTATCAATTTGCTTAATCCTTCCAGCCGCAATATGGCCCCGTGGTCGACTCAACCTTAACAAAAATTGGTACCAGGAATATTCCTGTTGGTAAAGGGCGGCCGGCGCTTAAGGCTGACAACCTCACCGCCGTCTGTAAGCCGATTGTCTAGAAAATGTGGGAACCTTAGCATCTCACAACCCTATGGGCCTCCACGGCCTGTTACAGGGATACCTTTAACTCTATAATTTATATATTTACATTTGCTCGGTAACCATGATTTATTCTGACCGTCTTACAGTGCATACATTTATTCGCCTTACTCTTCTCTCTTGCACTAAATGTTTCAGCACTAAAGTGTCATCTTCAGGTGCTTTTCTATGTACGTCGAACTACTTCATTGCATGCCCTGTTGTCTTTATACTAAAATACACACATACCCAGCAGGCCCAGCGGTATAACACATGCAGTCACAGGAGCAAGACACAACACAAAGCACAATACACACATGAAAATAGGAAGAATACTCCGATAGAAGAAGATAGGTGTGCATGCAATTAAGTAGTTCGACGTACATAGAAAAACACCTGAAGATGGCACTTTAGTGCTGAAATATGTAGTGTAAGAGAGAAGAGTAAGGTGAATAAATGTATGCACTGTAAGACGGTCAGAATAAATCATAGACATAAATCCGTGCAACAGGACGCTAAAATATAACATTGCTCGGTAACGACAGAATCTACTGCGATCAATCAGTTGTGAGATCACAGATATCATTTTCAGAACGAAGTTGCATATTGGACAGGTGATCGTCAGTGTAACCGTACAGCCTTGCATTAAGCGGCAGTGTGATTGTCATAAGAACAAGTCTTTCTCAACTTCAGTAGCGTCAGAGTGACAGTTGAGAAAGCTGTTCTTGGACTGGCACACCGGAAATTCAGCATCACAGTTTCTGTGTGTGTTTTTCTAAATGCAGACGAGCCGGGGTACTTTTGGACGCGCGTGTGCCCGAGCCTCTGTGTGATCAACATGTCAGTCAAGCAATGTATGTGTTTTAAGAGCATTTGCCTCTGATGAACTCCACTTTACAAGGTGTGCACTTGCTTGATGTTTAAAGCGTTCGGCTCAGTTCCGCCGTCTCAGTGCAACAAGGCAATATGTTCATGGCACTCAGCAACACATTTCCTCTCTCTCTCTCTCTCTCTATGGCTTCATAGGCCTTTGTACTTTGGCCATTTTTCAACACATATACACAGTCGGTAGGACTCCTTGGACGGGGGATCAGCCCTCCGTAAGGCCGATATCTACATATGACAACATAAACACAGAATATACGCCCAAAGAAATCAATGCTATGAGTGGGATTCGAACCCACGATCCCAGCGTTCGAGAGGACGAAGGAGGAACATGACTTAGACCGCGCAGCCACTGTGACCGGCTGTCAGTAACAAATGGCCTAGACAAAATAAGAACTCCAGAAGTTACACCAAACATTAACGAGTCCTACTCGTAACTGTGCACGGTTCCCGTCTCGCACAGAGCACATGACACTTAGGTATCCATGGCTTTATGTAGTCCTTCTTGAAGAGTGCGGTAGCGTATCTTGCTATAGAGTGTCTCTTTCATGCAGTGAATATCATGGCCATACATAGAAGTCTTCATAGTTTTAATAAAAGTAAAGCTATCCCTGTAACAGGCCGTGGAGGCCTATAGGCTTGTGAGACGTCAAGGCTCCCATATTTCCTCTAGAAAATCTAATCACAATGGCGGTCACTTTTTCAGGCTTATGCACCGGTCGCCCTTTATCCCTCAGGAATATTCCTGGTACTCATTTCTGTTAGAGGCTGAGTGGATCCCAAGACCATAGTGCGGCTGGAAGGATAAGGTCAAGTGAAAAATCCGATGACCTCAACGGGAATCGAACCCGCGACCTATATTATAGTGCCTCAACCAACTACTCTGCCGCGCGTCTCCCCGTGCTCTAAGTAGCCCCCCAAAATAGAAGAGGGGAGACAATTAGCCAGCCTCGCAGCAGGCAATCTTGATGACACAACAAGAATCATTCAAGTATCGGCAGTCTTCGCCTTTCCTCCAGCTCAGAAATGGTATTAAAATGAGTAAAGTTGTTCCTGTGCTTAATTAATTAAGCACCACGCAACATAAAGACGTATGGGGGATTGAAGGTATAACTCCACCAGTCTTTACCTGAGCACTAGATGGACGTGAATGGTCAGCTTGAAGTCCGGGCTGCGTTACCCTCGGGGAAAGAGTCCACTGTCCTTTGAATAGAAGGTTGTATGGCCCCAGAACCTATTTTGAAACTGTGGAGAAGAGAAAAATTTCTTGCCGTGACGGGACTAGAACCCAGGCGATCCAGCTCGTAGCCCGTTGTTATATCGACTGAGCTATCCCAGCTCGTTCATTCATGAAGACTCTACTACGTAGGTCTAGAAAGTGCAGACAACAAATTTTCCATGTAGAGATTCAGTTTTCCTGCTGTATCTTGGGGCGAGCCGTAAACGTAACAATAAGAAACGCTAGGTGTCAGTGGATGGGCCAACAGTGACGAATCTTTTCGCTTCCTGATACCACATTTATATCAGAATTATTTACGAATTCCGTCCTCGTTTCTCCCGCATCATCCCGCGATAATTTGCATTTCATATATCCTTTCGTCAGTACAGCGACAAGGTTACTTGTTGGACGTACAAGAAATTTGGGTTCGATTCCGGGGCAAGATATTTCCTTCTTCACATTCTCCTTTCAGCCTCCTATCCAGTGGTCACCGGCGGCTGTTTCCCCGAGGGTCAAGCTGACCACACGCATTCGTTATTATAAAGTCAGTTATGCGTGGGGGTATGTCAGCACTCCCTGGCGTGTCTTCACAGTGTAGTGCTTAGTTAAGTGAAGTGCAGCTAAGCCTTTAGCTTTTTTTGAGCCTGTAGACGTATGTATATGTGGGGGCGGGGACTTAGAGGCGAGTCGGCAACGTGGATTATTTCGCCTTTCTAAAACCAAATTTAAATCCACAAAGAAGACAGCGTCCAAAGTCAGATTGCCCAGAGGTCAGAATGTAGAAGCGGAAGACAAGAAATCAACTATAAAAGCAATAACGAGGAAAATCTATGCGGGTTCCATAAATTGAGGGGGATATTTTATCCAGCTGAGGTGTCTTCTGAAGGACCCTGCCACATGGAATTCGGGAGCCCAGAACATTAACTCACTCTTAGGTGGCGTGTCACCCAGACTCATAACACGTGCCGCTTTATGAAGGTGAGCCAGAGGTTATCTCTTATTTTCACCTCATAGGGACAACTTTGCTTTAAAGGAGGTAGGATAGTTCAGTCGGTATAGTGACAGGCTACGGGCTGGGTGGCAGGGCTTCTATTCCCAGCAAGGGCATGATTATCTTCTTCTCAACAGTGTCCAGTCCGACTCTGGGGTCCACCCAGCCTCCTATCCAATGGGAACTTATAGCGTTTTCTCCGGGGTTAAAGCGGCCTAACGTGAATTTGTTTACTCACTTTCATACAGTGCTGAGATCAAGAATGGGGGAGCTGTACCTCCACTTCCCCATATGTCTTCATGGCATAGTGCTTAAATAATTAAGACCAGAAACAAGTCTATCATTTTATAGACTTTTAACTAAAAGAGGACCATTACAATTTATAGAGGAATAGAGTGTTTGGATGAAAAATAAAATTTAAGTTTTTATGAAAAGTACAAATCCATAAATTGTATATCATCATCTTCTACAAGGATCAGGCCTTTTCGCCTATTGCAATGCCAGGATTAGTCGAACTGGCGGAGTAGTCAGTCTCTCCCCCTTCTTCCTGCTGGGTGATAATGAAACAGCTTCTGCATAATTCGGTCTGTTGGCATTCTTATGATGTGCTGCTAGTCATTTCTTATATATTTCTTTTTGCCTAGATCGAATATGGTCAGTTCCTCTATAGTGTCTTCGTTTCTCTTTTCGTACCTTTTTCGACATCCTGGTAAATTTTATGTCACGTAATAGAGAGAGACTGTAGACAAGGTTTAGATTGGAAAACTGAATTTACTGAACTCTTGCGTAACGTAACTACAACTAACTACGACAGTAACGCTATTTCACACACTCTGCATTTTACTACAGCACGTACGAAGTCTCAGTCTGCTGTATCTTCACTGGTTTCTGCCTGGTAGCGGCTTCCAAAGCCGTAGCTTCCTCAGCTTCCTTTTTAATGTTCTTAATGGCCGGCGACTGTCTCACAACTCAACCATTTCTCCAACAGACTAACTCCCAGACTGTCTGCCATCTCACACCAACCTCCTATTCTTCTCACTGCAGTCTTAAGACTCTTTCATATTCGTAGCTGCTCCTCGTTATACAGCCTCAGCAGGGACCGCACAGAAAACACCGCTTCCAACTGTTCATTTGTTGTTGCGTGCTTGTCTCTTGCAGTCATTACCCAGCAACGGCTGTTGTATAGCTGCTTATTTCACTGTCGTTGCCTAACAACGCGTCCGCATGTCACAGTAATTAAATAAATAAAAGACAAACGTATTTCACTTGTTAGTTGCTAAATTATTTATAATTCATGTAATTCAAAATATTTATATATTAAGAGCCTGTAACGTCCAAGATGTCCTTTACAAAAAATTCCAGTTTTGGCCATTGTATTATTCTGAGTCTGACTGAAGAAAATCATGAACATCTGAAGGACTTTTATCAAATGGCCTTCTCAGTCCGATATACGTCACTCATCCGGATGTAGTGATCCTGGACAGGGACCAAATGGTCGATAAAGCAGCCAACTACACAATTAGGCTATTTCGTAGGAAAACAATTTTGACAGGAACGAAGTGAGACAAGAAAAATAAGCATATCATTGCACAGAGTGTGCGGCAGCAGCAGAGGGCTCGGTCATTTCTTGGAATGGAATGAGACGGTGGGCATATTTCTGTTCGTGACACAACACAATATACAAATCGCCGACCAGATGTGCAGTAATACTGAAAGGGCGATTTTAATATAAATGTGTATCTTCAATAAAGCATTTATTTCCCTACTCGTGTCGGCACCCTTACTCGTACGTTCTCCTTCACCTGCATCCCTGAATTACGCGTCTTATAGGCCCACGTACTGAATTCTCTCTCAGATAAATACGTTGTTTATCACACCGCCATTTTAGTAGGATATCTATGCGAAGATAAATATATACAATAAATAAAAAATACAGTATTCCTATAGGTTGAGACAAAATATTAACAAACAAACAAACTCCGTGATTTTAGCCCGCAAAACGAACTATACCGACCGAGCGACCGCCGCTTGTCGACGAAGTTTAGTGCCAGCTTTTGCGGATAGAGGGTGTCGCGTGGTCAGGGCAACAAATCCCCACAGCCGTTAATTTCGGTTTTCTAGACCAGAGCCGCTATTTCCTTGAAATAGCTCCTCAATTATCATCACGAGTCTGAGTGGACCCCGTTCCAGACCCACTACTTCTCAGATCTGTATCTACCGACTACTAGACCACAGAGGCGGTCATTAACACATAAGTTAAATATATCTCATTGTTCTATTTCGTCTTTGTGATTTTCAGCTTATTTGAGTCCAGCGGTTCACAAAATTACTGATTCTATAAGAATAAATTGATTTCAATTCGCTTTAAGCTATTCTTGGATAAATTTCTTCCATGACTAACAAGCCTAATTGTTCAAAATGCAAATTCATCAATGATGATTCTTGTGTTCTCCTCGAAAATCCTGCTCTCAGAATTCTGAAGAGAATGCGCGCATCATTACCTCCCCCCATTAAACATTTGTCTATGCAATCCTAATATTTCCTCACGATTATAAAATTAACATCACACCTAACTGTCAATTTACCCTTGATTTCTAAAGATTTCACACATCTCTGACTACAGATTTATGATCACAGAGCCTTGTTATTTTTCAATTATCCTACAGACGGTGTATCTTTGATAAATATGTAAACGTATTATCACGTCCCAAATACTCGTAGAAAGAAAGTCAAGAAGGCGCAAATGATGAAACATACATATATTTGTGTCCGCCTTCATATGAGTTTTCGCATGCCTGAGTAATACTGGAAGCGATTTTACTTCTGCAACATATTCGCTCATGTGCATTGAAGGCATACGCCTCCATACGCTAAATGAACGTTTTATAATTTACTGGCCGCGCCATAGCTCCAGCGGTTAGTCGCTGGCATTCCACCGGGGTGGCCCGGGTTCGAGCCCTGGTCTTCTCAAATGGGATTTGTGGTGGACAAAGTGGCACTGGGGCAGGTTTTCTCCAAGTACTTTGGTTTCCCTTGCCAATCTTCATTCCACCAAATTCTGCATCAACATAATCGCCCGGGGCAGGTACAATAGGCCAATCAGTGGCCGACGTGCCGAGTGGATCCTGCTGGACTCCACCCCCACTATGCGAATTAAAAAAAAATTAAATTTACTGCAACATATACCTAACTGCAAATACTGTGAATGGACTTCTCTCTTCTTCCTGATCAAGAAAAAAGTGAAGAACATGCACCCTGAAGGAGTGATCCATATAAGGAATTTATTAATCACAGTATGGCCAACATATCAAACAAGAAATAATCGTTTACCTTCCTTTGATACTACACGGCCCGCATAGAAAACGACGCGTAAAACAATGGTTCTATTATTGTGTGTATTCGTTGCTGCGGTAACGTTTTTACAGAGCCGTTGGCTAATAATGATCGCAGGAAACGTACGTACACAGGCACACAGACGATAGAAGGGATTTACGGAGTAAGATTGTTTCAGGCATTCGAAAGTTAACCCGGGGGGGGGGATACATAGGCACAGAGAGCCTGATCTCATAAGCCCACTTTTATTCTTTTAAAAATAAGGAAATTAGGTTAATAAAAATATTGAAATCTGCTGCATTTTTAAATATATATATTTCTTGCGTTAAATATTTATCATGGTTTCAGAATTGAATTCGGAAAAATATTCAGTTTCAAAATTTACAAATTATTTATAATGTCACGTGTTTCCTGGGCAACGCGGCAAGAAATTCTGTGGGTCTCGGATTTGGACGAATATTTATTGGAGGATCGCTCTTTGCACTCTTTACAATTATCCACACTTATAGCGACTTCGGACGTTTCCTCTTCAGTGTTACACACTCTCGCACCGCTAATCTCCGTGAAGTGTCTTCTGCTCTTCGTTCTTCGAAGCTCGCCTGGCTCCCTAGCTCTCGTCGAATACGAATTAACTGGTCTCTTGCCGAAGTTGGACTGTTATATTCTGCACTCGCGCTGAAAGGGGAACGCCTTGTCGAAGGGTTTAACTTCGCACGCGAACGAATCTACTTTTGCCGCGCGGATTCAACAATTCTGCTTCTGTTGGGTATGCAGTTTCTTATGCAGCACGCGTTCTCATTGCCCGTTGCCCAGCGATGGATGTCCTATAGTCCGGCTTTCAGGCAGCACGTCACAATATATTTCTTTAATCCAAACTTTTAATTTCCTAACACACAAGGATATTTAATAGTACCAAATTTCTGAAAATATAGGCTATCAGTTGCATTTATTTTTACTTTTGAATAATTACGGAAGCAATCCAGGGGACTGTATTGGAGATGGTAATGTAGTGTAATTGTGTACAGAGTTCGTTGCATTCAATTAAAAGCTTTATCCCACTGATATGTTGGGTTTTTGGACTTTATCCATCGTCCTGTTTTTTTTAAGATAACAAATAAAAACACGACGTTTCGGAAACTGGATCTGTTTCCGTCCTCAGGTGAAGGAAAACACCTATTCAGTTGGGTCCGTTAGAAAGAGCTAGCCTCAGTCACTGGATAAAGTGATAAAGTCCAAAAACCCAACATATCAGTGTGTTATACACCATCGTCAGAATCCTATAGTAACTACTTAAAAGCTTTATGTGTTTTTATTAATTTATATTTTTCGCCCATACTTTTTCACTCACAAGGGATTCGATATTAGCCTACCCCTAAATTATCTGAGTGAAGACAATATCACAGTTCATCAGCTTCAAGTGCTGCGTTCCATTCGATTAAATCCATGAGGCATAGGCCTTTTTCAGAAGCTAATTATAGTAGCTCAGGAGAATAAGAAATTTTTGTCTTTTCTGAAAACCGAAAGAAAATTTCCATATTCACATATGCCCCTTGCCTCCGAACCGTTTCTTGAACAAGATGAATGAGTCCAAATCCTCACAACATACTTCTTGAAGATCTATTTTAAAACTACCTTCCCTTCACGTCAGTATCTACCAAGTGATTTCTTTCCTTCAGGTCTTCCGACCAGTTAAATCATATAACTTACAATTTGCTTTCAACAATTTCATCTCGTCGATGTTAAGTGTATGGCCAGGCTCTGCTGGGTGCCAGGGTGTCGTATGCATAAGCAACTTAAGTAAAGACTATTTTGTTCCGGGATGTGAGGCTATGTAATCGTGTTGAAGTTTACTTAATCCGTCAGACCTCACGGTGTCACGTCCCAAAAGAGAGAGACCGCCGCGAGAGGCTCATAGTTATACTTAGCCGAGCTGACACACTGTGTCCAGTGCAGCAGGCCTGCTACCTGTGAGCGTAATCAAAATCACACGCGATTAAATTAAGGTCTAAGTGGCCGACAGACGGATGAAAGCGAGAGACAGCGTAGCATTTCACAGCCGTGTTTTAACAACTAATTGCTCTGTAAATATTCTTTAAGTATAAACTTCAGAAAAGATATCTCGTTTACATTCAGAGCGCTCAAACGCAATCCTTGCTAATGCTCAGCTTACCCACTCGCGAGTTCACGACCCTACGATCATGAGACGGTTGAGTGTTCCGACATCTGCCGCTGAGATGTTTTCGCACTGTGCATTTGTAGGGAACTCGACGGCCAAGCTAAGACAGCAAGAGAAATCTGGGAATTTCTGAAGCCGTTTTTCTCACATGCTTCAGGTTACGTAGTGAGACTAGCAAAAATTATGCATTAGTGATAATATAACATGATGGTCCAGTTGTATGAATATTTATTCTTGTATATTTTCCGCCTACATTAGATTTGTCCGATACATGAGTGTCAACAAATTTTCGCATTGTCGCCATCAGAATCGTCAGGCTAAATTTTTGTGCCCCTTGCAAGAACTGAGACCCCTTATAAATTATTCCGAATTTTGATAATCTCTCCTTCTCCTATCCAAGTTAAATTCCATGTCGTGAGAAACACAGTATATGGCGGAACAGTTCTATAAGCACAAATAGTTTTGTATAAAGAAGCATAGCTTCCCCCTCCTTCCAGAAAACCCCTCTGCGTCTGAGAGTTTTGCAGTACAGGTCCGCCCGGCCCTGGTCACCATGTTTATTTTCGTTGACATGCAAATTACGGATACCTATATTCGTGATCGCCGATCACGGTGGCCGCGCGTTCTAAGGCATGAACTCTCTTCGCTCGCTCGAACGCTGGGATTGTGGGTTGGAATCCCACTCAAATGCATGGATATTTGTGAGTGCGTTTATTCTGTGTTTGTGTTGTGTGTGTAGGTGGCAGCCCTGCGACGGACTGATCCCCCGTCCAAGGAATCCGACCGACTGTCTTAAAAGAGATTACGAAAATGAAGTAGAGGCTAGGGCCCAACAATGGGCTGTAGAGCCATTGATGACTGACGTATTTATGAACGCAGACGTTCTAATGCCTAAACCAGGAATCCATTAGCCATCGTCATCAGATTGAAACATAAAGACAGGTTCCGCGCTCTCGTTATGATGTTGCTCAAGTTCAAGAAAATATTACCTTACAAAAGCTGCATTGCTATTTTGATTCAGTCGCAATTAAAATTTCATGATTCCTTTTCTAATACAGAAAGAGCCGAATACTATCTGGAAACCCATCAAACATCTAAAAAAACCCAAGACACAGATACATCCTATGAGAAATTAAATGGAGCCGCAAACATTGTGGGCAAGAAGTGATGAAGAAAAAGCAGCTATGTTCTCTGAATATCTTGCTACAGTTTTTACACCATATGATGACCATACTGATAAAGGAATAGAAAGACAAATATCATCAGCATTATACTAGAAATAAAATTTTTCACAGTTAAAGAAGTGCAAAACGAAATAGCACTCCTAAATTCAAGAAAAGCACCTGGCATTGACGAAGAGACTCCCATAATGTTAAAAGAAATGTCAAGAAAAGGATTAGTACTCCTCACATATATATTTACTGCTATTCTCAAACATAAATAGTGGCCAAATCAGCTAAGAACAGCAGAAATAATCCGGATCCCCAAACCAGGCAAAAATCCTAATAGTGTGTCATCCTAACGTCTTATAAGTTTATTACCCATCATATCTAAGCTCCTCGAAAGACTTCTCTTAAAGAGAATAAGGTCCGACCCAAATACAGAAGAATGGATACCATCACATCAATTTGGTTTTAGAGAAAACCACTCCACTGTACACCAGATACATAGAATAACACACAAAATACACCAAGCAATAGAAAATAAAGAATACTGCACATCGCTCTTCCTCGATGCAAGTCAAGCGTCTGATAAGGTATGGTATCCAGAACTGCTGTACAAAATCAAAAACTATCTGCCCATCACTTATTTCCACTTACTAAAATCCTGTATAAATGGCAGAGAGTTCAGAACGAGAATAAATGATAGTATATCTAACAATTTTGCAATAAAATCAGGTGTACCACAAGGCAGTGTCTTAGGCCCACTACTTTATTTACTGTATACAGCAGACCTACCAGCCAATGCCAACACAACAATGGGCACATTTGCGGATGATACCGTGATCCTCTCAGCCAACACAGATCCAGCAATAGCTAGCTTCACTTTGCAAAATCATCTAAATCAAATACAAGAGTGGACAAATACATGGAAAATAAAAATCAACGAAACCAAGTCAGTGCAAGTAAACTTCAGTCTAAGAAGAGAACAATGTCCTGCAGTTTTCTTTAATAACATACAAATACCTGAATCACCCAGCACAAAATACTTAGGTATTCATCTAGACAAGCGTCTAACCTGGAAGGAACACAGTACTAAAAAACGCAAACAGATTGATTTAAAAATCAAAGATAAGCATTGGTTAACTGGAAGAAATTAAAAGCTCTCATTAGACAACAAAATCTTACTTTACAAACAATAATAAAACTAATTTGGGTATATGGAGTGGAAATATGGGGATCTGCTAGCAAAACCAATATTTCCATAATCCAAAGATGTCAGTCAAAGATACCACGTATGATTATTAACGCCCCATGGTATGTTTCCAGTATAACACTCCATGAAGACCTGAAAGTGCCGCTAGTGAAGGAAGTCATAAAAGGGAAAAGCACAAGATACCACAACAAAACAGAAGGACATGAGAACGTACTAATGCAACCGCTACTGGAACCGCACAATGGGCGAAGACTAAAAAGGAATTGGCCAGGCGACCTGAGAGAGGGTTATCGACGACTTATCGCTGGATAAGCCCTCTCCACGTCACGGGAAATACTACAGCTAATTAGCTTATAGAATCAAATGTAATTCTGATTGCTAATTTTATGTATATAAAAAAGAAACAGCCGTGATATTGCAGTTCACATTCAGGATATCGCAAGGCTGCCATGTTGGTACCATTTATGATAAGATATTGAGTGCTGCGAGAAGATTTCCTTTCTTATGATATTCTAGAACTTACAGCGGATTTGTACCAAAAGCTTTAGTATATTCAATAAAAGCGAAGAAAATCGGCACGTAGAACTGCAGAAACTCCTTCATGATACTTTTCAGTACACAGGAATGAATATTAATAGCCCACGCCTGTATTAACATAATGTATGCCGCCCAACCGCGAACCACCGATCACAACGGCGGTGCGGTCTAGGGCATGAACCGTCTCGGCCCTCTCGAACACTGGGATTGTGGGTTCTAATCCCACTTGAGGAATGGCTGTCTGTGTGCTGTTATTCTGTGTTTGTGTTGTTTTGTGTGTACGTGCCTTGCGACGGGCTGATCCCCCGTCAAAGGAATCCTACCGACTTCATATAGATTAAGAAACTGAAAAGGCGGCCAAGGTACACAAGGGTTATAGAGCCATAGATGGATGGACGGTTGGAAGGACGGACGGATGGATGGATAGATAGATAAGTAGGTACCGCAGAACCTGTAGTACCGAAAAGGCAGCATTGAATGCTCTGTTAATTACACACAGTACTTGAAATAATTTCTTAAAAGAACAACCAATACATGAAGGTTTCTTATGCGTAACCTGTTGTGAAACTCTAAAATAATGCTCTGAAAGACATCATTATGTTATGCTTGAATTTCGTGTAAAAACGGGTGCATTCATTCGTCAAAGATTATTTATGAAGGATCCTATATCTTCTATTCACGAGGCTCTTCCCCTGCATAAAAAAGATTATTTTGTCTTGTTTTAAAAGAAATTTTGAGGTAACTAAACATCTGTTGAGGGAATTTCATATCAAACAAGCGTCTCTGGCTCTCTGTAGATCCTTTGTACGAGGGAGCCATGAGGAGCCATGGCTGTTCACTCACTCTTACTTACAATTTGCCGAAGCAACATTTATTGTTGTAAATTAAAACGCAACTAACTCAGAGAAGCTGATAATCTCTCTATTTTCAAAACATGGAACATTAAGGCCAGTTACTTTGTTCAAACAAGTGAGAAAACGGGACCTATTCTGAGCCAGAAGAAACCACTCCATAAAAGTATAATAAATCATCCCATCTGTACTTGAATACCCGAAATAATATATTTTTTCAGGATTTCTTATGAAAATTTTTGTGTGCATTCCTCTTCATCTACAGATTAAAAAATTTAAGGGTGAAGCTATCCGTGTAATAGATCATGAAGGCCGATAGGGTTGTGAGACGTCGAGGCTCCCATATCTTGTAGACAATCGGCTCATAGATGGTGGAAAATTGTCAGCCTTACACCCCGGTCACCCTTTACCCCCCGGGAAGATTTCTGGTACCCATTTCTCTTAGAGGTTGAGTCGACCCGAGGTCCATAGTGCGGCTGGAAGGGTTAGGCCAATTGAAAATATATCTATCTCATCGGGACTCGAACCCGCGACCTTCCGGCTTGTGGCATAGTGCCTCAACCAATTGCGCTACCAAGTGCCCCGTATAGAGAATAAAGCATTATTAGTATTTCTTTGATAACATGAGAAGTTCGTAGTTGTTGTAGAGATCTTTGAAGTAATTATATTGACTGGCAACAAAGTCTGATATAATTAAATAAAGAACAAGGTCTTCTCTGCATTGCTGTTTTAATATCCATTTGTAACTATTTTAATACAAATTGATGGAATGTTAGTTGAAATATGAATGTATAAGGGGTGGGCCTTCTCGGCCCTTGCACCTCGACCTACAGCGATCTACGTATTGTGCTTTCAGTTGAAATAAATATGTGCCTTCACTAGCATCGACTCTAGATATAATCAGAAGTAGTGCGAAAAGTGTTTCATCCAGTTAGAACACTGTAGAAGATTGGTTAACCTTTATATAGCTACAAAATTTAAAATTTGTATCTCCAAACCTTCTGAAACGTTTACGGAGGCAGACTCCTCGCCCTCCTTATAATCATGCATATTAATAAAGTTTAAGTTCAATTTCAGAGTTATAGACTTTTAGATTGTAAAGGTATGTGGATTTTAGTAGACAATTATAATTAATGGATTCTAAAAGATTCTGACGATGTTGTATAACGCTCAAAATTACTGGGTTTTCGGACTTTTGTCCATCGTCTGGTATTCTAAAAACTAGAAAAAAACAATTTTTCGTAATGAGCTTAGCTCTTTCTAAGAGACTCAACCGGGTAGGTATCTCCTCCTTCACATGAGGACGGAAACAGATCCAGTTCCCGAAACGTTCTTTTTCTAGCGTTTTAGAATACCGGACGATGGACAAAGTCCGAAAACCCAGTAATTCTGTGAGATATAATTAGGTAAATGTTATTATTGTATTGTGGCTAATTTACTCCATGCAAGAACTGTTGAGTACAGAAACAGCCGCTGCTAAGTAATACACGCACGCAACAATATAACAACCCGCTTCTAGGCAACGACTCCGCAAACATTGTCGCTACAACGAACACAAGGCAACAGCAGAAGAACTGCCGTTTCAATATTACGGCCCGTAAACACCTTTCTCCGTAATGATGTGAAAACAGTAGGGAGTCCATTGTTATAAAGATACGCGCCGAGACTGGTTGCTAGGCAATTGCGTTGTAAACACGCCTCTACAAGAATATAAAAGGTTTTCTATCTGGTCCGTTCCGAAGGAAATCTTGAGAGTGTAAGAACTAAGTGCAGTTACAACTCGTCAATATCCAATAAATCGATTCGCCAATCCAAACCCTTCTACAAGTCACTAAAACACGTGACAATATATTTATTTCTCAAGAAAATGTCCGGGCCTAACAGTCGTAGTAAGGGAAATTTTTTTACCATTAAGATAAAGAGGTCGGAGTTTTGTGACATGTACAGATTATATACTATTGTTAGGATATGCTGCAACTGATTTGGCATTTAGATCGGCTGACAAAGGAATGAAATGTATACAGAATTTCAGCTTGAAAAATTATTTCAAAAGGGCTACTTGGTAGACCTAGAAGGGAATGGGGATGTGAGAGTTTCAGGCAGATAAGTTGGTTAAGAATGGAGGTGGGAGCATGAGATTATCCTGTATAGTGTTTTCTATCATCTAGCAGTTCTGAACCTTCGGAGTCCCTACTAATTATGTGTTGATTATTATTGATATTGTTACTGCACATGGCCAAGTATTATAGGCCTATTGTAATTTGTCTTGCAGGCACAATAGATCTTAAAAATATGTAACCAGTCTAAAATGTTCTTAGGGTTGAGAGAGTAAAGGATAATGTAGAACCTTTACAGTGAAGAACTTATAATTAATGTCGTCATCATCATCATTGTCCAGAATTACCGGGTTCTTGGACTTTTTCTATCGTCCGGAATTCTAGGAAATTACTATTATTATTTTTATTATCATTATTATTATTATTTTACTTATTGGATTTTTATTATTATCTAACTTGCCTTGTTATACATTTTGTCTTTTTGTGTATGTTCCCTTTTTTGCTCGCGGTTAGTTTTTAATTTGCTTTTGGGCTATTCGTTAAGCGCGTGAATAAATAAAGAATTGAACTCAATAATATACATTGTACTGTTTCTGTAATCGGCCTTGTAACTGTTGACTCCACATGTAAACAACAAATAATTGAATTGAATTATTGTACAAATTCCATATGAAGGTCTCAAATATAAAAGCAAAATGATGGTTTATTTCCAAGAAATTTTGTGAGGTCAGAATTAATGGAAGAGGGAAATTAGTAAAAAAAGTTATACGAACGTAAATATTGCAAGATATAGACCTGTTGCTAAGTAATGACTCGGTAAGCAACGCCCGCTGTTAGGCAACAGATACCTAGCAAAGCAACAATTGAATTACAACAATGAGAAGCGGTGTTTTCTACGCGATCCATGTAGAAGTATTATAGGTAGGACAGGTGTATAATTTAGTAGTTGAGTTTAATCAATCAGAAGATTAGGAGGTTAGTGTGAGATGGCCGCCAGCCTGAGAGTCAGTTGTGAGACATTCCCCAGCCTGTAAGGACCTAAGCAGAGTACATTGTTAGGATCCGTTACCAGGAAACGGCTAGTAAAAACTAACTGAGAAGACTAAGTATATCATGTAGCGAGAAGACGAGTGCATGAGTTAGAGAGAGAGAGTTGTAATTATAGTTACAGTCTCTAAGTGGTAAATAAATCCAATTACAATCCAAACCCTGACTGTAGTCACGCCATACGCGTGATAATATTATTATTTTATTATTATTTGAGGGGGTGGGTTTCCCCATGCACCGCGACCAGTGGTCTTTTGTACGTCCCCCTGTGATATTCTACCAGTCTCTATACCCAACCGATACTGGTGCGTGCCATCAGTCCCGACTCAGCCAGCGAGTTCGGCCTCTACTGGCTCAGCGGTATCTAGATGCTTCCCCCATCTACCAGAGGCGTTAGAGACTATTGTTGGGCGGGAAACGTCCTTGTAATTTGGCTCAGAGACCTCCTTGAGGCATGAGGTTCTTTTATGTACCGTAAAGCTACGACACGGGACCCACGGCTTAAAGTCCCTCCCGGAGGACTTGTTCCCTGAATTTTTCCGCCCTTAAAAATTCCACGACCTCCGCCGGGTTTGAACCCGCGTACCTTGAGTCATGAGGTTGGAACGTTACCCCTAGACTACGGAGGCCGCTACGCGTGATAATAACTTGGATGTGCATAATAAATGAAAGCCGAGATTCAAATCACCGAAGTCATTTATAGAAGAGAGCCTTGTTGCACAAAAATGAAACTTTCAGAGAGACGGAAAAGAAAACAGACTCTGAGGAGTGAAATGGGTAGCGGAGTCGAATTGTTTCATCTCTCCTGTCTGATGCAATGATGGCAATTCGTAGTATTTTAATTCCACAGCTTTCTCACATCCTTAAGGAGCAACTAATTAGAATGCATTCCATAGGGACTAGCCCCATGGAACAAGGTTCTTCTTAAGAAGCTACCGTTCACGCAGATGGTCAAGAGCTTCCTTACAATTGTGAGACCCCGAGATTCGTTGCCTTTCTTACAAAATCCTACTAGTTCATATCCAGAGCCAGACGATCCACACAGCATCACCATACACACACTTGTCTCTCGATCTGTAAGATACGTTGCACTGCAAATTACTTGCATCTCCCATCTCATCCTCCTTGAGATGATCATCCTAATAATTTAAGAATTTTCTGGTTATGCACAATTCTCCACCCTTGTGTTATTTATTTGTTTCCTTATTTATATTCTATTTTAGTACGCTAAGTATCTCGGACTGCCGGTCACGGTAGCCGAGCGGTCTAAGGCATGCACTGTCTTCGCTCGCTCGGAAGCCGGGATCGTGGGTTCGAATCCCACTCAGGGCATGGATGTTTGTGTGCGTTTTTCTGTGTTTGTCTACAGATAGAGGCCTTGCGACGAGCTGATCACTCGCCCAAGGAGTCCTACCGAATGTGTAAGATCTAGTAAACCGAAGTGAAACGGAGAGTTTCATGGAGGTAGGCCTAGGCCNCAAGGAGTCCTACCGTATGTGTAAGATCTAGAAAAACCGAAGTGAACGGAGTTCATGTAGGTAGGCCTAGGCCCACTGGGGCTGTAGTGCCAAGGAAAAAAAAATACCTCGGACTATGTAATTTCGAATGATAGGATAATTAATGTTCAATGAACTGGAATTGATGTCGAAGGAAGTGTTTGTAGCCTAAGTCTTTCAGCCACAAACTACAAACTAGGTCCAGATATCTATCTCAGGATTCTGTCCTCAAATGTCATCGCTTTATACATCTAACATTCAGTCCAAATAAAAGAACGTATAACATTTAAAGGGTGGATGATTGATGAATGATGAATCTGAAAGAATACGGAAGGAAATGTTCGTGACGTTATTTGTTCATCCTCACGTTCCTCTCTCTGTTACTCTGCTGTTTTTCTTAGCATCTTGTTCTCAAACGCCATCAGTCTACACACCTGCAGGTCCAAATGTTAGACGTATATGGCATTAAAACGTTAATCTTGTGTAACGACTCCGAAGATCATTGTTCACAGAATAAATACGATAGGCTTACTTACCGTGTAACTTGCCGGCCGGTTTGCGAGTCATATCCAGAGCCTGATCCTGCGCCTGCGCTCTCTCAAGAGTTTCCTGACCGCGAGTCATCAAAATGTCTGCTATAGAAAATGGAGTCACAGAGGTCAGTGAATTGCTGCACGGGATCCTTACCAATTGTTCCATTGTCGATGTCTATGATTTCACACGAAATTTCACCAAACAATGTAATATTTATATTTCAGTCCATGGAAATATTCCAGTTTGCTTTCATGGCTTTGGAATTCCTGCTCTTTATTCTCTATCAGACATTCTTAATTCTTTCTGGAACTCGGTTTATACGGGATAATATTGCATTCACGTGTAGCAAGAGTAGGGTCATTTCATCTCAGGCTACATCCGGATCTTCAATCTCCATGCTGCATCTATTATTTCTGTAGACAAGGTTCCTCAGTGTCCACCCCTCTATGAGACCTGAAAGAAAATGAAACATGAAGTAATACTGTGTAAACACTGTTAGATGATATAGTAAGTTATGCTTATGGGCAGACCCAATGGACAGAATTCTTCAACCTAACTGTTGCCAAGCAGAATAGCCCGTCTTGAGAAGCTGATGATCCCTCAGCTGGTCAAAAATTTCCAAGACTCTTATGGGTGTGTTTCACTGTCTTGTTGATCATCAATCTATTTCAAAGCCAGTTGAATCTAGTCTACATTCACAAAACACAATTTAGATCTGTCTTAGTATTATCCTGTCAACACCTGGATCTACCTGGTGGTCTATGTCCCTTAGGGTAAAACTAAAGTTGTCCCTATCCTTAACTAATTAAGCACACGCCATGAAGGCGTATGGAAGAGTGGATGTATAAATGCACATTTTCTTAACACCGGCTCTAGTTGGAGGTGAGTGGTCAGCTTCACGCCCTCGCAGCTTTACCCCAAGGGCAATAATCCCGGGTACCCATTGGATAGGAGGCTGGGTGGACCCTAAAGCCTGTCTGAACAACGCGGAGAGGAGAAAAAGCCTCGCCCCTACCGGGACTCAGTTTCCGACACCTCGGCCGTCCAGCGTTAATGCTCGTCACTGTTTGGCCCACACCCCTGCCAGAATACTTGCTCAAGCGAAGGCGCCCTCAGAACCATAAGAACCCAGTTAGTTACTTCATGTGATGTTTGAAGTCCTCAGGCCGGTGATTTTAATGAATGTTATCTTCTGGATGTTTCACGTAATCCGGTAAATGTTCGCAGACGTTTTGGAGGAAGAGGGGTCGAAGTAAGTATCAGACAGGAAGCTTACTGTGTTTGCTGCTTGTTTGTGCGGCACGCAATTCATTTCTGAAGACGAGGCAGTACTTTCCTCCTAAACGTCGGTAAACTTCTACCAGAATTCACGGCATCTTCTAAGTCAGAATTATTCAATGGTACCACATTCTTCCACTAACATAGTTTTTAATTTCACTTCCTGTCTAATGATTTGGGATAGCTCAGTCGGTATAACGACGGCCTATGGGCTGGAAGGACGGGGTTCGATTCCCGACAGGCGTAAAATATCCCCCACCTCCACATCGTCCACTCCGGCTCTGGGGCCCACCTAGTCTCATATAAAATGGGTACAGGGGCTCTTTCCCTGGGGATAAAAGGCCCTTAACATAAAGTTGAGCACTCACCTTCATCTAGTGCCGAGGTCAAGAATAGTGGAGGTATACCGCCACGCCTCATTACGTCTTTAAGACATAGCGATTAATAACTTAAGCACAGGAACAGCTTTGTCTTTGCTGATGGTCTAGTTCATTTTGGCCTATAGGCAGAATATACTTCCCTCGAATGATAGTCAAGTCAACTATTAGGTCTTTTTTTCTCAAAAGAGAAACATACAATCGTTTTCTGGTTCTGAGCCACGCTTGAGCAATCCGCTTTCCTGTTCTCCCACTGAATGTAAAATGTTTGCAATTCTCCTTGCACCACAGTATCTTCAGTGAAAGTTTTGGGGTATTATTTCAGGTTCGCGTCACTGAGCTCATGCACGTGCTAATAGAACACAGCCTATGATTGCTGAACATAAGAAATAGGGTTCCCTTAAACTTCTCAGAATACTGTGAACATTATTATGAGCAAACTTTCGGAGTATTAGTTTACGTTTGCGTAACTTACTTACGTCTCAACGATCATAAGACATTTAGAAGAAGAATGAAGAAGACACGAATGTCAAGCAAACATGACCCCAATTCAGAGAGAACAATTGAGAGATTCCGGAACTACGTCACTCCAGAATTGCGGCTATTCTTCGTGAGATTGAAGCTAAAGTATTTTATATGTTGGCACCCTTATTCGTGTTTTGATTGAGGAGCCTAATGGGACGAAACCACTAGCAAAACCTAGTTTAGTGTTAAGAGTGATATACAGAATGAATGGATACCATAGATGGTAGGAATTCATGATTATAGCGATGCAATTGCAAATTCAACAACAAAAGTTAATTTATAAATATGTATATAATTCTCATCTCTCAATCTGTACCACAGAGTTAGGTCAGTAAGCACTGGGTAACTTAGAACTTTCGTCAACCAATGAATTAAGTAGCTCGAGATACGTAATTACTAATTATATAATGTAACCGTAGGGTAATTCGGGATTTGTGAACGCGGTTATGAACCTTCCTATTCCAAGGAAGTCGGGTAATTTCTTTACTAGTTGGGCTGTCATTTCTTTATTAAGAAACACTGCTCCAGGACATTATTAAGTACTTATACTAAGCAAATGAACGCTGCTGTTCTGTTTCAGTAATCGACTTTCGAACTAACCAATTCTGTGATACCAGAAGCCCAGAGTTTCGACACCGAGACCAGCCACTCTAAGTTTCTTAGATTTCACATCATCAAGAGCAGATATACTAAGTGACGTGTATACGTATATACTACGTATATCATGATGTTTTCAATTTAGTATTTTTATTTATTCTTTTAAACTCTGGTCGTTTTTAGATACAAATATTTCTATGATAACTATTGTTTCCAAAGATTTAAAATTTTTGTTCTTCTTTAAAAAAAAGACCCCACTTCAAAACCAAAGAAATAGTAGAGAAATTTTTATATTTAGGATAGATCTCACTTTTATTACAACAAAGAACGAGCAAAGAATAGGGAAACACCAGATAGGCATCTTATTGTTAGCTCAGTGTTCTTGTTTCCTTAACTGGTCCTCTTATATCCTACGGTGTCGAGTTTCTTTTTTTTTTTAATTTTGATCATTTTACAGACGGTAGGACTCCTTGGATGAGTGATCAGCTCTTTGCAAGGCCGCTACCTAAACACAGGATAACACAAAAACAGAATATACAAATACACACCCCAAACATCCATGTCTTGTGTGGGATTCGAAACCACGATCTCAGCTTACGAGCGAGCAAAGACAGTACATGCCCTAGACCACTCGGCTACCGTGACCGGCAAAACAATTTTTCCATAAACCTTAAACATGTCACACATAAATAAACCTTTTTCTTTTTATTTTTTTTAATCTATGTAATAAACTTATGGCGGGTATGGAGAATATATGCATCTCTATGTCGGAAGTTCGTATATTTCATCTCGGGCTACTTCACAATTTTGGGCAGAGGTAAGTTTACCAGTTCAAGTTCGGTTAATGTCAATCCAATATGACCCACGTGGAATTTATGTCAGACTTCACGACTTCTCCCGACTAACTGAATAACTTCTCAAGAAGGAATATATTTCTAGAATTTATTCTTAATGCGCTATAAGACGAGTGTTAATATGTAATTGTGAATTAATTTGGCTTCCTCATTAGCAGGTTTTGAAGCATAGATCTGCATCAGATTTCGCAATATAAAGTATTTGGTAGTCTAGCCTATTTATGTTCCTGTAACACCGAACTGAAGCTAGGCGTATCAATGTAACATTTCTCTTGCCACATGCACATAAAGAAATCATTTAAAACATTTTTGGTTGAACGTCGCCGTCGAGCTGTTATGATTCCTGCTTTGTATCTGAGGGATCGCAGGTTCGATTTCGGTCCGAAATCGTACGATCCTGTGCCAAATCATTTTCCTCAGTTCTGTGAGGAAGTTTATGGGGACAGTATCTAAAACTGGGAATAATAATTTCATGATATGTTCATTTTAATTTAAATTTTGTAGCCATGCTCTCTTTCGGTTTTATACTGAAAGGGTTATTTTATAATAGTAAGTGTAAAAACATAAACATTGTGTGAATAGAGACAGATACATACCTAGCACTGAAACAGACCCAGGCACTTTTCATTTCATCCGCTACAAATAAAAATCCACACGTCTGCACGATACCATGAGGATAAACAAACTTGTATCGTGGCTATTAAGTCCACATTTGAAGATACTGATAATCGCCGATGTCGTTTAGATTTCTTGGAAAACAAAATTATCCCTGCTCTACTGTCATGTATTCAGTTTCGCAACATTTTGTTCGAAATACCTTTAATTCGCTTACAATAGTAAAACACTGCTACAGAGGTAAAGAAGTCACAAAACCTGAAGGTAGGTTTTTCACTACACTCGCATGAGATCGGATAAACTAACCTTGTCTTCTGATGAAACTAAAATGATCTTTTCAGCCAAGTTAGCGCGACTCAAGAGTTAGTTAAGAGGGAGGAGCCCATGTGCTCGCTCATCCCCATACACTACGTCGCTCACTCCATACAGAGCAAGAGTGGCATATTGTCACTCTGGAGTCCTAGATGTGTTCATGTTGCCTGAGCGAGTCTTTCCCTCCTCACGAATAGAGGTCAAACACTTGAACCTCTCGTCGTGATTGCCACACTTATTTTAGAGACTAATTTTCCATATGTACTATCCCAGTTGAACGAATCTGACATGTAGTTTTCTCCTACAAAATAACTGTAGAATATACTTTGGAATATACTGCTAGGTATATTTTAAGATACATTTTAAAATATGCTTTGTATATTCAATATGTGCTTTGAGATGTACTTTAAATATGCAATATATGATTTAATTATAGAAGACACACTTTAAAATATAATTTAAATATAAAATATATACTTTAAAATATATCTTAAATACGCTTTATTTATATAAGAAATAATTTAAGATCTTTAAAATACATTTCAATATAAAAGATACACTTTAAAATTTAGATATACTTTAAAACGCCCTTCAGAAATATGTACCATGTAGCAAGAATCCATCCAAACGTATACAGACCGGATTGCCTACAGATCTATTCTACACAATAATAATATGCGTTCTAATATAGGAATAATGTCTGGAATACATATCGAATTATCGTTCTGAAGACAGGCTTCAGTTGCGCAGTGCGAAGTAGGTTATACCGGTGTCAAGGAGGTGCACATGATAACCAGTTACAATTTGGGATATCGATGTACGATAAGGGGACCGTGGAAATAGCTAATAGACAGTGGACACATCTTACCAGGAAACTGAAAGGAAATACGCCAATTAGGCCAATAGAATTCAGATTTAATGAAGAGGAAGAAAGATTTACGTAATGACACTGCTCATAATCTGTAGCCTATTTCTCGCCATATATCATTAGGACAATAAAATTAAGAGCCAAGTGGGACATAGAGTATACGTGGAAGAAGTGAGAAGAGCACTCGGAAAACATGAAAGAAACAATGCTGAATGCAGTCTTCTGGGATGTGGCGTCTTGTAGAACTGCACGGCGCCACATCCCAGAAGACGGCATTCTTCATAGTCACCGCCGTGAAACCCTCAAATCTTACATGAAAGAAACAGATTACTTACGAGACACGGGTGTTGTTCAAGTAATATTAAAATGGATCCTATAATTAATAATGTATGAGGGTGTCAATTGAATTCAACTGGCTGAGGATAGCGAATCTGCTGCATGCGATTAATGGCGCTTTGCCTTATCACAAAATTGGCAACGACGCAGCAAGTTAGGCCTAAGTCAGTTCCGCTGATGTTGTGAAAAATAAATTAACAATAACTGAATTTGCATTTAAATAATCTTACTGTAAACCACATTGATGGTGTAAATCTTGGTTCTTTTACGACAATTGATCTTGTAAGTGAATTTGTCCCAATGAAAAACTTCTCTTGAAGTCTCAGATATTTCAGACGAGGTACGAATCTTCAAAATTCCTTGAAACAGAATTTTCAGTGTTATAAACTTACAAAGTCTACATAGGCATGAGATATACCCCTAAGAAAGCAAATTATTTAGTTGCGAATTAATTGATCTGTTTGTTCCAAACTCTGAAATAATTATAATAGCTTATTTAAGAAAGAAACTCCAGTACTTTGTTACTTATTAAGTAGCGACACTGGAAACTTCAAGAAAAATTTTCGACGATACAAAGTAAGAAAGGATCACTGTAGTAAATCATATTTAGTAATATATAGACCTAACTTCCTGCAGTTTTAGGTCCAAGCTGCTTGCAAGTTGTCTCTTCTTTTCAGATTTTCAAATTAAAATGTTTATTTCGTTTGATCAACAATGTAAATTCTGAAAATTATCCTTACTTTACTCTCTCCTTCGTCTCCTCTGCCCAACTGCACTCCTCTCTCTCTCTCTCTCTCTCTCTCCATGGAAACAACGACATTTAAGTTCCTTGTAAAGTTAACTATGAAGATTATATTATTTTGGATTCAAAGGCCTGTTATTTAGTAAGTGTTTCACCAAGGTTGACACTGCACAGACTGTGAACATTACTGTGTTGTGTAATATGACATCGTACAGTCTGGCATCAACCTACAAGACTACACGTCATCACATTCCACAACACAATAATTTTGTGGTCAAAGTAAAGGATTTTCTCGATGAGCTCTTCTTCTTCACACATTCTAGTAGTCCTGTCAGCATACAATGATTTTCAGATTGCTCTCTGGAATGTGTTTTTGGCGATGTGTTGTCACCCTGGTGATATTTTAATATGAATATTTGCCAATAACCGTAAACAATGCCTCGATCTTAATTCCTAGAAACGAGTTAGAACTCAACTATCTGTTTTTCGGAAAGCTGAAAATTCAAATTCTTGTAACACACTTTTAAAGACTCCTTTCAGAAATATCCTAGCATTTCTTTGCAAAGTGGACTCTTTTATCATGAACTTTCCTTACCACAATGTTGAATGCATTCCTCTGTCCTCTTATACTTGTTACTGATTCAGCCTGTTTGTATCTTCATTGATCAGGTAAGATGTAAATTTATCCCTGTAACAGGCCATGAAGGCCCATAGGGTTGTGAGACGTCGAGGCTGCCATATATTCTGTAGATAATCAACTCACAGATGGCAGTAAGTTTATCATCTCTACTCGTCGACCGCCCTTTACTCCCCAGGAAGATTCCCGGTACTCATTTCTATTAGAGGATGAGTCGACCCCAGGGCCGTATTACGGCTGGAAGGATTAGGTAAATTGAAAAAGTCCATAGTGCCTCAACCAGCTACACTGATTACATTGATTAATATGCTTTTATACTGACTGGTACATTTTAATAAGAATGTTTCGACTACTGAGATTAGGTTCATGTATTATGGTTCAGTCTCGAGAGTGATACAGATGAAACAGTCGTTCTGGCATTCACTAAATTTATTTGTGTGAGTCGAAGACGGGACTTGTAATAAGGAGCAGAAACAGGTTTCGATTGCCTTCAATATCGCCATCAATTTACCCTGTATAAGGTACAATTCATAATTCACTGTTACACACCCAAGCGCCATCAGAATATTTTCACTAGTCGTCTCCTGCTAACGTATTTCAAACAGTCTCACTGCGATTAAATCTTCTAATCACATTTCTTATTCTTCTTCAATTCTCTTTATGCTTGCAGCTCCTGCTTCTATTTGCTCTCGCTCCAGTCGATCTCGTCGCTCTACTGCGCTGAACCAATCAAAGTCAAAGTCAAAGTCACTTTACGACTGGCGCTTTACCGCCAATCAGTTTATCATTGCGTCAAACCCCTTGAGACCCACGATCAGAGATTCTTTCCCCAGTTGAACCTTTGCGGTAATAGTCCTTATATAACATCCTCTCTGACGAGATGGGTTTGTCTCTTATGAGACCACATAGAAAACACCTTTCATTCTCGTAGCGTATTATTGTACGCGTTGCCCAGCAACGAGTTGTTTATCAAGAATTTGTCTTCGCGGGAACTTGTTTACAAAGTCATTGTCTAGCAATGGAAATCATGTTACAGTATTTTGATGATATTGCAGCCTATAAATCATTGCAGCATTGAGAGCAACCCGCCAATCTATGCTTAACCAGATAATCTGGTTCACATCAGCAGAACCAATATATTTGTGATTCATTTTAATATCATTCACATTCCGCAAATAAACAGTTGCATTATGAGACTCTCTCAAGCACATAAGCTCATAAACTAACGAAACATGATAATTAAATACAGTAATATTATATAATCCTGTGGGTGCATCAGTTGCCTTACGATCTAGGGTCTTCGCCCTTTCAAACACCGGGGTCATGGATTTGAATCCCACTCGAGGCGTTGATGTATGTCTGTGTTTATTCTGTGTCTTTGTTGTCCAGTACAGGTAGCGGCCTTACGACAGACTGATCCCCCGTCAGAGGAGACTACCAGCTCTGTAAGATTTATAGCCTCATATTGCTTCTGAATGCGAACAGACGAGATGGCCTGATACGTGAAACGAAAAAGAAAGTTTCTCACTTTAGTAAGCAGGTGAGCACATGGACAAAAGGGTAGTGTTAACTACCAAAACGTAGTTCATGGTAGTTTATAGTTTAACTTAGTCTGTCAGAGGGAACTGTACGGTCAGCTGGTGTGCCAGACTGCAGGCCGGCCTGCCGTCCGTCTCGGAGTGCTTTCCATTGATTTCAGCCTTATGTCGCTTCTTGTTTGACTGATTCAACTGGCGACCGTAACTCGAACTCCTCCTACCTTCAGACTGTGCACGTTTCTCTCCACCAATAGGGGAGGAATCTAGTAGTGACGTCATAACACCCTTCACCGAACCAAACCCACAAGCACGCGACTCAATAAAAAGCAAAATCCATTACAAGTACAGCCAAGTGAAATTAGCTCTGTTACCGGGTCTTAAGTCGTTGTAGGCCCATTAAGTTAGTCTGCTGAAATAACAGTCATGCAGCAAGAGTTTGATTTGTGCCACTCTTCACTGTTGAGAGGCTCAACAAGCTCACTGATTATCAGCTATTTTCATATCCACGGAGCAGGTCGTGGAGGCCCATGAGATTATGAGACGTCGAGGCTCCCACAGTTTCTAGAACATCGGCGAACAGACGGCGATTCGGTTGTCAGCCTTACGCACCTGCAGCCTTTATCCCCCAGTAAGATTCCTGGTACTAATTTGTGTTAAAGAATGAGTCGACCCCAGGGCCATAGTGTGGCTGGATGTATTAGGTAAATTGAAAAATCCGATGATTTCATCGGGAATATAAGCCTCAACCTTCTTACTTGTAGCTCAGTGCCTTAACCAACTACGTTACAGCGTGCCTCTCTGTATTCCTAGTAACAAACATTATTAGAATAGACAAACAGATAAGGATGAGAAAAGTAGGCCATGTAGCACGAATCGGTGAGAAGAGACATACACACATAGTTTGGTGACAGAACCTGAAGGAAAGAGACCATTAGAAAAACCTAAATGTATATGGAGATTAATTTTAAAATAAAATGGGAGATTGTGGACAAAAATTCTTACTCAGGACAGGGAACAGTGGCCAGCTCTTGTGAACACCGTGATGAACCTCTGAGTTCCATAAAATCATTGAGATTACTTGAGTGGCTAAGCAACTGTTAGCTCTTCAAGAGGGACTCAGCTCCAGAGAGTCAGTTACTACGTGCGCATATGTGCAACTAACCATGTTTGTGCAATCTCGTCTTTTCTGTAATGTCATTATATCTGTTATCAATTACAAGTTAGGCCACTGCCACTACCGACTCGAAGAAAACAGCCTCAGCTTCTTCCTGTACCTTCTGTGTGTTGTACCTGAGGTTTGTTTAAAGAAATTGCCAGTATCTCAGACTACATAATATCGAACGATTATATGGACAACCTCTGTGGTCTAGTGGTTCCTGGCTACAAACCCAGAAATCCTGGGTTTGATTCCCGGCGCTACCAGATTTTCTGAGAAGTAGTATGCAGTACGTTGAAGTTCATGCAATTTAATAATCAGATCTTAATGTATTCGTACGAGATTTTGCAGCGCACGTAATTAGGATGTTATATTGCAGCATCCTGTTGCACTGCCTAGATCTGACTTTGCGTTTTGCTTTTATGCCGTATGTATGCAACGTCGGTTAACGTTCTCAAGTCTTCTCTTTTCTGCCACTACATATTTTGGCCTAACCGCCATCTTTAGGTGTGCAGGTTGTGTGCAGGTTGAAGCATTCTGCTGCTTGATGTGAAGTTTTGCAGTGAGCAGCAAAATAACATTGAAATTGGCCAAAATGGAAGAGACATCTAGGATGTGGGCTGCATTCTTTTGGGTCATGTTAGGGTGCAGTGGGAGGTTGATGTGGATAAGGTATGAACCTTCGTTTTCCATAAAAGTTGGGGTTTTCTTTTTTGACTAACTCAGCGGTTGTTAATTTCTCTAAAATGATTCTGATGTGTGGAATTAGTTTCTTTTTTATTGTTATTGGGGTGGGATTAAGTCCCTTGTACTACGGCTACTTCTGGCCTATTGTACCAACCTCAGATCATAGGTGAGGGTGATTGTGGAGCAATTGGTGGAATTAAGATTGACAGGGGAAACCGAACTATTCGGAGAAAACCTGCCCCAGCGCCACTTTGTCCACCACAAATCCCACTTGACCAGACCCGGGATCGAACCCGGGCCGCCGCGGTGGAATTCAGCGACTAACCGCTTGAACTATGGCGCGGCCTAATTAGTTAGTTAGTTAGTTAATTAGTGTTGTCACGTGTTTATGGCTCCGTGACCAATAATAAAGGGCATTCGGATTGGATGATAGGATTTATTAACACCTTATACAATCAACTAGTACTTAACATGTAATGCAGCTCTGATTTACGAAATTTACAGTTCACTTTTACACACACATACTAGGATTTTCAGTCTTCACTAGTCAAATCCTGGTAACGGAATTACAAGGGTCTTACTGTGACTAAATCATCTAATTGCACACTACTTCTTCACAGCCTGACTTCTAACTACTAACTTCCCTTGGCTCTCTCCTGCTGACAACTGAACTCAAGTCTCAATCTCGTACTCTCTGCTGTACTCTCTTGTACGCCGCTGTATTCCCATTCTCTTGACTCTGGTTCTTCCACAACAATTCTCTTACAACTCCTAATTCCAATTCTATAATCACCCTAGCTACATCCAGATTCTTGTTATATAGCCTGGGGTCGGACACCATGGAGAACACCATCTTCGGTTGTCGAGTATTACTGTGTAACCTAGCAACAACTTGTAGCACGGTCCACAGTGAACACAGTATTGAGTCGTTGCCTAGCAATGGTTATACGAGTCACAGTATTAATAATATACTGTGTATTATCAACCTCACCAAAATCCTTCCTCTGAAACTGAATAATCTACAAGTTAATTAAACAAAGGACAGAATTTCACTTCATTAATAGGTCTATACATCTATATTCGCCTACATAAATTGACAGAAGTGAGGTGTAAACAAATTTTACAGACAGAATTGTGTATTGTAGTGATACAAACACCTACGTGTAGTATTAAATAGCCAGTATTTCAGTTTTCCTTCACATATATTCTGACCTGAATGTCAGATGCAGGAAATTGGTTGTTACGAACTTCTTGCAATCCATAATAAAGACCAGAACTGTGCTGTTCTTGTCACAGAAGAACTGGATATCCCTGATTGCAGATTCGACAATAAAGTGAAGAGTTTCATTATACAGAACCTCTCTGGATTGACTCTAAAATAATTCTTGTTATTTCTCAAAAGGCATCGAAGCGTTTATTTAACACAGAAATATAAAGTTAGGGAATGTATTTATCTTAGCTGGGCAGGAAGACAAAATCTAACGATTCCAATTAAATATTTGTTCAATTAATTGTGATTTATTGGAACTTGAACTCGTGTACTTAACTTAGAATGCATCCGACATAAATCAAACTAATTGCGAATTGAAAGATTTAGAACCTTTCGAGAAAATACAAAGTAAAAGCTTGATTAATAATAGTCTTATCCGGGTACTTATACTTACAAATAGAGTTTTCTTGAACCTTCACATACAGACCAAGCCTTGTCAGTAGAGTCATTCGTTTCGAACTAAACAGTAAGAGACAATGGCCGCAGTTTCTTCATATGTTTAACACTTGGTGCTGAGCAAAACTGACCGTTATTTACCCACATTTCTGGCACTACACATGATTAGGGAATTCAGAGAAACCGAATGAACTTCTATTAAGCCTAGATTCGTGTTCTGCAAACGACAATTAATTAATCACACAAGGTAAAGGAAAGGTAAAATTGTCTTTGTGCTTAATTAGTGAAGCATCACGTAAGGAAAGAAGTATTGAAGGAGTGGAGTTATATCTCCACCATTCTTGACCTCGGCATTAGATGGAGGTGAGCGGTTAGCTTCAGGCCTCTGCCGCTTTACCGCCCCCCCCCCCCGCGAAAACCCCNGGATCGAGGGCTGGCCTGAAGCTGTGAGTGAGAGAAAAATTTCTTGCCCCTGCCGCGAATTGAACCCCAACCTCCTCGTTATACCAACCGAGCTATCCCGGTTCATATTAATAAGATAATTAGATTAATTTATGAGATAATCTACTTTTTGGCACCAACAACGGCATGGGATTTCTTGACTAGGCGAAATGAACTGCAGAAGGTCATAATTAATTTTTTACAATGGCTCTTCCAGCCAATTCAGGGACCCGGCCTCTTATTCGGTCCCGTAATCATTTTTCACAGACGGTAGGACTCCTTGGGCGGAGGATCAGCCCGTCGCAAAGCCGCTACCTACACACAGGGCAAAATAAACAGAATAACCGCATACACACACCCAATTTCCATGACTTGAGCGGGATTCGAAACCAGAATCTCAGCGCCCGAGAGTGCGAAGACAGTTCATACCTTAGACCGCGCGGCTACTGTGACCGGCAGTTATTGCATTTAGGGGGAGATAATTGTATTGTCTATAATATTTGTGGATATAAGCTTCTCCTAACATTATTGCCTTTCAAGCTAATTTAAGCATTGACTTCTATTTCTACACAAGGAACTGTTGAGTTCGGCCTGTGTAAGGTCTTGATCTAAAAAACTGAAGTTAACGGCGTGTGGATCCGCTGCGCTGACCACGCTACACCTTCTATCCGATAAATTTTTGCACTAACTCCGCCGACAAGCGGCGGTCGCTCAGTCGGTATAGTTCGCTTGCGGACTAAAGCCACGGAGTTGGGTTAACTTAAGGTCTTGATTAATAAAATTAATTTACTCCTTATGATTGCTGCTCCATTTTGACAGGCCTATTTTCCTTATTTTGAAGAAAACGAAATCAGATTTATGTGATCATCTTGCTGTCTGTGCGTTTATGTATAGCCTCCTAATTTTTCTCTTTCTATGCGTCCGAATCATATCAAGAAAAGTAGGGGATTAGTTCTTCCCAGAACTTCTCGGGTTGAACTTGATGAAACTTCTGGATTCTTGATGATATATAACACACATAATTGCGACCTGTATAAATTTTCTGAACCAAACTCGTACCTAATAGTTTTCTTACTTACTCTCTGTCTGAATAGAAACCTCACTGGGCACAGCTCCCTGCTCTTTCACTTCGTACGCCTCCCTCCACTTTACCCCTCCATCAACGTCTCTGTTCCGATTGAGAGCACACAGAGTAGTTTCTTGTTACTTTGTGATAATGCCAGGAATATAACTAATTTAGTAAAACAAAGATAAAATCTCTTAGCTTAAATAAGTATCACGTCATGAATTCCTCTGGAGAAGTGGAATATAGCTCCACGTAATTTTACTTTCTGCACTACACAGAGTAAACGTTCACATTCAACCTCCGGCCAGGGCCGCGCCATAGCTCAAGCGGTTGGTCGCTGGCTTCCCAACGCGGCGGCCCGGGTTCGATCCCGGGTCTGGTCAAGTGGAATTTGTGGTGGACAAAGTGGCGCCGGGGCAGGTTTTCTCCGAGTACTTCGGTTTCCCCTGCCAATCTTCATTCCACCAATTCCTCCACAGTCACCCTAACCTATCATCTGGGGCTGGTACAATAGGCCAGAAGTGGCCGCAGTACACAGTCCCACCCCACTTACTTACTTATTTAGTCATGGAGCTGAGCCCCTCTGGAGGAGCCGCCAATTCTGCAGCTACTAAAGAATTTCCCAGCATTTTATGGAACCAGAAGGTTCATCACCATGTTCACAAAAGCTCTCCAATGGTCCCTACCCTAAGCCAGATCAATCCAATCCATACCATCCCATCATATTTCTCCAAGATCCATTTTGATATTGTCCACCCACCTACTCCTTGGTCTTCCCTGTGGTCTCTTTCTTTCTAGGTTTCCCACCAATATCCAATACGCATTCCTCGTCTCCCCCATTCGTGTTACATGACCTGCCCACTTCATCCTCCTTGACTTGATCATTCTAATTATACTTGGAGAAGAGTACATATTATGAAGGTCCTCATTATGCAGTTTTCTCCAACTTCCTGTCACTTCATCCCTCTGCGGTCCAGATATTCTCCTCAATACCCTATTCTCAAATACCCTCAGTCTATGTTCCTCCCTTAATGTTAGAGACCAAGTTTCACATCCATACAGAACCACAGGCAAAAGTAAATTTTGTATTTTCTAATTTTTATGGTTTTGGACAACAGGCGAGAAGACAAAAGCTTCTGGACTGAATGGTAGCAAGCATTACCCGAGTTCAATCGCCTTTTAATTTCCTCCTGAATTAGGTTTCGATCTGTTATCGTTGTTCCCAAATATCTGAACTGTGCCACATTTTCAAAACATCTGTTTCCTATCTTTATGTCATGATTTCGCCTTGCATTTTGGTGACGAGACAGCAACAATTACTTAGTTTCCTCTGTGTTTACTTCCAGACCAACCTCTTTACTTGCGTCAATTAAAGCTTTGTGTATTTTTCTTTATGGTATCTAAATTATCACCCAGTAGATTCACATCATCGGCGTAGACCAACAGCTCATGTGTCCCGTTTAAATTCAGTCCCACCTGGTTTTCCTGGACCTTTCTAATTGCATATTCTAAGGCAAAGTTGAAAAGGAGTGGCGATAAAGCATCCTCTTATTTTAAACCATTCTGGATAGGAAATTTATCAGACAAATGTTTACCTACCCCACTAGCAATAAAAAAACCTACGCTCGTTTTACCCTCCTTTAGAGCGCCTCGAGTTCACGCTAGATTGGAGGTTCGGTGGTCTCCGGGCGAACATTGAAGACGTGGGCAGCAATTTACTGCTTAAAATTTGTGTGGAGGAGAAACAGTAACTTGTCCTTGCTGAAATGGAACCAAGATTTCTCGGTTGTCCAACTCGCAGTCTGGTCATTGTACCGAGTACTCTATCTCAGTTCGTATGAGTCTTGATATGACAGCTTAATGTGGGTCGGAATGCAGTACTTGCGTGTGACTCTCAGAATAACCAACATTCATGCTGAAACAATACGTGTGTAATGTTCAGTTTGTTTCGATAATCTTTGTTAGTGACGTCTTCCTTTGTAGTCTCACTAGATTTCTATGTATGTATTACCTTGCTGTAATTACACTGAATCTGCATTCATTTTGTAGTGGGCAGATTTATGTCTCCCATGTGAGGGTGGATTATTCCAAATTTCAAGTAAGGATACGGAGGTTCTAATTATATTTTAAGACTTCTGTGTTCAAAATTTCCATACGCTTTTTTTCTATTTAAAACGCTTGAAGGATCGTAACATTTCTAGAGCATCTACGCACTTTTCGACAGGAATAGAAAGGAACCGTAACATTTGAAAAGTTTCTAAGGACAAAAATGATTGATTAACGACAGGATTATTTAACAACGATGTATCCACTTGACAATGTGTATGAGGTGAGAAGGCTGTAATGAATTATGAGATAGAGCCGTGGCCGGTTTGAGCGTAGATTTTTGGCAGCTGTATGAAGAGACCGAGGATTTATATGTTCTATACGTTTTTATAAATTCAATAATTCAGTCGCTGTTGTAGTCAATTTTACGTCTACATCATCAAGTCTGTCCCCTTTTTCCTCTTTCATGGCAAATAATGTTAGAAAACTGTCCAGATCTTGAAGACTGCAATAGTGACAATACATCTGGATCGCTTGATGCATTAAACAATACCAAACTCGGGTAATGCTTGCTACCGTTCAGTTAAGAACCTTTGTCTTCTCTTCTGCTCTCTAAAAATATTAAAAATTAAAATATATATAAACATTATGAGTTATCCGTAGTCTTTTATAGATGTGAAATTTGATCTCTGATATTAAGAGAAGCAAATAGAACAAGTTGCTGAGAAGAATATCTTAATCTAAAACGGTCGAAAAAATAGGAGGCTGGAGAAAGCTGCATAATGAGGAGTTCTACAACTTGCACTCTTTGCCAAATATAATTAGAACCAATAAGTCAAGGTAAATGAGGTAGACAGGGCATGTAGCACGCATACCCAGAATGTGAATGCATACAAGGTTTTTGTGAGGAGACGAGGAAGAAACAGAGAGTTAGGAAGATATAGATATATGTGTGGAGATAATGTTAAAATGAATATTAGAGAAATAAGATGGAGCAATATGGACTGGATTTACCTGGCTCAGGGTAAGGAGAATGGCGGATTTTTGCGAACATGGCAATGAACCTTCGAGTTCCATAACATTTTAAGAAATTCTTGAGTAGCTTCGTCACTTGCGGCTACTCAAGAAGAACTGAGCAGCATGGAATTGGTTAGTTAGTTACCGAACAGAGCAGACTGTTATAATTAGGTCACACAGTGAACATCTGATAGATGAAACGTTTTTTAAACAGTAAATATCGTAGATTAGTGTCGTGCCACCGCACAGAAATGGCATTTACATTGTGTCAGACATCGAAACAGTAATTGGGATTTAGCGCATGTGCAGATGAGTCTTTAGGCAAAAAAAAAAAAATACACTGGCTCTAATAAGTAAGCTAAGAAATTGGCAACTCAACAATGCTTTTGTACATATAAATACTAATAATATTAAAATGTAGAAAGGACTACTGGCCGCAGGTGTAAGCTAATTCTGTAATCTGGAATACGATTTGTCTGAATTAAGTGGTTTTGAACCTCCCGGACAGCAGGCCAGAAAAAAAAATAAGGAATTTCTATATTGATCATTACGCGTCAGTGGCTCGTAGTCCTTCTTTGTGGCCTCAAGATGCATGATGCGGGTCTGGCCCTCGGAAACCCACTACCCTCATTCAGGTTTTCCTAGCTTTTCACAAATCTTCCTCGCGTATGCTGCGATTGTGCCTTAAAATAGCCCACGATCTCTTTCTGATAAAGACTTTCAAAGTGTAAAGCTCACAATTGCCCTGACCTTCAGCGTTACATGACATATGCATCTTTAAGCAATGCAAGAATGAAACCCTGAACCGATTTTATTTTGACTTCAGTTTTGTGGTTAACACTGAAGTGGTTTTAAAGCAACCGTGACAAGCAAACAATTGTCATGTTGGGGTTGAAATGAATCATCCTGTGGTAGGGACAATGTACATTACAATTCCTCTCTGCCACATGCAATCTGGTTGGAAGGGGGGAAGGGTTGGTAGCATGTGGATGGCGAGAACTATCACTTCAATATAACTTAAAGGAACTAGTCATTTGAACACAAACGAAAATAATTTGCTAATTATTGTCCCATGTGCCGTTAAGGGTACTCCAACAGGTCGGGTGCGCAGGAGTGATTCAAGCTCTGCGTATGTCAAAATCAGTTACAAAGGTTGCAGTACAGGAGTCTTGCCATGTGGGTCAGACGCTATCAATATATATTATGAACATCATAACGCGTACAAAGTCCTTTGGTTGGCCCAAATTAGTTCTTCCATTTCTAGTAGCAAAAGGGGTAACTATGCTACAAGCGGGAGAGTCGTGGGTTTGAGTCCCGATGAGGCGGATTTTTTTTTTCCAATTTACCTAATACTTCCAGCCGCACTATGGCCCTGGATTCGACTGAGCCTCTAATTGAAATGAGCACGAAGAATTTTCCTGGGGAGTAAAGCGCGGCCGCCGCGTAAGGCTGACAACCTTACCGCCATCTGTGAGCCGATTGTGTAGAGAAAATGTGGGAGCCTCGACGTCTCACAACACTATGGGCCTTCACGGCCTGTTACAGGGACAGTTTTACTTTTTTTATTGTAGTAAAATAATATTAAAAACGGTTGTGATAATGTATGAAACAATTTTCTCCCGTAGCTCTTTCTTTAGTATACAATCGTATAGGTTAAATTTGCCTCAGATTTGACAGACATCTGCCAAATGGTTCAAGAAATATTTACAGAAAAGTCATACCCATGGAGTGACACACTGATATGCCATGGGCCTTTCTTGCTTTAAAAGAAGAAGGATAGGAAGCCAAGAAGAAGGTCTACCATTTTATAAATATAATCTGCAGAGCTAAACATCCAGCTCCAGCCAGTCCATCCATCTTGAAATAATAGGATGCAATTAAATATAGTAATTATTCTGAAGCATAATTTTGAAGCATTTTAAACAGATATTCCAACATAAATGCTCCGTTTGGGCCATGTGTTAGGCTATGTATGAAGCACATATAGTTTTATTTTCTGACTTGGTTACATGGTGTTTTATGTTTTGTTTGGACAAATTATGGAGAATTATAGCTGTAGACTGTATTAAAAGTCGAACTTAATGTATAAACGAGATCATGATGTAAGAGAAATGTAATTTCCGATTCTCAAATTGTAGGCATTCGAAAAAAGAGCTGAGGGTTCTGTGACGTCCATACATTCCCTCTGGACTCTGTTGAGGGTGTTGCTGTTGGACTGTTCTGTCACTACGGGTTATGTGAGAGGAGCCGAAACCTTTTCTTGCCAGCATCTCTCTTGCCTTCGCGTTATATTCCCATTTTACAACCCTTTTCCGCCCTGCAGTACACAGCGCTACGCAGCCTTCAGTGTATATTTTCAAATGCTGGTTTATAATTTTCGTGTGTTTAGAGAAAGTTGCCTCTAATGTTTTCTCCGTCACACTACAAAACTCATTATATATCTTTAACTGTTCTCCTACATATGTTTCTTAACACACTCTCGTCTGCTGTCCGTAAATGACTATTGCCGTGGTAAAAAATATCACAGAGCTCTACTGTGTGAACCACAAGGCAGTTCATAAATATTATTGACTTCTGAAAAGATACTATTTTGCCAATGTAGTGAAGAACATGACATGCAATGTTAAATTGAAAAAAAGTGTTATCAGAAGTAACCCCGCAAATCTGAGTATGCCTACAAGTTGTATGCAGATCCCTTCTTTCGAAATAACGCCCGTGTGTCCTGCTAGGATGATAATGTTAATATATAAACTTTATTTCGTCTTGCACATCGTGTCTGAACTTCTGAGACGTGAATTATCACTGAAATATCGCGAAGTACTTACCGTACTGTACTGAACTGTGCTGTGAGCCAGAAATATACTGTTGACAACGTAAATTAGGGATTGGGAAACTTGTTATTTTGGCACGGATCTTAAATGTTTCTGATGTCGGGAATAAGACAGTTTATAGGGATCTTTATTCCGAAAGGCATTTTGTAATTAGTGTCATATTATTCTGCATTCTTTAAGGAGAAACTTCAATAGGAGTTATAATTTGGTAATAGCGAGAGAAAAGATTTATTTTTGATGAGAACATTAATTATATTTCCTTTGCATTCGATTAAACATAACAACATTTAACAAATTCAGAGCAAGAATGGCCTGTGCTTCATGTTGTGTATAACGGAAATTTGTGCCATTTCTGAGAGAACTGATGTCATCGGAGCCGATCACATTGACCGCGCGGTCTAATGCATGAACCTTCTTCGCCCGCTTGAACACTGGGTGTTCGAATCCCAGTCAAGGCATGGATGTTTCTATGCGTTCATTCTGTATTTGTGTTGTTCTGTGTCTAGGTAGCAGTCTTGCGACGGGCTGATGCCCCGTCCAAGGAGCCCTACCGACTGTGTGTAGGATTAAGAAACTGAAAAACGGCCAAAGTCCAGAGGGCTGTAGAGCTATAGACAGATGACATCAGATTTGAGCTTCCTGCAATGTGAGGGGTAATCCTTTGGAAGGGGTGAAGATGTGGCAGTAAGTGTGAATGCCTACAGGCTGGACTTGAGGCCACAATGTACAGACCGACTGTTGTGCACACGCGTCTGCTGTAGAAAGGACATCGCGCTTGTTCCTCCTTTACAAAGCTGTAGAGTGTGAAGGCGATGCGCACTCCTGTCGAGTTCTAAAGTTAAGGATTAGTGTGACTTTACGTCCACTCTCCATTCTCTATGTCGTGGAATGTACAGGTGAGTATAGGGACAACTTTGCTTCAAGGGTGAAAATTAAATTCCGCGTGCTACTGTTGCAGACCAGGTGGGTTTTTTCAATTGACCTAACCTTCCAGCCGCACTGTGGCTTCGGGGTCGACTCAGCCCCCAACAGAAATGAGGAACAGGAATCTTCCTGGGGATAAAGGGCTGCCAGCGCTTAAGGCTGGCAACCTTACTGCCATCTGTGATCCGATTGTCTAGAGAAAATGTGGGAGCCTCGACGTCTCACAATCCTATGGGCCTTCACGGCCCGTTACAGGTATAGCTTTACCTTGCCTTACCGTCTGTTGCAGACGAGCCAGTTGTGGGTCTTACTTATTCACCTCCATAGAACCATCTAATGACATTTGGTGAAGGGTAGAAGCTGTGAAGTGCAGATTTCTCCAGCCTCGTGTTACTTTGTCTTTCGGGTTTACAGATTCTCGTCAGCGCTCTGTCTCATAGACACCCTCGACTTATGTTCTCTCAGTGAGAGAGTTGTCGCGTTTACATTCAGTAACGCTAAATGCCTCTTTCGTCTCATGTTGTTTGATTTGATTCGCTAGCCGGTCACGGTAGTCTAGCAGTCTAAGGCATGTATTGTCTTCGCTCGCTTGGAAGCCAGGATCGTGGGTTCAAATCCCACAGAGGGCATGGTTGTTTGTTATGTGTATGTGTTTATTCTGTGTTTGTGTTGTCCTGTGTTTAGGTAGAGGCCTTGCGACCAGCTGATCACTGATCCAAGGAGTCCTACTGTCTGTAAAATCAGAGGCCAGGGCCCAAGGGTGCTGTAGAAGCTTTGGAAAAAAGAAATATTCGCTGATGACTACAAATTATGAAATTCCTCGTTACGATATTTTCTTCAACCTGGTTCCAATCTTCTCGTTTAGGTCCAAATGTTCTCCTCCAACGCCAGTCACAGTGGCCGCGCGGACTAAGGCATGAACTATCTTCTTTCGCTCGAACGCTGGGATTTTGGGTTCGAATCCCACTCGAGGTATGGATGTCTGTATTGTGTGCATTTATTCTGTGTTTGTTTTCTTCTGTGTATAGGTAGAGACCTTGCGACGGGCTGATCCCCCGTCCAGTGTAGAACCAAGAAACTGAAAAGGCTGCGAAGGCCCAGGAAAGGGCTTTATAGCCACAATAATAATAATAATTATATTAATTCCCCCAACTTTGTATTCAAAAATAATTTCAATTTTTCCTCTTTTTTCACTTAGGCCAAGAGACCGCCTGATACGGGGCCAGAAATGTCCCCTCTCAGGCCCTTAAACCTACCTATATATAGTTTTTGATCCTGTTTCTACAGCGTTTAAAGCTATGGAAGTTTTGTGTTGAAACAGTATCTTTAAATACGTCAAGGATGAGAAAAGTGCAAACTTTTGGAAGATCTAGTCTGGTACTATTATCATCTGAGTTGTGATATGGAAGGAGAAGCTTCCATCTTTAGAACATAGACTAAATTAATTATGCAAGGAGTCAGCAAGTAAAGAACTTTGGTTGCTGCTTGCTTGGTCAACTGTTTTGCTGTGAAGATGGCTGCAATACACTTCTCCTAAACGTTGGAAAACTTCTACCAGGATAGACTGCATAACTTCATAGTCATCGTCTTATGAATATAAAACCTCAGTCTAAGAATTAGTTCCTTCTGGAAATGTGTGAACCTTACATCAGGAACCGGAGGTCTAAATAACTTCGTGAGTTATCGCACATATGCACAGGTGAAACTCTCCATTTTTTCATAATTTCTTCCAGAACTGGTGACGGTTGATCGAAATGGCTTGGTCATACGCGGAGCGCCTGTAGTCTTTCTGAAGACACTTGAGTGGGACCACCCTGAATAGTTCCCTAGCCACACTCTCTTCAGCTAAGACATCCAAATATTTAGAGTTTGTTGACAGCTGAGTTCTCTCCTGTCTGAATCGAGACGTGTTTTTATCTTCACAACGTGTGTAGTATATACCGTGTCTCTATTATAAGGTTATATTCTGTCTGTGTGTATGTACAACATTCTGTATAATAGTGATGAATCGGACGAAGAAGGAACTAAGTAACAAAAGTGTTACATCTCTCGAAAAGAGATATTTTCTTGTGGAAACGAGGAAAGATATAGTACAGATAAAAAGGTTTAATATAGCATTTTGAAATTAGTATTATGCTGAATGTACTTAAATACAGTTTAGTTTACAAGTAGCTTCAGAAATATAAATAACATTTAAATGTAAACAAGAAATCACGGAAATATCTAATGACATCTGTTTTCCTGTGTTTATGTATATAAGGTATGGCTAGCCGGTCGCGGTAGCCGAGCGGTCTGAGGAATGTTCTATCTTCGCTTTCTCGGAAGCCGGGATCGTGGGTTCGAATCCTACATAAGCCATGGATGTTTGGTATGTGTATGTGTTTATTCTGTATTTGTGGTGTCCACCGTTTAAGTAGAGGCCTTGCGACGAGCTGATCATTCGGCCAAGGAGTCTTACCGTCTTTGAAATGATTAAATTGAAAAAAGAAAAACAACCTGGACACCGTAAGGTATAAGAGGAACGGATTAAGTGAGTAAGTAAAGAATGTGAAGCGAGAGCTGTAAATTAATAATTACACTGCAATTATCCATTCCGGCACACAATCTGCACTAGACTATGTTTCGGACTAGTTATATTAGTAAGACACTAGTCTAAAAGCCCTTGAAAATCAACGGGAAATAACGTTTCCGTATTTTCATCCTTAATCCCATTTCCCCCCTCCCTTTTACGACTTCATCGTCTTCCCAACTTTCTCTGTTAAATTGTGAATTAAGTTACATATATATATTTCATTTGAATGGTATGGATTGGATTGATCTGACTCAGGATAGGGACCGCTGAAGGGTTCTTGTGAACACAGTAATTAACTTTCGAGTTCCATAAAATGCTGGGTAAATCTTGAGTAGCCGCACTGTTGGCAACTTCTCAAGAAGAGCTCAGCTCCATGAGTGATATATCCTTCAGTTTGTCGGTCTCTAATAAACACGCTCCTATCTATATGTAAGTACGTGAAAATTATTACTTGAGGACGACATAACATACAATCAAAGTAAAATAACACATATAAAATCATAAACCATCTCCTATTATATACTATATATATATAACAAGCCGGAAAGTAGCGGATTTGACTCCCGCTGAGGTTATTGCATTTTTCAATTAACCTAATCCTCCCAGCCGCACTATGGCCCTGGAGTCGACCCAGAGTCTAATGGAAAGGAGTACCAGGAATCTTCTGGGTGTAAAAGCGGGCGGCCGGCGCGTCAGGTTGACAACCTCACCGCCGTCTGTGAGCCGATTATCTAGAAAATGTGGCAGCCTCGACGTCTCAAAAACTTATGGATCTGCACGTCCTGTTACAGGGATAGCTTTACCTTTTACCTTATATATATATATATACACACAAGAACCGTAACCTTACTGATTACGATTCTTGTGTGTGTGTATAACAAATATTTAATTCATAACTTGCATCTAGCTGAAGCCAGTGATTCCATTGTGACATAAAATTTCAAGCTCCTACATGAAATGGCGCTAGTGTCGCTCCCATCTCACGTTCGTGTGGCTGCCATGTTTGTACTATTGTTTACAGTAAGTGAAAAATGCAAAGATATAGCGATCTCTAGTGGCGTGACCTTGGTTCCGCTTAACGGAAATCCCTTTTTTTTTTTTTTTGATAAACAATTATTAGGAGTGGGAGATACACTGACACAAGGGCAAGATGAATCATATGAGCTTATAAGGCAAGGAGCTTATGCTAAAATTGGCAATCCAGTGGGGAAAACTGTGTGTCTGGAAGCAACAAATCAGGACTGGCTACATTGTACACAACTACATACTTTCAGAACATTTGTTTCTGGGGGATTTTCTTTTCCTTATACAGCTGATTGTCACCATTAAAAAAAAAAATATTGCCATCAAACTGTCGTAGAGATGGACAGTTGAGTCCGTTTTCAAACAGTGGCTTCAGATGTTTTTCTCGATTCTTTGTGCCATATGACCCTAAGTAACCATAAACCTGAAGCGGCCTCCGTAGTCTAGAGGTAACGTTCCCACCTCATGACTCGTGGTACGCGGGTTCAAACCCGGCGGAATTTTTAAGGGCGGAAAAATTCAGGGAACAAGTCCTCCCGTGTCGTAACTTTACGGCACGTAAAAGAACCTCATATCTCCAAAGGAGGTCACTGAGCTAAATTGAAGGACATTTCCCCCCCAACAGTATTCTCTAACGCCTCTGATCGATGGTGGAAGCATTATAGATACCGCCAAGCCAGTAGAGGCCGAAGTCGCTGGCTCGGTCGGGACTGATGGTACGCACCAATATTGGTAGGGTATGGAGACTGGTAGAATATCATAGAGGGAAGCACAATGGACCAATACTGGTCTCAGTGCATGGGGAAACCCATCCTCTCCAATAACTAACTAACTAACTAACCATAAACGTGAGGTCTTCTGTCTTCGCGTCGAAACTCTTTCTTTTGGTAGTCCAAAATATTTGTCACATATGATACAGTTTTAAGATCATTCAGAATCTCTAGGTTTATTCTGCAGTGCTTCCGTGTGTATTTTCAACTGACCATTTCATAAATTGTATTTAAACGACTCTAAGAAAATTAGTTAATGCTCCCTTACACAATGATCTAAGCATACCATACGCAACAGAAGTCATCAGAGCACAGGCGCAGAAACACAAAAACCGGACCACTCAAAACAACAACCAACCAATAAGAAACCTCTTCAACCAACCAGCAACAGAAAGAAGACTAAATAGAATGTAGCCAGACGATCTCATTAGATAAGCACCAGAGAATCGAAGGATGATACCTGTTTCACTATTACACACACCCATTCCATTTACTAATTACTTTATTTATGTATATTGAGTAGATTGTAAAATTATTTTTAAAAAATTTAAACGAACTCTGGTACTGGATTTGTCTATGAAATTTATAACCAAGTAATCTTCTAGATTTTAACGCCTGATTGATCTTGACGGTAACCTAAATCGAGGTAATTTAAATTTTATTATTAATATTATTATTGTATATAACCCTACTAATGTAAACATCATCAGTGAATTTCTTTTCTACATAAAGAAAAACAGAGAGATGTCACTATCCGTCATATTAAGTTAGATACAAGGCTGGCCCTAAAGACGAAAGATAAAAATATGTTGCGAATATTTGAAACAAGGATGTTAAGAAGAACATATGGCCAGACTAGGGAGACTGTCTTATGGAGAGCAAGAACTAGCAGATATAGGAAAAGTGATCAGAGGAGGGCGATTGAGATGGCTGGGACAGCCGTTTAGAATGCAGGAGCAGAGCCCTTGCAGGAGTTAACTCTACATAAACCAGAGGGAACTCGACGAGTAGACAGACCCGCTGTCAGGTGGCTGGATTCACTTGAAGAGGAATTAAAAACAAAGGGCGTTAGAAATTGGAGACAAAAGTCGCAGGATCGGGACCAGTGCAGAGTAATGTTAAGAAGAAGAAGAAGGTGAAGTGAAATTTGAAGAAATTTTTAAGTGCAGAAAGAAATATTCCACCTCTTCTCAGTGAGGTCCAGGAACACAGGGAAGACCTACCTACCTTAGTACTTCCATCGTTACACAGACTGATTATAAATTCCCAAATATACCTGTACAGCTCAGGTATCCATTTCTATAAACAATTTCCTCTACCCCGTTGAAGAAAATATTCAGCAACTTCGTTTCCTTATAGTCGGACAGATTAAGAATTCTCTTCTTCTCCCTCCCTACCTTCATCAGTTTCTTTCTTACTTTTGTGTCCCTTGCTGTCTTACTTTCTTATGAACCTTTATGCTTTTAGGTCGGACACGTAAAACGAAATTTAGAACTCCGTTCTGTGTTTCTGCCTCAATCCCTTTCCGTTTTAATCTCCATTATTTTCTTCCTTCGTTGCTTCCTGTCTTCCATCCTTGATGCCTCCCATCTTTATCTCTTCCTTATTCAAACATGGTACACGAGATGTGTCTGTCGTTCAGGGTCAAATGATTGATTAGCATGAATGGGTGCGGCTGTACGTCGCTCATGCACGTAACGGCACAATTCAATTCGCTTTATGTATACCCGGTGTCCCATTACACATGGTAAGTGGAGTCATGGGGGAGAGTGCCATATTTTGATTTCTCGGTGATCACAGTGGGTTTGGAGAGGGAAATTGGTGTGCTGGGTGTGGCCTCATTGCTGTGCCATTGTGTGAACTAGTTAAGTACAGATTGAGGGGCTGCCAAGTGCGACGGAGGCTTGCCTGTGTCGCATAGCAGAAGTGTTCTACAGGAGAATCCTCTTTCGGCGAGTTTTGGTGGAACAGCGCCCACGAAATTATTGTTCAACATATTTCCCGAAAGAGACATGTATCCCTATCAGATCCGATCATACAATACGAAACATGTACACCGTACTTTTTCTTTTAGACACTAGATTACGTGGCGCTAGTGTCTCTCCCACTTCAGAAGTTCGTGTGGCAGCCGTACTGTTATATTTCATTTTAAGATACGAAAACGTGCGAAGCTGAGAAAAATCTAATAACACAACTTCATACCAAATTTAGTGAAAATCAGTCAACTTATTCTAAAGTTGAAGTGAGGAGATTCACAGGAGTATGATGATCTCGTACTTCGAAGGAAAAGTGTCCGCATAATAACAACCAATCACCTGAAGACAAGAACAGACCGAGCTCTCGAAAATTTCGGCATATCCTTTTGAACACTACCTGCCCTCAAACAACTGACCATGTCGGACATAACATGGGAATTCTCTGTAGTGACTAATTATTGTTAGAAAATGGTAAAGTTGTCCTTGTGATTAACAACTTAAGCACTACGCCATGGAAGTGTGTCTGGGAGTGGATGTATAGATCCACATTTTCTTGACCTCTACACTAGCTCTAGGTGAGTGGTCAGTTTCATGCCCCTGCCGCTTTACCCCCGGGGAAAAGCCCCAGGTATCCATTGGATAGGAGGATGGAGGATGAGTGGACCCTTGAGCCGGTCTGGAGGCTGTGGAGAAGAGAACATTCTTGACCCTACCGGGACTCGAATTTCGACCCGTCGGTCGTCCGACCCATAGCCAGTCGCTATACCGACTACACTAACCCGGCCGGAGGGGTCGGAGTTCGAGTCCCGGTACGGTCAAGAATTTTGGCCTTCTCCACAGCGTCCAGACCGACTCTGGGGTACACCAAACCTCGTATCCAATGGGTACCGGAGGCAAAGAGGCCGGGGCGTGAAGCTGACTACTCACCTCCAGCTAGTGGCGAGGTCAAGAAAATGTGGATCTATAAATCCACTCTTCATACGCCTTCATTGCGTAGTGCTTAATTATGTAAGCACAGACAACTTTACCATTGTTAGAAAATGGTAGAGAAATTATTTGCACTTTAGTTGGTTTTGTTGTTTTCTTATTGAATACCTTTGGGCCTGAAGCCAAGACAGCGCGAAATTCACAAGATAGCACAAGTGTAGGATATTCGATATGACGAATCGTTTCTAGTGCAAATAATTATTTGATATACACTGAGATAACCTAACTGTAAATCCTGCATTGCAGTGATATTTAGACTTTTCTTTCAGAATGTAAATCAGTTCTACCACCATACATAGTGAGCTCTACGAGCAATCGCCCTGTGACCCGTCCTCCCAATTTAACATCAGTTAACGGCTGAACAAACGGACATTTCGCTCCAATTCAGTGTCTCCCTTGACACAGAGCGACCCAGGTTTGAAGCAAGAGCGACATATATGTCTTTGGCAGAATTTTACGAAGCAGTTTCCTTTTGCAGTGAATTAATTGCTATTAAAAATGATGTAAGTAATCTGTACATATTGACGTAATATCTTTGAAGATCGTTTTACGAATAAGAACAATTGAAGTATGATGTTAATTTTTTCGTAAATTATCCATCTATTAATTAGATTTAACCTTGATTAATTATAACAAATCCCCGTATTTTCTTGCTGCTCTAGTTCAGCGGATTCCTTATCTAAAATAGGTGCACCATGCCCAACATAATTTTATATCTAGAATATATTATGGTATTGTAAAATATTTATTTTGCCCATGTATTTTATGTGTCTAGAGAACAGCACTCGAGCTGAATCACTCAATATAGCTTGAGACGTGAGCCACTTATGCTTTGGTTCTTGTAAGTAAAGAAAAGACATAGTTCTAATGGTCCTTCAGGCAACTTGGAGCTGCACTTGTAATTCTCAAGACGCCTCTGTCTTTCACTGCTCCACTCCCCCTGACAGTAGCGGCCGCCAGCAAAACGCTGGGCAGAAACTAATGGTTAATCTTCCGGACTGCGGTCAGCTGAGACACCCAATTAAGTGTCGAACCGCACTAAGCATTATGTTACATGACGTTTGGGAGGCAATTCGTCGTTCAGAAATCTGTGTGTTCAAATTGCATTGAACTGGTGGTCACTTAGATTCTTAATATCGAACAAAGTTCACGGAGCAGGTTCCTCCTTGACAGAGTAGTAGCCAAATTGTAGTAGAAATTTCTAGCTGTTTATGAAACCCGAAGATTTATTACTGTTTACAAAAGAACCCGTCACCAGTTTACATGTTTCCACTTTATTTCTTTAAGATATATTTTAATATTATACTACCCCTAACCTTATTATCAAAGTACACGTCAATAATGCAACAATATAAAAGACATCAAGAATATGTCACTCACTGAAAGTACAGGAAGACCGCACTAATGACACATACACAAGAGACGCACGACACACAAGAACTACGATATTCGCAAAAGAATACAACGACAGCATTCCAGTCATGAGATGGAACGAAACATTGACGTGAATGGATCACGGTGGACAAGTGAACAGTGCAGTGGTCTCCCCAAAAGCAAAAAGAAAAGTCACCTGATAATGGCCCTTGTGCGACTGAAACATGTCGTAAACAAGGAAAAATATATATGTAAAACTAGAGACATTGTAGAAATTTGATAATCACTTTTAGTATCCTATTCACATTTTAATGGTTTTAACATCATAAAATATTAAAATATATTTTTAGTGAACGATATATTCTTCTTGTCTTCTGTATTGTTGCATTATTGACGTGTACTTTGATAATAAGGATAATGACTAAATGCAGCGGGATGTTGAAATATAATAGTACCCCTAGGTCTCATAATTAATCTCTTCCTTTCAGCGTTTCGCTACATTAAACTCTAGAGGAAATATTTTGTGCGTCTTTGTAGTGTGGCCTTTTGCTGTATTCTCTTGCCTTGAATGAATTTGTTTATTCTGTGGGTAATTTTAGCGGATAGAGAATGTCGCGTGGTCAGCGCAACGAATCCCCGCGGCTGTTACTTCGACGAAAAGAGGCGGTCGCTCGGTCGTTATAGTTCGCTTGCGGACTAAAACCACGGAGTTTGTTGTTTATTTTTGTGGGTAATTTTACGATGCTCGGAATACCTAGACTACACAGGATGTAACTGGGGGCACATGGTAGAGTAGTTGGTTGAGGCACTATGCTACAAGCCGGAAGGTCGCGAGTTCAAGTCCCGATGAGGTCATTGGATATTTTCAATTGACCTAACCCTTCCAGCCGCACTATGGACCTACGGTCGACGCAACCTCTAATAGAAATGAGTACCAGGAATATTCTTGGAATATTCTTGGTGGTAAAGGGCTGCCGGCGCGTGGGGCTGACAACCTTGCCTCCATCTATGAGCCGATTGTCTAGAAAATGTGGGAACCTCAACATCTCACAATCAAATTGGCCTCCACGGCCTGTTATAGGGGTATCTTTACTTTTTTTTACGCAGGACGTAACTGAACGGTGCCGGCGAATTTTGACACGTACAAAAAAAGAAAAATGTCCACAACAGCCCTTGTCCGGAGCACATTTACTTTGTGAATTGTAACCCAAAAGAATATTCTCTTGATTTATTAGTTGTCGCTATTAACTCTGATATTGGTGATGGGTCAGTAGGCCCGCATGGTTTGCGACATCAGCTTACCGGCAACCACTACTGACATTTCCTCTTACATGACCTGCCAAAGCTACTGGAAAGTGTACCACTGGCAGAGCACGAATGACGTACATGTATGATGGCGCTCAGACACATACGAACCGTGCCTTGCGACATATTCTCAATAACACATATCATGACCGATGGACAGAGGAGGACCCACTGCATGGCCTCCACGATCCACGCCAGATTTGAAGCCTCTGGTTTTAACCTGTGAGGACACTTGAATGCCCCTGTGTCTGTTGACAACGAGGAGGCACTTCACCACTGCACTGTGCGAGCCTGCAGACTATCCGCAACTGCCCCGACATCTCTGAACGGATGCGGCAGTCCAAGATGAGACGTGTTGAGACATGTATTGAAACACATGGAGGTCATTTTGAGCACTTGTTTTAAACATATTCTTTCCGCTATAACTCACAAATTAAATATTTCTGAACACATAATAATATGGAAATTTTGTATTGTTGTTTGTATGTGAAACTCGTGCCCAAAGTTTGTCCTCACCTTGCAGTTACTCCCTGTATAGAGTCGAATGGTAGGTTGACTGAAGCAATGTGAATTTGAAAGGATGTGAAAATAACAGGTCGCGTCTTCATCCGGATGCTATCCCGACATTATCGTAGAGAGGTTGAAGAAAACGACGAAATATTCAGTCAAGATAGCCGGTGACGGTGGCGAGATTCGAAAGGAGTGGCTCCCTATTGCACTGTAGAGCCTTATCACCACATCAGCAACTTACGTGCCACGAATTCAGACCAGTTACAGCGAGGTATAATAAACTGCAATACTCGTACAGACACGAGCACTGGAGGCAGACTTACGTTTAGTCTGGAGTTGCATTTTCGTTTCGTGTGATGATGATCGTACGTAACTAGTGAAGTTCAAGTTCAGCAGACAAGAAAGTAATTCGCTAGCGAAACTCGAACGTATGAGACAGTCGTTGATTTACTTGTCTTCATATCCAAGGTTACTGGCTTCTAGTATCGACTCTGAGATCAAGATTTTTCATAGTTTTCTCAGTCTCTCCACACAAATGCTAGGATAGCATCGCTTCTTTACATACTGTGACATGTTGCGCAAAGGAGAACCCCCCCCCACCAGCAGTGACGCGGCGGGTGAGTCAGCGCTCCCCTCCCCCTCCTCCGCACGGTAACGTAACGGTGACGCAACAGGATTGCGAGAGACGACGGTGGTGACAGCGGTTACTACCGCTAGCGTTACTAGCAACACAGCGCCAGGCAACAAGGGTGCTTATTACGTGGCCGTTTTCTGTATGGTCCGATCGAGGCTACATGAGGCGCAGCGAAGGCTATTCACAGTTAGTCCTGGAGCTACCGCCGAGTGAGTCCTCGAGCTACCTCCGAGTTAGTTCCGAGTTAGCCAGCAACCAGGCAGTTGTCTTGTGTCATTTGGAGTGTACTATTTGTGATACTGCAGATAGCAGTAATCGTAAATCTGTAATTTGGGTGATTGTAAGTGCGAATGTGAAATAAAATTCGCTACATCAAATACATCGTGAAGTTATTTGTCGCGTTATACGCCCAATACGCGACAATACCTTCCCCAATTTGTTGTTCAAACAATTTCCTCTACTTAATGCAGAGGGATCCAAGAAATGTGCACACACTTCAACGTACAAAATATATACACACATATATCTATGATTCAATTTTGAAAATGCCCTAACGACACTTCTACAGAATAAGTTATATAGGTTTTCTACGAATATTTTCAAAGTTTATACGAAGATATACAAAAAAAAATATTTAAGCAGGTATATCCTATGTTGACCTTCGTGTGCATTTTTATTGGGCCTCTGTGTTTATTCAGTTAAATCTGTATCGTCAGATAACTCCAAAATCAATCAATAAATATTAGGAAGCTAATTGCAGCAACGTATTAACTTTCTCCATCATAACAGTTTTTACAAAATACATAGGACGAAAAACAAGGGCATAAGCTTCGTCACCCTCTAATAACCATAAAACAAATATACAGAACACCAATATAAACATAGTGCTCTGGTATTGCTCATCATCGGCACTAAACCCGGTAATCCAGACATGCAAGCCGGCTTCTACAGGCCAGAAGAGCTCTCAAGAAATATTGCTTCTAAAAAGAGGCCATATTATATAAGTATTTAATGTTGTTGGCATTAAACTGAGGCAGGCCCTCAAGCGAGAGCGGTAAAAAGCGATTGGAAAAGCAGTGTTATGACGTCACCCGTCGTTGATATCAGAAACTCGAATGAAGAGAATCGACACAAAACGAAGCTGCAAATCGGCGATTAGAACAAGAGAATGGAGTTGTTAGACTATTTTGGGAGGGCATAATGCTGCCGTAACCCCAGTTTATCCAGACAGAGAGACGAAGTGACGGGTGGACACTGCAATAAATGTACACTTCGGTTATTCCTCTGGCTGGGGGTTTCTGAATTTACTTGTTGCTTTGGTTTCATGCACTTACATTCAGTTTCCTTTTCTGGTGTAGTTTCACAACTTTATATGCACGGTCACATTTTCCGTTTTAAAGTTCGCAGTAACTTCGCCAACAAGAGGCGGTCGCTCGGTCGGTATAGTTCGCTTGCCGAATAAAAGCCAAGGATTAATATATTCTTTTTATCTTCCGTTGAAGAAAAGTGATATTACATACGTGTGTTAATGTAATTATGTTATCTAGGATCTGAAGGACCCCATAGGCGCCGGACAGTAAAATATGGTTATGAGTCCCGCGGACTCGGAACTAAGAATCACTATGCTGGCGAGGGCCAGCGGCTGTTTGACAATCAATCAGTCAGGCAGTCAATCTAGCGACTGATGTTAGTCCTTTATGCCGGATACAGCGGAGCAGTTGACATTCAACTGAAAACTCAAATGGACTCACTATCCGAAAATTTGCGTTCTTTGGAATACCGGACGACGGACAAAATCTAAGAACCGAGTAATTCGGAATATATAGAGAGTTGATCTAAATATACGTGAGGGTGTACTCCATGCTCTTCCTACTACTCGTCCCTGCAAGTGAATTAATACATATATATTAGTTTTAAGATTTTAAGTGAATTTATTATCGCCCTGTGTAAGATAAAGGTGGATTTGTCCCTGTGCTTAACTAAGCACTACGCCATGAAGACATACGGGAAAGTGGACGTATAGATCCAAGTTTTCTTGATCTCAGTAATAGTGGAGATAAGTTGTCAGCTTCACGCCCTGGCCGCCTTACTGCAGGAGATAGTACAGTGCACATTGGATTGGAGGCTAAGTGGGCTCCAGGGCCGATCTGGACGGCGTGGAGAAAAGAAAATTATTCACCTTACCAAGAATCAAACTCCGACCCCTTGGCCGTCCAGCTTGCAGTCAGTCGTTATACCGGATATGCTATCCCCATGTGAAGTATTCAAAAGCTTATTTTAGATGAGGAGTATATTTAACAAAGTGAATTAAGAAGTTTAAGATGTTAAGCAATTTTTAATGGATCCGTATAGACACATTTTACTTCAAAGTTTATTTTCGATGTGATGTGTGTTTCAAGAAGTAAATTAACACGTTGCTATGCCTCTTTGCTTCTCTCGTGTTGAATAGTAGTGTCGACGTGTGATTTGTATCTACCATAAATACACATCATGGGATAAAAATCGCCAACATTTTGGACAATACTTGCCTCTAACATGACCCGCCACCGTCGCAGGAGAAATTCACAATAGGCCTGTATGAACTGCCAATAAGTCTTTTGGATGTGTGTCAAGTGTTTATGCGCTTTGGGATGCGACTAGTGACAAAGGGAATTACATTCATGATGCCAATAAAATTGAATGAAATTCGGGGCGTAATTTTACTGTTCACCTGAAAACGTTTTGTCTTCTCCTGTGCTTCCTGAAACCATAGTAAGAAACGCGTATGAACCAAGAAATCTGGTTCAAGCTGTAAAAAATATTATCTTGTCTCGGAAGGTGCTCGGTTCGAATCTCTGCCGGGACACAGATTATTCTGTTTGGGGGTTTTCTCATGATATTCCTCATTTTATCCAATCAAATGCAAGTACAGCACCTTCAACCAGGCCACGACCATTTCCTTCTACATCGTTCAATTTTATTATTAACTTCCATCCAATCACTTAACGCCGTACAGTCTGAAACACTAATTAAAAGTAAACCTATCCCAGTAACAGGTCGTGGAGGCCCGCAGGGTTGTGAGACATCGAGGCTCCCATATTTTCTAGACAATCGGCTCACAGATAGCGTTGAAGTTGCCAGTCTTACGCTCCGGCCCGGCATTTACCTCTAGGAAGTTTCCTTGTACTCATTTCTCTTAGAGGCTGAGTCGATCTCAGGGCCATATTGCGGCTTGAAGGGTTAGGTCAGATGAAAATTCAGTGACCTTATTGGGTATAGAACCCGCGACCTTCGACTTCTAGAATAATGGGCCAACAAAGTACGCTACCGCATGCACTTGAATCACTGCAGCGTTGTTAAATAAATAAATAAATTATACGTATGTATAGAACTATAAATTTTCATGTTGTCGTCTAGGCTCTCGACACTGAAGAACGTAGGCTGAGGTTATTTGAGAAGGAAATGCTGAGCAAGATCTCAGACCTAGGATGCATGAAGCAGGAAACAGAAGTGAGAATGTTACATAATACAGGTCATCGTGTTTAATACGCCATACTTAGGCTGAATTCTGTTGGGGTAGTTCAGTTGAGCATTGTACGGGTGTGAAACTTGGTCTCTGACATTGAGGGATGAACATAGACTGAGGATGTTCGAGAACAGAGCACTGAGGAGAATGTTTGGACCGAAGAGAGTTGAAGTGACAGGAGGTTGGAGAAAACTGCATAATGAGGAGCTTCATAACGTGTACTCGTCTCCAAGTATAATTAGAATGATCAAGTCAAGGAGGATGAGATGGGAAGGGCATGTAGCACGCATGGGTAGAAGCGTAGTGCATATATGATTTTGGTAGGAAAGCCAGGAGGACAGGATGACTTAGACGTAAGTTGGAGGATAATATTAAAATGGGATGGTATGGACTGGATTGATCTGATTCAGGTTAGGGACCAGTGGAAAGCTCTTGTGAACACGGTAGTGAACCTTCGGATTCCATATGGAGATTCCTGACGACCTGAGCGACTGGTGGCTTCTCAAGAAGTGCTCAGCTCCACGGAGTTAGTTAGTTAGTTAGTTAGTTAACTAGCAAGCTAGCCAGTTAGTTAGTTGTTTTTTCTATTGCTAGCGGGGTGGGACTAAGTCCCTTGTACTGCGGCCACTTCTGGCCTATTGTACCAGCCCCAGATGAAAGGTGAGGGTGATTGTGGAGCAATTGGTGGAATGAAGATTGGCAGGGGAAACCGAAGTACTTGGAGAAAATCTGCCCCAGAGCCACTTTGTCCGCCACAAATCCCACTTGATCAGACCCGGGATCGAACCCGGGCCTCCGCGGTTGGAAGCCAACGACTAACCGCTTGAGCTGTGGCGAGGCCTGGCTAGTTAGTTAGTTAGTTAGTTAGCTAGTTCAGTTTAGCAGGGCGTATTTCGGGGGCAGTTAGCGTGAGAATGGTAAATGAGAAATACGAAAAAAGCTTTAGTTGCAAATCTCAAGGGTTGAATCATGAGTAAGATATTGAAGCAGATCATACTGAAATAGTGTGTGGAGGTGTAGGCTGGATTAGAACGGCTTTTGTGCACACGGTAATATAGTTTCGGGCCCTATAACAGGCGGGAAATTTTATGACCAAATGTTAGTCTTAAAATAGATCTTAGAGGAATAATGTGTGGAGGAACAGACTGGATTAACCTGTCTCATAATAGGATTTATTGAAGAGGTTTTTTGAGCATAGTACTGAACCTAAACATTTCACAAAATGCGGGACATTTATTGATCAGGTGACAGATTTAACTTGTCTAGAAATACCCTCGAGTTAGCTATTAATTTGGTCAGTAAACTGTATAGTTGTAACTGGAGAACTCCTCTTCAATAATTGGATGCGTGCTTGGAGTCTGAGGAGCGTTACGTGCTGTAAGTTCAGTTTCCCCCATAAGCACTGCAGTGAAGGTTATGTCATTGTATCCTGTGACTTTAGGTGGCGTTGTTTTCTTACAAAATCAGAGGGAGAAATTTTACTCTGAACGAGGTACCATACACAGCCATCACATCAGAGGACCGGAAACGGAAGGGCTGCTGATGCGATTCACAAGAAGACACGTGCCTCTGAGCTGAAAACAGTCTAGGCAATGCAGCGCTCTTCTCTCGATGTAGCATACAGCACAGAGCATACGGATGTTTCTGAGTGGATAATCTGGTATGACTCTAAGGCACTGAGTAAACAGACTTCATGGCACAGGACATTACTCGTAAAGTGCAGAATGTCGCAATTGTTTGAGAAATTGCACGCTATTGAACCTGAAAGTTCATCACCGTTTTCACAGAAGGCCCGCCATTGTACTGTATCCTTAAGAACCAGTTCACAAATTTACATATTTTTTATGTGAGAAATATTTTAAACAGACGAGTTAGCTCTTTCACTATAGCCACGGGATACGAGCTGGACTACCAGAGTTTGATTCCCATCACAGGCAAGGGATTTCTGTGTTCTCTGCAACGTCAGGACCGAATCAAGGGCCCACGCAACCTCCTATTCAATGGGTATGGGGGCTCCTTTCCCGAGGGTAAAGCAGCCAGGGCATGAAGCTGACTACACATCTCCATATAGTGCCGAGATAAATAATGGTGGAGTTTACCTTCACTTCCCAATACGTCTTCATGCCGTGGTACCTTCTTATCTACGCCTTTATGCCCCGAGTTGTTTCCTATGGGTTCTCTGTTGGTCTCCTGTTTCAATACGAGCAGAAAATCTTTGTCCGGTAGAAATGTAATGACATATCGGAGGACTCTACTGCTTCCTTCTTCAGCTTAGGAGAAAAGTTTTTCAATCATGAGGACAGCGGCAGCATATTTCTTCAGCTCACTTTTACCGAGCTTCGACCCTTGCCTCTCTTGTTTGGATATACGGCACCTCATGAGATCAGGGCTACAGTATCCATATTCCTCTGTTTTACCCGATACTTATCATCTTTTTCAATATCTTTCATGTCATAAATAAGTTAAGCTATGCGGGACACATCAACTCTGACTAAAAATAAGGCAATTCCGCAAACCTGAGAAGTCAGACATCATCGTCAGCGATTGGAAATAAAATGAGGTTGTAACAGCGGAATGGATAAAGTCCATAATTGGAAGACTCTTGCTATTTTAGCCTTCACAAACAAAACTAGATTAGACCGGTCATTCTAGGAGGCGGGTAAACTCAGCACGAAAAAGAGAAACCAGAAGTGCATATGAAATTAAGGTGGGAAAACCGGAAGAAAAGAAATAATTCGGGAAACATAACAGGGATTGGCTTCATGAAGCTGGGAAAACTTATTGGGACCAGCGAGGGGCTCTTTTCATTGAGGTAATGAACCTACCGGTAAAACAAAATACTGGGAACCCATTGACCAGCGAAGCGGTTATCACATTCTGAAGAAAAGCTCCTTAGTATGGCCTTAATAGCTAGTATAGCCTAAATAGCCTTAGTATCCAGTAAGCAAAAACTTCTCTGACAGGAAGTGAATATTTGAAGGAAGGATTTCACTCACCCAAGGAGCTGAGCCCTTCTTGAGAAGCAGCCAATTGCGCAACTACTTAAGAACTTCATAGAATTTTATGGGACCCGAAGGTTCATTACTGTGTTCACAAGAGGCCTCCACTGGTCCCTATCCTGAATCAGATAAATCAAGTTCATATCATCGCATTCTATCTCACCTAGATTCATTTTAATATCGTCCACTCACCTACTCCTTAGTCTTCCCAGTTGTCTCCTTCCTTCTGGCTTTCCCACCAATATCCTATATGCATTTCTCCCCTCCCCCATTCGTGCTACATGCCCTGTCCATCTCATCCTCCTTGACTTGATCATCCTAATTATACTTGAAGAAGAGTACAAGTTATGAAGCTCCTCATTATGCAGCTTTGTCCAACCTCACATCACTTCATCTCTCTTCGGTCCGAATATTCTCCTCAGCGCCCTGTTCTCAAACATCTTCGAATTTTGCATACAGAAAATATTTCAAACTTCTTTACAACGACTTTAGTACGCGTTGGGTTGTTTATGATCTTCAATGTAGATCCGTGTAGTTTCTTACATTCGTACCAATGTTTCGGAGGAACCTACATCCACCTTTTTCGCTGTAGATTTGTGAGGAAGAGGGTCATATGTGTTGGTTAGAGATAAATGTGTGTTCTAAAAGCAGTCAAAATGTTCAGATCATTAACGAGTTTTAAAATGTAGGTCTATAGATCTGACATTTGTATACGTATATCTGTTGTATGTACAGATAACAAAGTATGATTATAAACAAGTTATGATAAACAGTTTTCTTGGCTTGTTCTAGAATGTATTTTTATCAAAGAGCAAGCTTGATTTAGACCCTGATATCGGTATTATTATGGACTTAAGCTTAAGCACTCTTAAACAAATGAAAGATCAGTCAAATGTGCTCTTAACATTTTGGGGTCACATGTCGCTAGGAATTTTGAAGTGGCATCTGTTCCATTTCATTTATTATCTTTGGGTTCAGAGAACGGGGGGGAAACAGGTTTATGGGGTAGAAGCAAGTGTAAACAAGAAGGCAGACGCAATAGCGTTCCTTGAAAGGTGATAGCCTCTGTTTAACACAGACTAAACAGGATTTGGTTGGGACACACATTTCATTTGAAGGGGTTTTGTTGTAGCTACGGGGGGTCCTACTACTTAGGGGGTTGGATTCCTCATCTTTCACTTTCCACTTCTCGTCTTCGCATCTCGCTCTGCGCGCAGTTTATTTATGTTGCTGGCAGTATTTATATTTGCATGCAGGGGATAGGAACCTGTAGCAACATGTTGTACAAAGATCAGATGTATTAATAACTTAACTGTAGGATCCGATTTGAGTGGATAATATTAAAACGTTTTACACTTTCTCTTCTCTGTCTTCTCTCTCACCCGCGCTCAGCTCTGTCAGTCCGAGTGTCGTACGTATTTACAGAAACCCACTCATCAATTCACTGTCTTCTTGTACACCAAGTTTCAAAAATATCATCCCGACATCAGAAGAATTGAAATGCCTACTGTGTTTCTTCCCTAAGACATTTCTTTCTTAACACATTAAAGGTCGGGAGGAAGTAGCAGAGTTAGAGAGTACAGCAGATACAACTTACGCGGTAAGTTAAGGCTACAACCCAGAAGGCCGCGGGTTCGATTTCCGATGAAGTGATTGGATTTTTACAATTGACCCAGTCCTTCCAGCCTCACTATGGCCCTGGGGTCAACTCATCTCCTAACAGAAATGAGTACCAGGAATCTTCCTGGGAGGTAAAGGGCGGCCGACATGTAAGGCTGACAACCTTACCGCCATCTATGAGCAGATTGTCTAGAGAAAATGTAAGAGCCTCATCGACTCACAACTCAATGAGCCTCAACGGCCTGTTACAGGGATAGCTTTACCGTCTACTTTTGCAGCAGATGAATGAAGTGAAAATTCATGGAAGCAATAAGAAAATTTGTTGTTGGTCTCCCAGACTTCGACCCATTATCCTTCTGACTCTTCCTTACCATATGCTTTCAGGCTGTCACTCGGCTTATTATTAATTTTAGGAGAAGGGTTAGGAAAGTAATAAATAAGACGAAGTAAAGGTATAGGAGAAATCGTCCGAAAGACAGTGAAGTGGAGTGGAGTGGAATGGAGTGGAGTGGAGTGGAGTGGAGTGGAGTGGAGTGGAGTGGAGTGGAGTG
>NW_019734315.1:204200-239482 GCF_002891405.2 Cryptotermes secundus
TGCTAGTGTGTCCCTTGTTGTTTGTGTAGTTTTATGTGTTGTGTTATTTTGTGTGATGTGTGTATTTGTGTGTAGTGTCTTATTGTAGTACCACTGCCACCGGGCAAAAACCCATTTGCAGTTGAAATAATATTTAATATTAAATATTTAAATAATAATAAAATGAATAAATTTATAAATTTTTCGAACCTGAAAATGGAGATATTCCTCCGAAATGGCTGTTCACTTTCAACGGAATACACGGCGTTATATCTCAGAAGATAGTATTCTAAAGTCGAATGGAATAATTTTAAAAAATTATTTGATGGTTTTGACAGAAATAGCATTAATTATTAAAGAGAATATGTAGAAATTTTTCATAACTCACAGGTAACGCATTACATCTTGGTTAAAAGTAGCGTCCTCTAAATGTTGTTTAAGGAATCAAGCGCTGTTTATTGTGAGAACCAGGAGAAAAACACAGATGTGTCATATGGTCATAATGCAGATTATTCGTGCGTTAAAGCATGTGGTACGTACAGTAACTACTGGGCTTAGAAAGGATAATTGTCCCAGGTATTTACCGTGCATGTAGAAATGCGTCTGGCAGACTCAACAAACAAAATTAAATCCTTTTTAACAAAGTCAAAAATAAATTAAGATCTGAAAATTCTTGCTGTCACTCAGTTCAGTTCAGTAAAAGTAATTGCTTGTATGCAGGATTTTAGTTTCTCACAGTGTTGGTTAGGAAACCTTGGATGTTATGTCATGTAGCCCCCTGAAAATCAACACACGTTTCAGAAGCGTCATGTCCTTCCGAAATATCTGTTGAATTATAACGGTCTATACAGCGTTATATTCCAGATTATAGGCCGCTTTATCCCACGTCTCTTCCGAATATTTACGTATTTAACATTCACTTGCATATTCCAAAATAGTTCGATCCTTTCCAGCATTTGAAGTTGAATCAGCATCGTTGATTGGCCCATCCATTATTCAAGTAACCTGTAACATGGTTTAGCTTTGTAGTTAAGCGTATATGTAAGCTATTAACAATTCTGTCCGTAATGATCTTATGAATTTAAATATGTACAACTTCTGAACCTTCTGAACCGTAACATAACTACGCCAGCTCAAATGACGACGCTGGCGTTCTAGAATTATTTGCGCGAGATGAGGCAAAATCTGCTGTACACAACCTCGGCTGAAAAATACTATAAAAATATTGTACATATATATATTTTTTGTTCTTATGTGAGAAATGAAGAAGTGTTAATTTAGAGTCAGTGAGCAGAGGAATATCCTACACGAAATAAGAAAACGGAAGGCTGATTGGATTGGTCATGTTTTACGCAGAAAATGCCTTCTAAAAGAAGTTATCGAAGGAAAGATAGAGGGGCGGATAGAAGTGATAAGAAAACGGGGAAAAAACGTAGGAAGATGCTGGATGACCTTGGGGACAGAAGAGGATACTGTCATTTGAAGGAGAAAGCTCTAGATCGCATTAAATGGAGGAATTGTTTTGGAAGAGACTGTGGACCTGTCGTCTTGACAGATTACTGATGATGATGATGATGATGATGATGATATATGTAACGGAAATATTTTGCCATGTTTTATATTTAGTGTCTACATACAAAATTGCCAATATTTTATTGACAATCCAGACATCTAAGAAGGAATGAATCACGTACAAAAGATACAGACTATGTAAAATTGTAAACATTATGAATATGTATACCGTATTATGCAGAATATAAAGCAAATTTTTTAATAAAGGCAAAAAAAAACATGGTTTTAGTCCGCAAGTGAACTATACCGACCGACCGACAGACCGCCGCTTGCCGGCGAAGTTAGTGCCAACTTGAGCGGATAGAGGATGTTGCATGGTCAGCGCAACGAATCTCCACTGCTGTTAATTTCGGTTTTCTAGACCGGAGCAGGTATTACCTTGAAATAGCTCCACGATTTTCATCACGAGGCTGAGTGGACCCCGTTCCAGACCCACTTCTCAAAAAATTTTGTAGCCCCGGGAATCGAACCCGGACCTCTGGATGTGTAGCCAGGAACGCTGACCGCTACACCACAGAGGCGATGTAATATTGATGCTTATAAAGAGAAGGGAGGAACATAGACTGAAGGTGTTTGAGAACAGGGTGTTGAGGGGACTGTTTTGACCGAAGAGAGATGAAGTGACAGGAGGTTGGAGAAAACTGCATAATGAGGAGCTTCATAACTTGTACTCTTCTCCAAGTATAATTAGAATGATAGCTCTTATGAACACGGTAATGAACCTTAGGGTTCCATAAAATCCTGCGAAATTTTTTAGTAGCTGCAGAATTGGCGGCTCCTCCAGAAGATCTCAGCTCCATGAGTAAGTAAGTAAGTATCATGGGATCTAGTTGTTAATTCTAATAAGTATTTTTTAAATTAACTAGAATTATATTTAAGAAGTAAAAATTATTGCATCACTCCTTAACGTATAGTTGTTACATTTTCCCGCTTGCAGCGCTCAGAACTAAACGGAGTGTTCCGTTTTATCACGAAAACACCCTCCTTTTAATTTTTTCATTGAAAAAATTGGGGATCACTTTATATCCGGGCAAGATTTTTGCAATGGCACGCTGATGCTTACGTCAGAAGGGATGCCACACGACGACAAAGCTGTAAGCGTCACGAGGAAGACTAGAATCTGGTCATGTGCCCCAGATGGGTCTGGACAAGAAGACGGACAAATTACTTCTGACTTTTCGCCAGTGGACAGCGGTTTCAATACTTATTGAAACGTGAGAGGCATAGCGAGTTCCAACTGCATTACATATGGCTGCTGGGCAGTCCATTGGTTACGTAACTACTTAATATTCGCTCTAAATGAACTGCCATGACTTGCATGCGGAGTGTATCGTTTTGTTTAATAAACACATTCAAGTCGTTACTCTTTTATTCTTTCGACGAATTGTGCTTCTCGCCACTTTATGACTTGCCATAAAGTGAGCTCAAAGTATGTGCTAAATATTTTCACTGACCGAAATAGACGTCTGCTTGATCCATTGCCATTAGTGCAGCGATGGAGACGAAAAGTGGGCACAGCAAAGAAACTGCTTCTAGTCTCGTTAATTTCTTTTCGTACCATGACAATTATTCTGTGCTTGTGTTGTTCTGTTTGTAGGCAGCGGTCTTGCGACAGGCTGATCCCCCGCCAAAGGAGTCCCACCGACTGTGAGTAGGATTAAGAAGCTGAAAAAGCGACCAATTTTCCAAGAGCTGTAGATCCATAGAGAGAGAGAGAGAGAGAAAAATGATAGGAAGATGGACCTTCTTGTCGTAACGAGCAGCCGGCATTACTACGTTATGTCTCTGAGAGAACATGTGTAGCGACTAGCAACCCTAGGCTCATACTCGTAATATTCAGAGGAATACAGTTCGGGCTCCAACCGAGCTACCCAGTGTCGTGATGTATCTCTGCCTTATTACATAATATCTTGAAGCAGCCACGGTTCCTTTCTTCCCGATCCTAATCGAGAGGACAGCAGGATTTTGTTCTTAGTAAGTACTCTATTTTTCTCTCCTCTCGTCCCCACTACGGAGCCCAGGGCTGATTTCTCAGTTTCATGATCATTTTACAGAAGGGTGATCAGCACGTCGCAAGGCCTGTACCTAAACACAGGACAACACAAACACTGAATAAACGCATACACACACCAAATATCCATGCCTTGTGTGGGATTCGAACCCACGATCCCAGCTTTCGAGTGAGCGAATCAGTTTGTGCTTTAGACCGCTCGGGCTACAGTGACCGGCTAGTGAATATTAGTAGAGTATTATTTCGAAAGGATTGTAGCTAAATATAATATTTGGGTTCATCACAAAGCACTGTCAATTGTCTGCCTTCACTTGAGCAAGAAGAGAAAAATCTGACTCACAAAAATTAGAAACCCCTAGATAAGCCGTAGTGAAAGGCATTTGAAATAGTAAATCCCCCCCCTCTCCCCACCATACAGAAAACAGGTAGCTTACCATTTTCAGTTTTTATTGTTCGTTTGAAATTTTCTTTTTTCTTGTTGTTTCTTGAGTTGGTTTTATTATCCTATTCGTCACAGTTGAAGTGCATTACAAAATGGAGCGAGAAATCAAGAAATGGCGCTGTGATGTGGCTGATGCAGTCATTACTTCATGCACTGTGTCTTTCGGATCTGATCGTTGTCTCTGATTATTGATAAAAGCTCCTAAAATTCTTCCTAATTCCCGAATTTCATTCTCAGCTCTGAAGCTCAGTGGTTTGAATCGTATTCTTCCTCTTGTCCTCAGACTCCCCAGGCAAACGTTGTTATCAATCGGCAATTGAACGCTGTAGATACAGTCAATTTGTTGAGAAAACGTAGTTAAAGAACTTAAAAAAAATAAGTTTTATCTGTGACTATTTTTGGAAGATTTTACCTCATGAATTTTAAAGAAAAGTTGTTTGAATAATTGCTTGGGTTAGAATAAAGTTTACTGTTTGGGTCTAATAAGCACTGACAAAGCATTTCCATGAATGATCACTTTAAAGTTGGACAATATCCAGATATAAACTAATAAGCCTAGTGAAGATTTAATGATACTTAATTTTAGGGGAAAACTTCCCACCCTTTTAACAGAAATTATCTATAGCTGAAAACAATTCAATATTCTGACTTTCCACACTCAAAAATTGAAAACAGATTTAAGCAGTGTGAATATTTTTCGTCTTGCAATACGCTAATATCTACCAGTCCTCTTCTTTTCCCTGGACATTTTATTTTCTGTTGGCTTTCACTAACTTATTTTGATCTCGGTATATCAAGGGACAGTGCTTGCAACACTCTTGCCATCTAGAGAGCTAGTTGTGTACGACTTAGTGCTTCCAGTTTGAATTAAGGTCGCCAGATGGCACAATATACCAGTATCCTGAGACTCCCGCGGAAATTCAAAAGGCATTCAATAAATCTGAATAAATATATTGGGACAAGTTATCGTATTTTACAGTTCGGTTAATTCTCAGCATCCGATAAGATGAATTTCGGGATGAATCACACAAACGGAATTTAAGTTATGCTTCATATATCAACAGGCATTACATTTTAAAGAGAGCGCATATTTCTCTTAGAAAGTAAAAATATGATCCTAATAGTACAAATAACTTCTAAACGAAACATGTTTAATCATGACAATGAAATCTGCAGTATTAGCTTAACTACAATTCTTCCTTCACCATCCACGAACACTGCACCCAATGAACACAAGAAAAGCAGGATCACAGCTGCACCTGAGACCTTTATAAGACGGAAAGCACCTGTTACTTTAACTTCCAAGTGATGAACACTTGTATTTTAACTATTAACTTTCATTTGTAGTCATTAATTTATATTAAATTTTCATTTATGCTTCAATGAACACGAGAGCAATAAAGAGCACTAAATTGCATTATGTAAATATACATGAAGATGGGTGTGTGTGGCCGAAACAGGTTGTACTAACAACAGACACTAGTGAATTTAATGCGACTGTGTGGAGGAAATTAAGAGGAGATTGAACTCAGGTAGTGCTTGCTACCATTCAGTCCAGAACCTTTTGACTTCTCGTCTGCTGTCCAAAAACATCAAAATTAGAATATTCAAAACTATAATTTGTCCTGTGGTTTTGTATGGGTGTGAAAGTTGATCTCTGACATTAAGGGAGGAACATAGACTGAGGGTGTTTGAGAACAGGGTGTTGAGAAAATTTTTTGACCGAAGAGAGAAAAAGTGACTGGAGGTTGGAGGAAACTGCATAATGAGGAGCTTCATAGCTTGTACTCTTCTCCAAGTATAGTTACAACGATCAAGTCAAGGAGGATGAGGTTGGCAGAGCATATAGCACGAATGGGGGAGAAGAGGAATGCATATAGGATATTGGTGGGAAAGCCAGAAGGAAAGAGACCGCTGGGAAGACCAAGGCGTAGGTTGGTGGAAAGTATTAAAATGGATCTTAGAGAGCTGGGATGGAATGGTATTGGTTGGATTGAACTGGCTCAGGATAGGGACTAGTGGGGGCTCTTGCGAACACGGTAATGAACCTTCGGGTTCCATAAAATGCTGGAAAATTCTTGAGTAGCTGCAGATTTGGCTTCTCCTCCAGAAGGGCTCAGCTCCATAAATAAGTAAGTAAGGAGGTAAGTGTGGAAAAGCCACAGCTGTCTTAGCAATAAACAGATGCTTCTAAAGTGGGGGTGTAACAATAAGCGAAGGATTCTACGTGTATAGCACTGTAATCGTTTTCACGTAAAATGAAATTCAATCAGATTGCTATTAGCAAACACAAAATTGTGAATTACAGGAAGAAAACTAGCGCTGAGAGAAGAATGACACGCCTTTATATAAACCAAATATGGACCACAGTTGCAACTCATTATAATCGAATACAAACTGTGGAAATCGGATTCCTGGGATAAGTATCAGGGAGTCCTCTGTTGGGAGAGAAAATAATTACGTAGTCTTGTAACATCTACGGATGACATTAAAGCAACTGTTCTATTTTAAATAACAGGAAAAGTAGCTGCTCCGGTCTAGAAACCCGAGATTAACGGCCGTGGAGATTCGTTGCACTGACCAAGCGACGCCCTCTATCCGCAAAAGTTGTCACTAACTTCGCCGACAAGTGTGGGTCTCTCGGTCGGTATAGTTCACTTGCGGACTAAAAACTAGGGGTTTTTAATATTTTTTACGCTCCTTCAAAATATTTAAATATCAAATTATATTTTTCTGAGTGACAATTTGCTGTTTTCAAACAATGATTGTGATTAAGGTCTTCTGGGATGTGACTCGGTGTAATTTGGCAGATAACTACCTACATACTGCGTAGTGTTGTAGATAGGTGCTCCTAACAGTATGTAGCATGTTTACCAGAATACACAGCGGCACATCCCAGAAAGCAACGCTCTTCTAGATTTCATTTACTTCACTACATTAAGAGACCGCCCATATGGTCTAGTGCTCAGAGTTCCTGGCTAGAGATCCACAGGTCCCGGGTTAGATTCCCAGCGCTACCAGATTTTCTAAGAAATGGTGGGTCTGGAACGGGTCCACTCAGCCTCGTGAGGATAACTGAGGAGTTACTTGAATGGAAAAGTAGCGGTTCCGGTCTACAAAACAGAAATAACGGCCGTGGGGAATTCGTTGCGCTGACCACGCGACACCCTCCATCCGCTCAAGTTGACACTAACTTCGCCAACAAGCAGCGGTCACTCGGTCGCTTACGGACTAAAGCCACGGATATATTTTTGTTTTTTTACTACATTAAGAGTAACAGTGCCTCCTTTTGATGTTACTCTGTTGTAATATGATTGCAGCAACAGATGCTTAAAGAACGATTGCTCGTGCATGTGAATAACATAGGCAGGAAGTAGACAAAAAAGAAGTTCTGACCAAAGATGTCTAACATGCCGACTTCATTAAACTTACGTCTCAACTTCTGACCGAGGTGCGTTTGATGTTCCTATCTATCAACAACATAACGAACCAAATTCTCCTAAATGTAGACTATCCACGCTTGCAGCATGTATAGAACACAATTCATGTACTCCTCTGGAAATTTATGCTCCATACAGTTCCCTAACGTTCCCAGTGTAAACCTTTCTTTAGGTAGAAAACCTAAATACACCGTAATGTCAGCGTTCAATTCGATCGGTTTCTGAATTTTGGTACGACAGTGCCATCTCGTGTTAGGGACTGCAACTACTTGTTCCCTTCTACGAACCATACAAATACACATAGATCACTTTCAAAGTTTATTTACGGAGTGCCTCCCCAGCACTGTTATCGCTGTACCACTTTCGTTTAAAGTATCACCTTAGCTCAGTATTAATCGGACCTTAGCAACAACACGCGTTTTTCTTTCAAATCAGTGTACCATGATACCCTCATTCCATTTCATTACAGGGTACTTTGGTGCGAGCAGCACAGCCACTGAAATATTTCGTAAGGGAACAGGTTCGAAATTCAATTAATAATTCATTACCGTTCTGAGATTTCCTTCCTCCCTTTCGCCGGTTGGCTACTTTGAATAGACCGTGATCATTTTGCAGTTCGCCATGCGCATTGTTCAATTTAGATATGCTTTGGACATCTCATTCCGACGCTACCAGACTTTCTGAGAAGTAGTGGGTCTGGAAAGCGATCCACTCAGCCTCGTGAGGATAACTGAGGAGCTACTTGAATGGAAAAGTAGCCGCTCCGGTCTAGAAAACCGAAATTAACGGACGTGGGGATCCGCTGCGCTGACCACGTGACACCCTCTATCCTCTAAAGTTAGCACTAACTTCGCCAACAAACGACGGTCTCTCGGTCGGTATAATTCGCTTGCGGACTAAAATCACAGAGTCTGTTTTGTTTTTGTTTGTTTGGTAATCTCATTAGCAATATTGGATTACATCCAGAACCATGGAAGCTTATCGTTTTGTCCAAAAGAAACAACATGCTTTTACCTTAACATGTTATGATCCGCTCAAGATCTATGTATCCGAATTTGAAAGGAATTATTCTAATGGCCTTCAGTTCTCTAATCTTTTTTTTTATTATTTCTCTGCGAATTTACAATCTACTCACTACAGTAAGGAGCAATAAGTAAATTGGTTAAAAGTAGAGAGTCAACCAGCGTCGATGCTCTTAAACACAATTGATGCTAGAATAATTCTCTAATCTGAAGACGCTTTAAAGATGGGCGAGATTTAATAATCTCTAAAAGACGCTTCACTATTCAGGCTGTAACATGGAATGGATAACTCTGACATATGTCAAACTAATAATCGCAGGTTGAAAATATAAATTTAGTTCATATAAGAAGTGCTTGCTGACAGCATATAACCAGTTATACAAGACGATCATAAATTCGTGTAAAATTAAAATCAGATGAAAAGCACGACAGCGGTACTGACAGTAAACCAATTAAAATAAAAAAATAAAGAACTATCTTCATGAGAAGCGAAGTTTTAAATAAACACATCTACAGTTCGGCAAATGCTGCCCACAGCAGAGTAACATCAAAATGTAGAAATAAGTCTTACAGCATTATTCACATTGAAATGGAAGACTTCTCCAATTTGCTTGGTGCATATATTGCGATGAATGGTATACATTATAGAACAGCTGTTGATTTCGTCCTTAGAAATGTTAGTAACAGGTAAAGACGTGGAAACTTCTTAATTCGAAATATGTTACAAAATTCAAATGATACAAAAATTGAAATATAATTAAGCGGAATACCTACCTGAATAAATAGACTGTAACGTAAACTTACATTTTTTCTGTATATTTTCCAAGTTTCTTATAATATTCCTTAATAAGGTTATCCCAAACTTAATTAAGGTTATGTGTAAAATTGGTAGCGAATATACGAGTGTGTCGTAAATATGACTAGGAAATGTTGTGTATCTTGAAATAAGTATAACTTTTCCATCAACTTATTCAGTACCTAATTATTAAATAATCCTTCAGCCCCTCATGTTTGGGCCTTCATCGGCTGTTTTCATTGGCAACCAGCACTGAAGGAAATGGTGAAAATTTACAAAAAATATTTTTAAATATCTGAGTCACTATTCTTTACTATGTGGCATTCTCGACATGAAGAACTTTCACACAGGCAGTACGCACGATAATAATAATTAAAATGATAGTACATTCTGCTCATATTACCGTCCTCCATAAATCCTAAACGCTGTAAAGGAAGAACAAAAATGTGGGAAATGATAATACAATATTAACACCACTGCTACATGTTGAGGTTCCTAGTCACAAATTTAACAGCCAACCAACCCACTAACTCAATACAGCAGGCTTCTTGTACAGAAGCTAATGGTGGTTTATCTTTCAGGAGCTTCAGTATCTTTTATTGAAACTCGAAAGTCCACCAACAATTTCATAAGAGCCCGCCACTGGTCGCTATCCTTACCCAAATATAACCGATCCAAACTCTCTCACGCTACATCTTTAAGATTCATTTTAGTATTATCTTCGTATTTATGCCTGGATCTTGCGAGAGATTTCTTCCTTTTAATTTTGCTTGATATTGTAATGTACTGTACCTACGGCTGGGAATGAGAAGGCCACGTGACCCCCATTCCAGATCCATGACAATGAATGTCTTAAAATACGGAGAGTAATAATAAAATTTCCGGCCACTGTAGCCGAGCGGTCTAAGGCATGAACTGTCTTCGCTCTCTAGAAAGCCGGGATCGTGTGTTCGAAACCCACTCGGGGATGTTTTATGTGAGTGTGCGTTTTTCTGTATTTGTGTTGTCCTGTGTTTAGGTAGAGGTCTTGAGGCGAGCTGATCACCCGTCCAAGGAGCCCTACCGTCTGTAAAATGACCAAGCCCTATGCTCCAATGTGGGATGAAAATGAGAAAAAAAAAATATCAAAATTGCGATTTCGTGTGGGAATTCATTATTATTAAATTAGTTCATGTGTGTATTTGGCATGCAATTGCGAATGCTGATTTAACATTTCTTCAGTACCCGAACTCATCTCGCCCCTTTGAACGTGTTGTCAGGCAGTCAGTCCCTCGTTCATCCGAGTGTATTCCCATTGCAAGTGTTATCCTGAAAATGCTAATTGTGTAGTTTGAATTTTGTGAACTATTTTAATTGCCTGATGGCGGTTAAGGGTACGTTCATAAAAATAAAAATATGTGCAGGTGAAAAGATTTTCTTTCCTTTGACTGTGTCATATCTAAAATGTAGCATTTACTTTAGAAGAAAATTCTTTGTCTATTTCTGGTTTCTCCACATTTCCTACCTTCATGTCGTCTGTCTGAATTATTTCTGAGGGCACTTATCATCGGATAGTGACATATCCTTTTATGACGTTATTAGAAAATTGCTCTGTTCTGTTCTAAGCAGAGTACGGAAACCAAAGCCACCGTCCTTAGATCCCACTTTCCTTCTGCAAGGTTACCTACTCAAGGTATGAAGCATCCTCAGACATGGTTTAGACAGACAGCAGTAACTTGCTGTGGAGATCTACTCCGCTGCTTTTCTTCATATGCCAGGCTGCCGCCCAGTGGCGCCCCTGTGGCGGGGCGAGAGACACAGCTGCTCTAGTATCAGGTGACAACGCGTAGGGAATTCCCTTTTAAACAACACGGAAACATAAGCGTGTAATCCAGCCTGGTGACATCTCTCCGCATAATTGGACGTTCTCACGGCGATGAAGATACTTGTATTTGTCTTCTGGTGACACCTTGTAATAATAAAACTTTACCTACGTTCCAGGACAAGTTTCTGCCCCTATGGCGAAGGTAGAAGAGCGAAAACTATTCTGAAGATGGAAGCGGCGCGTTGCTGAGAAAATAAGGTAAGATTTTACCAGAAAACACGGTGTAACGTCCCACAATATAGTATTCTTCAATATCTACGTGCATAAGCACCATGTCATTAAGATATATGTGGGAGTACTACATGATGGTGCGAGTATATTGAGCTGAGTGGACAGATTCACGCTTCTGTCTCAGCACCGTTGAGCAGAATAATCGGAGATAAATCACATAAATATGCAGCCCGCACACCTTCACTTAACGATCCTGTGTTACTAAGCTCCTGATGCCTTGGAATTCGGGCACATCAATTTCCGATTTCAGTGCCTACTCACAGGAAGCATACTGCGTCCCCATTTAAAAACCCAACTTGTTAATACGATCCAAAAATCCAGAAATAGGGGCTGGCTATATCGATTTGGTCCAGCTGAATAGATATTTTCCCTGACGATGGAGACAATATCCGATTTCTGAAGAGTTTTTAAATAAAAATAGGACAATAGATATTGCCCAGAGAGTCAATAATTGTATTAATGTGATTATCGAAATAATTGGTGTTTGTCAAAAATTCACAAACTAACAGTAAATTCCAGTCAAGCGCTGGGTTACTGACGAAGCCTGAACTTACAGAGGATGTGCTGCCTTGTGTGAACTATCTTACACCTCAGTGAGTGGTGATTTATGCTTATGGAACAAGGGTGGAATACTGATGAACAAGGAAGTATAGAAGAAACTCGAATAAACTTGCTTTAGTATAATTTTATCCATCGAGAATCTCACATGAAATCACCCGGTTCTGAATACGAATGTCAGCAGTGACAGGGCAGAATCTAGCCGCCTGATGTGGGAAAATTTATGAGGTGGAACATATAGTAACCACTTTATTTGAAAGGCTTAATAGAATTATTTCTTGTCTCTTCTGTCCTAAGCACCATCAGTAAGTCTACTGGAAGATAGTAGTTAGAACAACACGGCTCACTACAAAGATATTAACCATCTGTAGCTACTGTGACACAGGCAATATATAGAGCTATATATGTATGTATGTATATGTATCGTCACGGATATTGGATACATATTTTTCCTTTGGCACTACAACCACAATTTGGGCCTTGGCCTACTTCCATGAAACTTTCCGTTTCACTTCGGTTTACTAGATCTTAGATATTCTGTAGGATTCCTTGGGCGGGGGATCAGCTCGTCGCAAGGCCTCCGCCTGTACACAAACACAGAAAACCGCGCGCGCGCACATACACACACACAAACTAAACATCATGCCCTGAGTGGGATTCGAACCCACGATCCAGGCTTGCGAGCGAAGACAATACATGCCTCAGACCGCTCGGCTACCGTGACCGGCGATTACACTTGTACACTTATTTTCTGATGATTTCCAGCAGGACAGTAGATCTATATCACTAACAAGCTAATTTCATTTTGCAGGTGATCGTAAAACGAGTGGTGACTGCAAAGCTTGTACCTCCGTGCGGACACGGGCTGTCCTGACTGAAGCATTTCAGTTCCTCCACGCCAATGACGGGCAAAAAGGTAAAGGTAAGAGATAAAATTACCTCTGTCTTTAATTAATTAAGCATCACGACTTGAAGCTTGTCGTGGAGTGGGGTTATGACTCCACAGTTCTTGACCTTGACACTGGATAGAGGTGAGTGGTCAGCTTCAACCCCCAGCCGCTTTAACCCTGGAAATAATCTCTCAGTATCCATTGGAGAGGAGGCCCGGTGAGAAGCAGAGCTGATCTGGGCGCTGTAGAGAAGATGGAAATTAGTACAAAAATTAATGTTTACTGAATATCCTATAATTCGACGCTATGTAGCCTGAGCCGGTGAAAGCAACGATAAACAAAGAACAAAATCAAGTAAATAGAAAGGCATCAGACCTATTCTTCTGCAAACCTTGTTAGACTGATGAGCTCAAGTACTGAAATAGGTGGGAAATGCAGAGCACGTGAGGAAGATCATGGCAGATGCATGTAAAATGTCAGTCAACATTCTGAACTGAACAAACCACTTATATCACCTCAGTTTAAATGGAAGAATAATATTAAAATTGAACTTATAAAGTAGGACGTATTGGGATCCTATTCGTTGGCTTATGATATTGTGCCGTATAGAAACGTTGATAAGCGACCATTGGTAGGAAACGCGCGCAACATACACTCACGCGACAATAGAACTATGTATTCTATGTTGTCCGTGCTGAGATGTTATAACCGTGAGGTTTAGTCGGGATAGTCAGTTCTGTACGGAGTCTGTGAAGTGAGGACTTGAGCGCCTGAAGCTGAAGAATCTCCACTGTTAGAAACTGTTACTATGGAACGGCCGGTGAAGACACAAGAGGCTGGAAAAGGCTTAACGGGTGCTGTGGTGATTTGTGAATTGTGGAGATTAGCGGTGGCGCTGTAATTGCTTGTGTTCTGAGTTGTGTGTATAAGTGGTCAGTAAATCAATTCAACAATCCAAACCCCGTCTATAGTCGCACGTACTTCGTGACAATATGGTCCTGTATGAGGGCCTGGTGAATACGGTAATAAACGTGGGTGTTTAATAAAATGTAGGGCATTTCTTGGAAAAGATCTCTCAGCCTTTCTGGAATATCTGTAGTCCTTGCAGTGAGTTGCCTTGCACAGTGCGCAAGCATAATCACACGAATCCCAGAAAAATCGAAATAAATATCGTCACATAATTTTGAGTAAGCCCTACGAGAAGCCCCGTAACAAATGCTGTTTCTGTTTGTAGTTTCTGACATCAAATATTCCCATGGACTGATAGACGAATATTACTGTATTTCTCCGCTGCCTCTTTACGTAATAATTTCTCAGCGTGAAGCGGTCTTGTAAAGAATTTATTTTTGCTTTGCATTTTCAGATTTACAGATTACTCTCAGGCACTTCCGCACTTATTTTTGGGCTATAGTGCCTTTACTATTAATCCTTTTTTTTATTTATCATTTATTAGCAATCTGAATTTACATTCTATGAGCTAATTTGCTGTCATGTACAATAATTATTCTATTGTACTAGGTTGGCTTGAAGAGCTGTAATCCTGGAGAAGAATTGTTTCTATTGTTTTCTCTTTGAAGATATATTTTTTTAACATATGTTGAAGCTCTCCGAGAGTACTTCTGCAATTATGCAGGTTGCATGCTTATTTCTGAGTTCTTGTTTGAATTACTCTTCGACCATAAGGATGAAGGTCTTAAGTGCCTCCGAAACGTCGGCAGACTTTCACAGGACCACACGGAGCTATATCCCAGAACACATAACTTCATAGCTTCCGCTGTAAGAACCTTAGATCATGAAGTATTCTTCTTCTACGTTTTATGCAAATTACAATATGCCTCTTTTGTTTGAAATTCAATTTTGAGATTTCCTGTGGCCATTGCTGTAACTAAAATAATGCCCACTTCTTTTATGGAATTGATGAATACAAATAAATAATTTCGTTCTATTTTTCGTGGAGGTTAGAGAAACGGGTTCGTCATAATTACGAGTACTAAGTTTGTGTGATCTGAAATTTATATCATCTTGTATACGACCTAAAGTTCTTGCAACGGCGTTTATGAAGAGTTCTCTTGTGGAATGTAATGTTGTGTAGTGCTGTGCTACGCTACTTCTTCCGAGAACTTCTTGTCTAATTCGTATTTCTCCCTTTGTCTTATATCCAAGTATTCTTTTTATGTCTTTTATTCATAAAAATGGCAAAGCAATCCCTGTAACAGGCCGTGGAGGCCCATAGGATTGTGAGAAATCGAGGCTCCCACATTTTCTAGAAAATAAACTCACAGATGGAGGTGAGGTTGTCAGCCTTACGAGCAGGCCGACCTTTACGCCCAGAAAAGTTCCTGGTACTCATTTTTGTTAGAGGTGAAGTCGACCCCAGAGCCACAGTGCGGCCGGAAAGATTAGGTCAATTGAAAAATACGATTACTTCGTCGGGAGTCGAACTTGCGACCTTCCAGCTTGCAGCACAGTGCCTCGACCAACTACGCTAATTCGTGACCCTTGTCTTTTTTCTTAATCACTATCAATTTATGTTCTTCCGTTACAGTAAGGAATCAAGTTTTCGCCGGTACAAAACACCGGGTAAAATTGCAGTTCTATATGCTGAAATATTTAGGTGTTTAGATTAGAAGGCTGGAAGTAAATGACACTGAATTTAATCCGCTCTCAGCACCCAGTGCATATGAAACAGCCATGTTTTCATTCCATTCGCAGCCTATGGTCCATTAACCTACTTAATCAGACCAAGCTGTCGTCACAAACATTATGCTTAACGAGCGTTTTGCGACAGCAGCGTGCATAATGTATTACTTACGTTAGTAAGTTCATATCTGTGTATGTTGTTATCATTATTGCTGTAGAAGTTTCAGAGCGCTCTCCTTAGCCCGAAAGGTAATTATCCTCTGTCGCCAGATGCGGCAGTGTGCATGGTATAACTAGCCAACCCAGGAAGCAGAGTTCACATATCACCTACACAGTCATTCCCTAGAAGCTGATAGTATCTCAACTGATAAATATCTTCCCCGAATTGTATGGATTCGCAAGTTAATTGCTGTGTTCTCAACAGCCAGCAACTGTATCCTGTTCTTAAGGAGATAAAGAAGTTCACAGACTCGATACATCTTCAGGATCGATTTTAAAATCATTCTCTTATTCAGGCCTATGTCTTTTCGCCTATGATTATTTTTTTATTGCTAGTGGGGTGGTACTAAGTCCCTTGTACTGCGACCACGTCTGGCCTACTGTACCAGCCCCAGATGATAGGTGAGGGTGATTGTGGAGCAATTGGTGGAATGAAGATTGGCAGGGGCAACCGAAGTACTCGGAGAAAACCTGCCCCAGCGCTACTTTGTCCACCACAAATCCCACTTGACCAGAACAGGGCTCGAACCCGGGCCGCCGCGGTGGGAAGCCAGCGACTAACCGCTTGAGCTATGGCGCGTCCCTGTCGCCTATGATTCTCTGAATTCAAATTTATTTGCATTTTTCGTCTCCCCGATACTTCTGCTGAACTCAACTGGCTCACCTCAACCTAACAGATCGCCAACGCGACCTGGGTAAACCAACCTAACCATAAGCTAGCACAACATAGACCGAGCAGGCATAAAGCCATGTAACATTTGAGGATACAAAAATCAGCCAGATGCGCATGCGCAGGTATATTGAAGAATGTCTGGCAGAGCATAGATGAACTCGACATTATCGCCTCTTCATCCCCGAGGAATACTTCAGCGAGCAGATTTAAGAATTTATTCGATAAACGGAAAAACAAGATCGCCACCCACACCCGAACCAATACTGAGACGAGTTACTCTCACGTGACTGGAGAAGTGAATGTCTCCTTTCCGGTGTGTTATTTAACTACGAGTTTTCAGTAGCAAGTCTCGGATAGTGGAATGAGATATGAAATATGGATTTGAACGGACTTGCAAGGAAGTGGTCGTGTCCTAACCGAGATACTATCCCAGCATTCGCCTCGAGGGACTGAAGAAAACCACAAATACCTCAGTCAGAAGAGCCGGTGACCCGCCAGAGATTCGACCCGAACATCTCCCAAATACAAGCATACTAATACTCCTAGACTAGTCTGAGAGAGATAGGCTAGTCTGAGAGGGATAACATAAACTGTTAAAACCTCCTATACTGCACGTTTGGGGAGGGCGAGGTAATATGACTGAAAAACAATTTCAGAATCTCTAGCGCACTTCAGACACGTGAGATATATTCAGGTGAAGAGAAAGTATGAATTAACAGACCCAATGTAATGACAAGTATTTATTTTACCTTTGCCGTCTCGAACGGACAAAATCTCTATAGCTACACACTTCGTTTCTGTACATAAATATGTTGTAGATGAAAGTCCGTCAGAATAACGTGGCTGCGATTCAAAACGCTTAAAACTCTTTCCTGTTTGCTACACTGGTGCGATGTGTTCCAATCAGACGTGACGTGAAGAACTTGCAATGAGATTGTGATAACACTGAAACTCCAACATAGACTTAAAGCCCACCAAATTTCAGAGGGATTTCAGGACAGCGTAACCTACTTCCGTCTCAGTCATTTTGCAGTCTAAATCTCGCAATTGTAGAGTTTGATGCAGGTGCTCTTGGCAAACTGTTCATACATACATTTTATCATTTTGGTGTGGAGTTCAGTTCCCCGCTGCGATATCAACAAAGCCACACGTTACCATGTCCTGAGAGGGTTTCCTTCCACACTTGTCTGTCTGCCATAGTGCGGGTGTTCCTGGATGTGTGTGTAACCTTCAAGTGATGGGGAGGGAGGTTCAAATTTGTGGGGCAGCAGGGTCGAGTACGTTGGTGGAGGCTGTCCCAGGTAATGCGAAGGTGCAGAATAGTTCTTAGTGATGAGGTGATGGCTCCCGGAAGGAGTGGGTTTCCCATCTCGCACAAGAACTGGCACGGCAATCCTGCGGGGCTGCTGCTGCTGCTGGAACTTGCTGCCACTGTTCGCCCCGTCCAGCAGGTGCCTCTGCCTCTTGTTTTTGTAGCGGCGGTTTTGGAACCAGATTTTCACCTGTGTTGATGTGAGTTTCAGGGCGTTCGCTAGATGCTCCCGTTCTGGAGCCGAAAGATAACGCTGCTGCTTGAAGCGTCTTTCCAGTTCGTGAACTTGAGCCTGCAGCACAAAGCAAACATGCAGAATGTAGTTGACACTAAATTTCATTCAGGTATTTTGAATGATGTTTGCACAGAAGTGCGGAAAACTGCTCCATAAATTATAATAGCCAAATTAAGTTTCTTGGGGATGGGGTGAGACGGAGTCCAATTGTTAGGTTGGCCACTGTTTGGCCTATTGCACCAGCCCCGGATACATGATGATGAATGTGGGGCAGTCGGTGGAATGAGACTTGGCAGGGAAAACCGAAGTACTCGGGGAAAGCCTGTCCCAGTACCACTTTGTGCACCACAAATCCCACATGACGCGACCTAGGCCAGCGACTAACCGCCTGAGCTATGGCACGGCCGATGGCCAAATTAAGCTCACCTGCATTTATTTGACGCTTTGAACTATTAAATTTATCTATATATAATATTTATATATTCAGTTGCTACTACTCCAAAGAGAACACAATGCGTCTTCAACCCGGTTAATACTGTACAAGGAAATAATAGGTTTTTCTAATATAATACCAAACATGATTACAGTCTGTGGACAAAATAAAAAGTTTATGATTTTTAAAGTACGTGACAGATCTGCACATTTAATCATTTGGCCGTTAATGATTGACAATAGGAAGGAAGTCAGAACATATGTAAGAGGTCTAGTAGTAGTAGTAGTAGTAGTAGTAGTAGCAGTAGTAGTAATTCTGCTTCTTTATTTAAGTGCTTGGCAACAGCGAGTGGCCTATAAGAGGCGAGAGCTGAAGAGTTTCGGCTTGAGGCTGGATACGGCTCAACATGTAGACGTACACGTGTTGCTGTCGCTGTGTGTTACGTGTGCTCATTTGGCATTGACCCTCGGTTCGCAAGTTACAGGATGTCACATTGAGATTAAAGCAAGGCTACTGAGTTTTGGTAAACTGAAATAATTCTATTGTGGTCAAGGTATGGCGCATGTCCAGTTTGCGGGTGGAGGAGGCGACCTCCACGTATGGAAGGCATGCTTTCTTTAAACTGTCTCTAAGGGTTCATCATTGCTTGAGAATATAAACCTAATGGAAGAATAATCCTATGTATTCAATAAGATCTCAGCATGGCGATCTGTGTCACCATCTGATTATATCGTATAATGGGCAGTTCTCCAACATGGGACGAGCTGGAAGCTACCTCATCTCAAAAGCTAGCATGTTACAATACGTAGCAAAACCTTCACATTCAACAGTATTTTAATATTGCCTAAAAAACGGAAAATGGGGCCGAGGTTTGTAACACAATTGGGGAAAAACACAAATTAGTGCAAAATTTCAACTTGCAAATACAGATGGAAGAGACCGCTTGGGAGATTCGGGCTTATGTCGCAGGATAATATTAAAACTTATCCAGAGGGCATAGGGTATGAGGGTGTGGATGGAGAATAAGATCCAGCGTTGGGCTCTTGTGAAACTGGTAATGAACTCTGCCGTGCACTAAAAGCGGAGAATTTCTTAGCCATCTGAGAGACTGCTAGCATCTCAAGATGGCTTCCGCTCTGTGGGCTTAATTGGGTTCGTACATAGATGGGTGTTTATTTACTTAGTTTAAAGAAAGGAAAATTTATGACGAACACACGGCTTTCCAGGATGACTTTCCCTTCATGTCTGAGAATGCTGAAGATGACGTAAACGTGCTCTTTTTATCGTGGTAGAGTAAACTGGGACAAATTGTCATCATAACACCTTAATTCGCACGTAAGCGTTCACTTTGAATTATTATCTCCAAAGTTTCTTATCAGAAACACACAAAAACTTGTAAAGAGCATAAAAGGTTTTGCGGCCAACATAAAAATGTAGGTAATTTTGTAAATATTGAAAGTATTTCCAACAATTTTGTGTTTATTGATTTCTTATACTCAAATTAAATGTTACTCTGTAACAAAATTATTTTGATACCCACATACATAGAGACTGTAGAGTAAAACCTCCCTACAACGGAACCTGGATAATGGAAATCTTCCTGAATCTTATCGGATCTGAAGGTTTCAGAGCCTTGACTGTGAAGAGTCGATGTGACACTCTGGATTCCGGTAGTTCATAGACATTTCGGAGGAATGTACATCATCTTTCTTTACAGTAGAAGAATAAACAAAGAAACTGACTAACACGAAGCATACGGCAGGTTTGCTCTTGGTGAACTTCTGCCGGATTACACGGTATTGTATTGCGAAATATAGTGTCCTTCCTCCTTCAGGGTCGTCGGAACATTTTCGTACCTGAGAAAAGAGAACCCGCGGTTTTCGTTTGACTCTCTGGCGATGTCCCGCTGTTTCTCCTTTCCTTATGTCTGATTTAGCGCCATTCGGTTGTGATCCTGAAATCAGAATTGAAGCAAAAAATGAATCTTTAGAAACAACGTCTTAGTAAATACGCGTATTACGTCATGGATACTAATAACACTATAGTTGCTGAGACCGGCAACTTTGGACATGCTTCCATCCAGTGATCTGTCTCCCCATAATAATCGAAATGATTTCTTCCCATTTCTTCATTAAACTTCTGTATTCATTCGTTGTGTGCCCATGTCACCCTATCCTAGCCATGTGATCAGCCTCCAAACATGCCATATATGCGACAGGTAGGCAATATACGAGTACATCACGGAGTTCCTCCTGACGTGATATCCTAAATTTCACAATCAATTGATCATTCGTAGATCCAGTTCTTTTAATAAGCATTTATAATATTTTTAAATTATTTTGTCCTTAATTTTTTTAGGCAGTCTTCTTAAATTTGCACTTATCGAACTTACTGTATTTATTAATTGTATTTGTAGGCCGTTAGTTTGAAGGATACAAATTGATTTTAAACCAAGATAATCCAATGCAGAAAATTAACATATGTGTTTATTAAGATCGGCTTCATCTTCATCACCGCTCTCTATTAATTTGCTTACACTACAAGACAAGGCATAATTATAGTACCATCATGTCCATGTTCGTCTGTCTTCCTTAGAAAATTTAGAAGCAACTGGTAGATTTTTATGAAACTTCTCTGAGAATTTACTCCACCTCCGAAACTTTCTAACATACGTACTTCAGCCTTCAGCAGACTAAACCCAACTGCCAACAGCGCCAATTAATACCCAAGGTTCTGAAATTTATTTTTGTAAGTTTCCTCCTTCATTCAAGTTGTATGCTCCATAATTAAGAATTCGTATGCATGAATTAATATTTTTCCATCACTAGTCTTGACATTAACAATCTTCTGCCAATGTTAAAGTCCGGTTACACTTTGTGATGATACGAAAAATCTGAATACCCCGCCATTACTTGTAGTTTCCGGAAATTGACGAAACGAACCGACGTCTGACGAACACATGGCGCTGTAGGCAGATCACGAGGACTTTTGATACGTGAGTGAGTGAATGTGACTGCGTTTGTTTAAATTGGCATATTATTTGTGATTAGAACATGAATGTACTATAAAATTGAATGCTGTATCATATGTGGCAAATTATAGTCAGTGAACTCTGAAAATTCATCCAAATTCAAATTGGAAAGTGTTATAATACGGACTTCTTGAAGGCGTGGACACAGTACATAATGGCGAACCATGAAACCGGCTGGAGTGACATCTGGTGTAGAACCTGTAGGTAAGTTTTGTGAATCGCAGTAAAGCCGAGTTCACTTACAAACGGTACACATAATTTATTGCATTTGTGTTAGTTTCAGTACACGTTTGAGGTTATAGCACGATAAATATGACAACTTCATCAACGGTTATGTATTATCGATAACCTTCATAATTTTCAGCTTGTCAGCAAGTTATACTCGTTAGAAAGTGTTAATCTTCGGAACTAACTGGGTTCGCTGGCGGCCGAAGAAATTTAGTGGAAATATGTTGCGACTGTACAGAAGGTGAGGAACATCTGTATCCCATACTGCTGCATTGTCCACAATTCAGAAACCAAAAATCTTCTTCACTTTGTAAGATTCGAAGCTCCAGACGTAAAGGCCTAGGATGTGATGCTGTGCTGTCTGTTTGGGCTTGCGGCATACCTCAGATAAGAGTGACGTAAGTCCGGTGCCCATAAAAAGCTCTGTCTTCGGAGACATAACGCCGTGAAGTCCGTTGAAAATCAGCCGATGTTTCGGGGCAACATGTTGCCTCCATCTTCACCTTACCATATACTTCATGCTAGTTTCTTGCTTGGTTTATTCTTCGACCCTGAAGATTGAGGTGATATATTCCTTCGAAATATCGGTTGAGTTTAAACGGACAACACGGCGTCATAGTGTAGTCGGTATAGCAACTAGCTACGGACTGGACGACAGAAAGTTTGGTGTTCGAGTCCCGGTAAAGTCAAAATTTTTCTGGGACCCACACAGCTTCCTATCGTGGGTAACTGGGGCTCTTTCCTCGGGGGTAAAACGAAAAGAGCGTGAAGCTGAACAGTTACCTGCAGCTAGTGATGAGGCCAATAAAATGCGTATTTATACATNAACCCCCCCCCCCCACCGTTTTAGACATTATATTAAAATTTTGTTTTATTTAGGATATATGTGCTTTCGTCTGTTTAACACACATCTTATGGGTCCGTTATTTTCAATAGAGCCAATACAGAAACCGCGATATTTCAGATTTTAATTTATGTTGCTTTATGCTGATGCTGTCTTCTCACTTCCATCATGTCTCCTGGACTCTGCCATTTCACAAATTGTTTGCCACTTATTGACGCTCCCAGCTCTTGAGCGTCTTGTTTCTATGAGTTCGTCTTTTCTACATGTTATCACTTGCCCTCATGCTTCTGTTATTGCTAGTGGGGTGGGACTAAGTCCCTTGTACTGCGGCCACTTCTGGCCTGTTGTACCAGCCCTAGATGATAGGTGAGGGTGATTGTGGAGCAATTGGTGGAAGGAAGATTCGCAGGGGAAACCGAAGTACTCGGAGAAAATCTGCCCCAGCGCCACTTTGTCCACCACAAATCCCACTTGACCAGACCCGGGTCCTCATGTTTGTGTGCGTCCTATATTGTGATTGATGGCGCGGATGTAAGCGTTAGGCGCACGGAAGACAAAGCATACAAACCATACTCAAGTAACGTTCCCACCTCATGACTCAAGGTACGCGGGTTCAAACCCGGCGGATGTCGTGGAATTTTTAAGGGCGGAAAAATTCAGGGAACAAGTCCTCCGGGAGGGACTTTCAGCCGTGGGTCCCGTATCTTAGATTTACGGCACGTAAAAGGACCTCATGTCTCTAGGAGACCTCTGAGCAAAATTAGGCCAAGTTTCCAGCCCAACTAGTTTCCAATTCCTCCTGTAGATGGGGGAAGTATCAGGTACCACTGCCAGAGGAGGGGGGACCTCTCTGACAGAAAGGGACTAAAGTATTAGATACCACTGCCAAGTAGAGGGTAGAAACCTTGCTGGCAGAAAGGGACTAGGAACCCCTGCCAGAGGAGGGACGACCTCGCTGACAGAAAGGGACTACTTATTATTAGATACCACTGCCAGTAAGAGGTTGGAACCTCACTGGCAGAAAGGGGCTGATAGTAAGCACCAGTACCGGTAGGGTATGGAGACAGTAGAAATTAAAAGGGGGACGCACAATGGACCAGTAACCGGTCTAAGTGCATGTGGAAACCCACCCCCTCAATACGGAATACGGAACCACACTCAAATTTGGCCCCTTTTCATTCTGACACAAATTTTACTAAGCCAGTCACAACATGTTACAGCCACTCGAATTGTAAAGAACGGCCTTCCCCATGAAGAGAACTTTACAGATTTTCTATTCAAGGGGCCTTTTTTTCATTTTAGATACGGGATGTATTGCGTTAGATGTAGAACAAATGATGCTGCTTAGAAAATTGTTTTGTTTGCTCCATTTCGATACGATCTCAGTTTGTGGCTCGGCAACTAAGAAGAGAAGTAACCGTCCGCCATCCACAGAAGTCACGCAACACCGCCTTAGCACTGAACATAGACCCCCGTACCCGAAGAAACTACGAAATGCTAGACAGAGGGAATCAGCTTTGACTAATCCCAGCAAAATTCAACGAGTATTTAGAACAGTTAATTAGAAGAAACAATACGGTACAGCGGGGAGACAGGATAGCGCAGTCGGTATAGCGACTGGCTATGGGCTGGACGATCGAGGGGTCGGTTCTCCACAGCGTCCGAACCGGCTCTGGGGCCCACTCAATCTCCTGTCAAAGGGAGACCGGGGGTTCTTGCCTCGGGGATAAGGTGGCCGGGACGTGAAACTGACCACTCACCTGCAACTAGTGCAGAGGTCAAGAAAACGTGGATCTATACATCCGCTACCCCATACGCCTTCATGGCGTAGTGCTTAATTAGTTAAGCACAGGGACAACTTTTTTTTCCCTTGGCACTACAGCCGCAGTTGGCCTAGGCCTACCTCCATGAACTTCTCCGTTCACTTCGGTTTTTCAAGATCTTACACATGCGGTAGGACTCCTTGGGCGAGTGATCAGCTCGTCGCAAGGCCTCTACCTGTAGACAGACACAGAAAAACGCACACAAACATCCATGCCCTGAGTGGGATTCGAACCCACGATCTCGGCTTTCAAGCGAGCGAAGACAATGCATGCCTTAGACCGCTCGGCTACCGTAACCGGCTGGTACACCTTTACCTTTATTTTTAACACGGTATGGCACTTACGTGAAAGTGTCTACCTGATGATGACCTTTTTAAGTCAAAATATGTCGTAGAAGTAATATTTATTTTGGAAGTGACGACTTGGACCCAGCATGATGAGAGGTTGCGCCTTCAAGACTGACACTGCAAATTAAACAGGGAGAAATACGGACATATCAGTTGTATGCTTGCGAGTGAGTGCACATCCTTCTGTTTCATGTTCTACGTATTTTTCCGTTGAGGTTTCCTACTGTGTCTAACATTTAACCCAATTCATTTTTTAAGTATCAGTGCAATAAGCGTTTTCTTGTGGCTCTGACCTCTTGCCCTACTGAAGGCTTCGAGGCTGCAGACGGATCCACTTCAACACTTCATACACCACGTTCTCAGTGCACGTGCACCGGTATGTCCGTGTAGTATCCTTCAGAACAGATTTACATTTCATGGATAAATTGTTGTTAAATTACTCTGTTTTCATTCGCTGGTAGCACATTATTTTTCTAACGATCATTCTTAAAATTAATTACCGTATTTACGCATGTATAGGCCGCACATTTTTTGCCAAAAATTCAAGAGGAAAAGTGGGGTGCGGCTTATATTCGAAATCACACTTCATTAAAAAAAATATATATTCATAATTAGTAATACAGGGTGTAATACTCCTGAAATTATTTTTTCTATAATTTCTGTCTGAAAATTGTGCTGCGCCCTATACATGCGTAAATACGGTACTTCGAAGTTCGTACTATTTATGAATTAAATGAGATAATAATTTTAATTGTTTAAAATTGTTTATAGTTTTATCTTGACGTCATATACACACTATACAGACCCTCCTCTCTTTATCGCGCCTTTCTTCTCGCGGTCACATTTTCTTGTTGCTTTTCTGTAAGTCTTCTTATTGAGGTTCTGATATATTGATTATTCATTACTTAACAAGGATTACTGTCTCTCCCACGGCCTCTGTTTTTTGTTGATTAATCTAACTGTGCTCTCTATAAATGGAGGAGGGACTACAAATGGTGGACGCTAATCCTCGTTAACAAAATAATATATGAAGGTATGGAGGCTAACCAAATAAGTAAAGATCTCAGTTAGCAGAAATTTTAACATTGATACTGTGCAATATGTGGACGATCAGGTGGCCAAATCGGCAGATGAGCTACAGTGCTTAGTGTTTCATTTAAGTAACACAACTGCAATATTTTCCGTGAACGTAAGTACTAGAGAAGTTAAAATTACGTTTTCAGAAGAATTGAGTCTACGCCTGACGCTCGAAGAATACACACGAGAACACGGAAGTTGGTGAACTTTCATTGTTAAGATTCGTTACCAGGTAACAACTGTGCGCTCGACTTATCAGTGATATACACTCGACCTCTAAGGTCAAGTTTCATAATTCTTCATTATCTTTCAAACTGAAATAGTGAACAAACTGTAAGTACATTTACATTCACGTTAAAATGGCCTAGACGCCCAATTATGGGTCGTATATAGCAGCCCAGGCAGATACGAATTTCCCACCGCTGCCGATGAACTCAGCATTTTCACAACCAGTGCCTTTGCAAGCATACTCACAAAACTCGATAGTATACAGCAGCCAGCCACATAATAATACTCAAGTTCCTGTAATAAATCCATTAACTCCGCAAACCCCAACATACATACCAAACTCAAGTCCAAAATATCAGTGGCAAAACATTGCTCACAGTAGAAAAAAAAACAGGAACCCCGAAGAACCTGATTCATCAGAGAAGCAAGAATATTAGCTAGGGGATACAGTAACGGTAAGCAACAGATTTAGTGCTCTCACAGACGAAGAAACTATGGAAGGAGAATCTTCAAACACCGAACCGAAGCCCCCACCCATATTTGTGTCAGGCGTTAAAAACACAAAACCACTGGTTGAATTGCTCAATGCTATTGCCCAGCACAAGTACGGGTACATACTGAAAACATTATACAGCAGTCAAGTGAAAGTGCAACCCCTGGAAAGCTCCACACTCACAACAATAATAAAAGAACTAACAGAAAAGCCAACAGAATTTCATACCTCTAAACCCTGAAATGAAAGAGAATTCCGAGTGGTCCTTAAAAATACCCACCCAACAACGACTTAAATGAAATAAAGCTAAGCCTCCAAGAAAAGGGCACGAAGTAACAAACATCTGGAACACCAAACAACTCGACACAAAAATACCATTACCGTTGCATTTCATAGAGTTAAAACCAAATGAAAATAACAAAGAAATATACAAGACAGATTTACTCATAAACACAAAAGTACAATTCGAAGCCCTCCACGTCAAACGAGAAATTCCCCAGTGCAAACGTTGTCAAAGATTTGGGCATACGAAAACTTTTGCCGGCACAGCCCCAGATGTGTCAAATGTGCAGCAGAACATCTAACAGAAGGATGCCCAAGAAAAACAAAATATTCCAATGTCAAATGAGTAACTGCAGTGATCACCACCCAGCCAACTACAGAGGCTGCTTAGTACACAAGCAATTGCAACAAAAATTCTACCCAACATTACGAGAACGAAAAATACAAATCAGACCACTTCAGACAGGAAGTCCCAAGCAGCACAGTGATTACCGAACACCACCGCAACTCAAGAAAGTCGAGCCATTTCCAGTGCCATGGTACAACCTTCTAATGATCTAGCTGAACTCCGTCAAATGATGAAGACGTTAATGGATCAGATGGGCACCCTCATAAATCTTATGTCCACGCTCAAGAATAAAACTAATAACGGCTCCTCTACTAAACATCGCAGAATGGAACGCCAACGTGCTCAAGAAATACAGACATTCATACAAAACTTCGACTTAGACATACTCCCAATCTCAGAAACTCACTTCACTGTCAGAAGCTACATAGATATACCAAAATATAATGTATATAGCACAAATCACCCTGACAACACAGCTCACAGAGGCATGGCAATAATTATAAAACAAACAATCAAACACCACAAATCCCGCTTGACCAGCCCCGGGATCGAACCCGGGCCGCCTAGGTGGGAAGCCAGCGCCTAACCGCTTGAGCTATGGCGCTGTCCATATACCTAACTAATTAAGCACTATACCATGAAGGCGTATAGAGGAGTGGATGTATAGACCCAGGTTTTCTTGACCTCGGCACTCGTTCGAGGAAAAGAAGACCTGTACTAACTATATGATACAGCAACAAATTAATAGTTTTAATCATTTGGATATAATGTGTCCTGTGAAGATGAAAATAATTAAAATAAAAAGTGTGATTTTTTTCAAAATATTTAGAATTATAAATCAGATATTCTGATATCTTGGTTTGCAAGACGCTTGGTAGACCAACGTTAGCTGATGATGATGATGATGATGATGATGATGACGACGATGGATTACGGACAATATAAAGAACAGATGAGAGAAAATTAATATCAGCACACATGAGTGTCATAATGAGAACTGCGGCATATACATTTTCTGACAGTAAGAGAAATGGTGAAATTACGACAAAACTACGAATTCCACAAATGACAGAAAAGCAAGTTTACAGAAGGGCTCTGACAACATCGCAAAAGTTACTTTAAAATATCAACCAAATGGGAAAAGAAATCTATCACAGCGGATGCGTTGTCTAAGTTTCGAGTTGCCTTCGACCCGTGAAACACTGAGATCATGGGTTCGAATCCCACTAGCGGCATTGATATATTAGTTTTTATGTGTTTGTGTTGTTCTGTGTTGGTAGCTGGCTGATCCTCTTTCAAAGGAGTCCCGCCAACTCCTTCTAAAGTTAATCTAGATTCGGACTAATTCTGAATGGACACAGGGCAGAAAGCCTACTCCGTCAAGAGGCGTGCAGACCTTACTGTGTAAGACAGGTGGGAGGCCGCGCCATAGCTCAAGCAGTTAGTCGCTGGCTTCCCACCGCGGCGGCCCTGGTTCGAGCCCGGGTCTGGTCAGTGGGATTTGTGGTGGACAAAGTGGCACTGGGGCAGGTTTTCTCCGAGTTCTTCGATTTCCTCTGCCGATCTTCATTCCACCAATTGCTCCACAATCACCCTCACCTATCATGTGGGGCTGCCAATCTCATCTTACTTAATTTAGTCATTCCAACAATGTAGACTGAGGAGTGCAAATAGTGAAGCTCCTTATTATGCAGTTTTCTCCAGCCTCCTGTTACTTCCTTGTGGGTCTAAGTATTCTCCTCAGCATCTTGTTTTCATATAAACTGAGTCTATGTGTTCCCTTAATGTAAAAGACCAAGTTTCACACCCATGGAAAACTACAGGCAGAATTGTAGTTCTGTATATTTTTTATTTTTACATTTCAGTATAGCAGGTAAAATCCTTTGAAGTGAGATTCCTGAGGTCAGTGGCAGGCTATATAATAATGGACAACACAGAGAAACATAGACATTAGACAAGAACTAAATACATTGAAACTATGAGAAGTAAAAGAACACAAACTGAAATATTTTGAACAAGTTTTAAGAATGGCAACTAATCAGACTTCTCAGAAGCTATCTTCCTGAAGGAAGAAGGGAGAGGTTCNGTAAGTAGTGTACTACTTAGAATCAGAAGTGAAGTAAAAATATGACTGAAGGGATTATATATGTGTCAAGGAATGTAGAAGTAACAAACAAACAAAAACAAACTCCATGGCTTAAGTCCGCAAGCGAACTATACCGACCTAGCGACCGACGGTTGTCGGCGAATTTAGTGCCAACTTTAGCGGATAAAGGGTCTCGCGGGTCAGCGCAACGAATCCCCACGGCCGTTAATTTCAGTTTTCTAGACCGGAGTGTAGATGTCACCAGTATCAATAACACGACATATAGACAAGACTAGCTCTATTATATAAATCTTCTGGCAATCAAGTCTCGGGATATCCAACAACTGTGAGCAGGTCATAACAGCTGTACAGATATTTGGAAAAATAAGATGAGAAATTCGTGCGAAATTTTTAGCCGGGAAACCTGAAGAGGAGGGATCACTTATGAGACAATCGCAGACGAGATGATTAAATTAAGTAAGATTTGAAGTTTTCACGGCGGTGACTATGAAGAATGCCGTCTTCTGGGTTGTGGCGCCATGTAGATATTGTTTCAACTGACGTTTCAGAGGAACGTATCGCCTCCATCTTCAGGGTATAAGAAATCTGCGAGCGATGAAACAGCGTGTGCAGGTGGCTGCAGCCTCGGAAACGTCGGTTAACACAATATCTACACAGCGCCATATTCCAGAAGACGGAAATCTTCAGATTGAATTACATTTTGATGATAAAGAAGTAGCATATGTGTAGCTCATTGACTACCTTAGCGACTACCAAGTTCTCAGCAAGCATGCTTACCGACTAGACTGGTTCAGGGTGTGAGGTTTAGTTTATAATCGCACAGTGTCCAGTTCTAATCTTGACCTGAACACAGATTTAAGTTTCCTTGGTTACACTCAGACCTTTGAGGCCAATTCCAGGATAGAACCTTACATTAGGCCGCTACTGTTTCCTGCTATACTCATTTCAAGTCATTACTCATCATGTCTCTGCCCATGGCTCTGCAGCCCTTTTGGTCTTTGGCCGATTATTTTCTCAGTTTCTTAATCTATACACAGTCAGTAGGACTCCTTGAACGGGGGATCAGCCTGTCGCAAGGCCCATACCTACACACAGAACACAAACACAGAATAAACGTACACAGACATCCCAATGTTCGAGCGGGCGAAGACATTTCATGCCTTAGACCGCGCGGCCACCGTGACCGGCATTTCGTTAGTCACTACGACACGAAATCATTTGACTCTGTGTACTCGTAGTCTGATACACTGGCAATGAGTTCACTGCGCTAGAGTAACTGTGCATTTGTGAATTTTTAGAGATGTCGAGACACTAAGAAAATTTGGTACTTAGCAAACTGTTTAAAATAAAAAAGAACACCAACATAGAAACCTTCATGTAATAACATGTGTGTTTCTATGTGCATTACGTGCCTATCTGTGAATACCCTTTCACTCGGTTATAGCGAACATCGACCAATAACGGGCCCTCCAGTCCTCTGTAACGAGGGTTTTTTTGTGCATGTACAAGAAGCACTCCGGTGTGTGCAGTTAGTTGAAACGCGCTGGAAACAGCCGCGCTTTTAATATCTGCTAATATTTATATGGCTGTGCGGTTTACAATTCACGAAACGTTTCCATTCTTCCAGTGTTTAGGGAATTAGAAATGGGTGACATTTGTATCATCCAGTCGACATACTGCAGAGTAAACAGGGCAGGCGTTTACAGCGCACTAAATTCAAACGTTGAACACGCATCGCTTATTTGTGCCAGTGAGGACTGTGTTTTCTCTTCGGCACACAAACAGCTTGGCGCTTTGTCCTCCTAGTCACGGCTCTTACTGAATAAGAGCCTACGGCTCTGTCTTACTCAACTTAGAGTACACAGTTTCGAATTTCCAATTTCGTGATTCATTGAAAGCACAGACATTTCTCTGCGTAACTAACGCCATCTCAGTACACCCCAAAGCTATTAAGCGGCCTCGTAGTCTAGGGGTAACGTTCCCACCTCATGACTCAAGGTACGCGGGTTCAAACCCGGCGGAGGTCGCGGAATTTTTAAGGGCGGAAAAATTCAGGGAACAAGTCCTCCGGGAGGGACTTTAGGCCGTGTGTCCCGTGTCGTAGATTTACGGCACGTAAAAGGACCTCATGTCTCTAGGAGACCTCTGAGCTAAATTAGGCAACAATTTCCGGCCCAAGTAGTGTCCAGTGCCTCTGGTAGATGGGGGGAAGTATCAAGGTACCGAGGGCCGACCTCGTTGGCTCAAAGGGGCTGATAGGACGCACCAGTACCGGTAGGGTATGGAGACTGGTAGAATATCAAAGGGGGACGTACAATAGATCAACAACTGGTCGCGGTGCATGGGGAAACCCACCCCCTCCAATAATAATAATAACAATATTAATAATAATATTATTATTATTATGAAATTCTTCACCTGCTGTCCTCAACCGATCTCAGTGGCCGCGCGGTCTAAGGCATGACATTTCTTCGCTCGCTTGAGTACTGGGATCGTGGATTCCAATCCACTCAAAGCATGCAACTTTATCCGCCTTTATTCTGTGATTGCCCTTGCGACGAACTGATCCCCCGTCCAAGGAGTCCTACCTATTGTTTTAGGATTAAGAAATTGGAATGAAGTGAAGCGTTTCAAGGATATCCATCTTAATATTATCGTCCTTTCTTTGTCTTCCAAGTAAATTTTCCCATGAGGTTTCGCACCTAAATTCTATAGTGTCCACAAGCTCAGGGAGGCACGAGGTAGCGTAGTTAGTTGAAGCACTATGCTACAAACCGGAGGGTCGCGGGTTCGAATCCCGACGAGGTCATTGGATTTTTCAATTGACCTAATCCTTCCAGCCTCACTATGGCCCTGGAGTCGACTCAGCCTCCAAGAGAAATGAGTACCGGGAATTTTCCTGAGGGCTAAAGGGCTGCCGGCGCGTGAGGCTAACAGCCTCACCGCCATCGGTGAGTCGATTGTCTAGAAAATGTGGGATCCTCGATGTCTCACAACCCTAAGGGCCTTCATGAACTTTTTGCCCATGCACCCTTCTAGCCACGTACTCAGTTCTTCGCAGCCTCGTAGATTTTTCTCTCCTGGCAATATTTGGGGGGGGGGATACGTAGTCCATAAGTCATGAAGATCCTCTTTAGGGAATTTTCTAAACATTTATATCTGCGTTCTTACCTCTAGTTAGATGCAGTGTATCAGACTAATACGAACAACTGGCAAAATTATCCAAAACCTTAAAAAATGCCAAAGTGTCCCGTAGGAGATGATACGCCTTCGAATGACCCACATTGAAGCCTACAGATTAAGAATTGATACCAACTGCAAAGAGAGTGACGACTATCTGACAGACTATGTTGGTTTTGAGGGCCTCCGATTGCTGCCTCTTACGTGCTGGTTTCTTGCTTGACTTAATTGCAAGCAAGATGTACATCCAGAACATCAGTTAACTTGTACCAGGATACACGGCATTGTATCCAACTTCATAATGTAACGTGGATGCCCAAAAGCGTTTGTACGCAACTGCTCGATAAACACATTCCCACGAAATATGCAACAATGTAACGGTGTTATGCAATCCGTTTCTAAGCAACGGAACTGTAAACACGGGTGTGTAATAGAGGGACTGTCTCCTATAGGGTCCGCGCCGCGATAGCTACTATGCAATGCTTCGATAAACATGGTTCAACAATAAAGGCTGTTTTCTGTGGGGTCCGTGTCGAGATGGTATGAGTGACTAAGGGAAAGGGAATTGATTACACTTGAGTTTCAATGTTCCAAGGGAAGAGCAGTGCGGCCGGAAGAAGAATTAGAGGACTTAGGGTGTGACGTTACATGTGCTAGAGTTACAATAATCTTGAGAGTGTAAGAACTAATTGTATTTACGACTAGTGAAGTTCCAATAAACCGATTCACCAATTCAAACCCTCGTGTTAGTCACAGAAATACTTGAAAATATGTTAGACTTTTCTCACATCGACACCAGATTTTCTATCAATTTTTAAAGCCTTGTGCCAAATATAATTTCGCTGCAGACGTTAACAGAATACGACCCTGATGACTCCACAATTACAACAATTTTATAATACAATATGCAGTATTTTCTGTATATTGCACTAATAAAATATATGCTATTAAAAATTTTAATATGAAACTTAGTTCTTTATATACTTTTTAGTCTAAAATCTAGACTTTTTTCTCGTGAAGTCATCTGTGGTTCTTATTTCCCTCGCAAGAACTTTATAATTCGGTCATCTTACATGTACCGACAGAAGAGGTCACATGTTCATGTGATCGTTGATATGAACATCACGCGAGGATAATTATTATTTATTAAATCTGTAAAAAGTTAAAGCTATCTCTGTAACAGGCCCTGGAGACCCATTGGGTTGTGAGAGGTAGAGGATCCCAGATATTCTAGATAATTTGCTCATAGATGGCGGTGAGGTTGTCACCTTTATTCGCCGGCCGCTCTTTACCCCCAAGCAAGATTATTGATATTCATTTCAGCTAGAGACTGAGGATGAGGTCAATTGAAAAATCCAATTACCTTATCGGAAGTCGAACCCGCAATCTTCCGGCCGGCTTGTTGCATAGTATATTTGAAATATAAACCTCCGCATTGGCATGAACATAACCGAAATCAGCGTAAGTCCCTTTAATCGAATAAAGGTTGCAGCTAGAGTGATGCATCTGCAATCATTCCTAAAAATAACTGTCTTTAAGCAATTTGAAGCAAAAATTATATATATAGAAAGTGAAGCTATCCCTGTAACAGGCCGTGAAGGCCCATAGGGTTGTGAGACGTTGAGGGTCCCACATTATCTAGACAATCGGCTCAAAGATGGCGGTAAGGTTGTCAGCCGTCCGCACTTTACTCCCCAGGGCCATAGTGCGGCTGGAAGGATTAGTTAAATTGAAAAAAAAAATCCAATGATCTGATCGGGACTTGAAGCCGCGACCTTCCGGCTTGTAGCATTGTGCCTCAACCAAACACGCTACCGCGTGCCCCGTGATGATAATTCAGGAGTTATTTCAAGGAAATAGCGGCTCCGGCCTAGAAAACTGAAATTAACGGCCGTGGAGATTCGTTGCGCTGATCATGTGACACCCTCTATCCGCAAAAGTTGTCATTGAACTTCGCCGACAAGCGGCGGTCGCTCGGTCGGTATATTTCGCTTGCGGACTAAAATCACGGAGTTTTTTTTTTTTGTTTTGTATATATGTGTATATATACACACTGTACATAATATCGGAATTTTAGGGCAAGTACAGTGAAAGCGCGAAAGCTCTGTAAATTTAATATTCTCTAGTGAATAAAGTTACACTGATAAATGTACCGAACTAAGGGATCATTTTTATTGATTCTTGAAAAGTAATTAAAGTGTGGATATGGCATCCTTGCCCCTAGCCAGCGATTTGTAATAATCGATGTCTTAACTAGCTAAGCAACTATTAGTTTCTCAAGTGCTCTGCTTCATGGAGTTAGCAAGATAATTAAAATTTCAGAATTTTAAAACTTCATGGTTAATGCTCAGAAGTGGGCTGTGTGCTTCGTTTCGAAAGTAATGCTAAGATACACAGGGCGATCTGAGACGAGCAGTCGCCACCTGTCTCTGAGAGAACAACGAGAGCAGTCTGTTGGTTATGCAGCGTCACACGGTGAGAGGAACTTCTAGACAAGAGAGCATTTTCGTCACGTATTCGAGAAGATTGGCGTTCGTGTAGGTACTACAAAAGTAGCTGTTATTTATAGTATAATTTATTCACATTTTAATAAGTAATTTCCTTAAAAGAGGAACCGCCTCTATGGACTACTGGTCACAGTCCCTGGCTACAATCCTGAGGTCCTGGGTTCGATTCCCGGCGCTACCAGATTTTCTGAGAAATAGAAGGTCTGGAACGGGGTACACTCAGGCTCGTGAGGACAATTGAGGAGCTATTTCAAGGAAATAGCGGCTCCGGTCTAGAAAACCGAAATTAACGGCCGTGGGAATTCGCTGCGCTGACAAAGCGACACTCTATATCCGCTAAAGTTGGCACTAACTTCGCCGGCAAGCGGCTGTAGCTTGGTCGGTATAGTTCGCTTGCTGACTACAGGCCACAGAGTTGTTTTTTTTTTGTTGTTTGCTTTGCTTTCCTTGTAAAACACCTTTTTACTGA
>NW_019734315.1:239504-271486 GCF_002891405.2 Cryptotermes secundus
ACTGTGTGTGGTACAGGTTGTAAACTGGTAGGTGGTTACAAACGTTTGGGGGGGGGGGGTAATCACGAAGACGAGAATCTCATATCTTACTCCTGTTGGAATGTTTCGCAGTTCAGTCGAAGACTGTCACCTTTATGGAGTCGGGATAACTCAGATGATATGATTACGGACTGTGGACCTCTACGACAGGAGTTCGATTTCCGGTAGGGACAAGAGATCTTCCTTTGCTTAACAGCCTCCAGACCAAATTTTTGGCCCACCAAGCTTCATATGCAGTGGGAACCGGAGCGCTTTCTCCGTGAATAAACTGGTCGGGGCGTGAAGCTGACCACTCCTCTAGCCAATTCCGAGGTCAGGAATGGTGGAGCTATACCTCCACTTCTCTATATGCTTTCATGACGTTGTGCTTATTTAATTAAGCCTAAGATGTCTAAATTTCCACTGAGAACACATTACAAATAGGAAATTCCTAGTTCTGTGGAAAGAAACTTTACACGCATTCCTGGCTTCGTTAATGAATAAACTATGGTTTATCAAAGTGTAGCTCGTGATCCCACATGGGATTGTGACCTAGGTAAAGAAGGTCACTGGGTTCTCAAGAATTACTCAAAATGTAATTGCATTCACCCACAGCTCTATCAAGTCAGTAAGATGTAATATACGTAGGTAAGTCAATAAGTATGTTACAAATGGATATAGAACTTAAACAAAGAAGAGTAGTGATTAGAAAAATGCTCTTATTTCTCAACATAATCTCCCTGTACATTGAGGCACTTGACCTATCATTTCACAAGCCCCTGAAAACAAGCAGCATAAAATTCTTTGGGCTGCTGTCGGAACCAGGCGGTGACTTCCCTTACTGCAGCTTCATCGTCGGGAAATATTCAGTCGAAAGATGATGTATAAGAGGACTGAACAAATGGAAGTCGCTTGGAGCAAGGTCAGGTTTATATGGAGGATGCTCGAGGACTTCCCACTTGAAATTTCGCAGCGTCTCATTTCTCTTGTTGGCAGTATGGGGGGCGCGCGTTGTCGTGCAAGAGCAACACGCCTTTGGTGAGGGGTCCTGGTCGCTTCCGTTGAATGGGCTTAGGAAGTTTCCTGAGGCTGTTACAGCAGGAGTCGACATTTACGGTTTGTCCTCGTGATCCCAGAAGACTCTGAGCATTACTTTCCTGGAGGATGGTGTCACCTTAAACTTCTTTTTGGCAGGCAACTCAGGATATTTCCACTACATTCACGCACACGTTGTCTCGGGCTGGTAATGCTGAACCCAAGACTTATCACCTGTGACAATTCGGGCTACCATATCGTGTCCTTCATCATGGTAGCGATTGAGATACTGTAATGCCAGATCCATTCTTTGCATTTTGTGTTGTTGGGTGAACATGTGCGGCACCAATCGTGCACAGACTTTGTGAAAACTTAACATGTCATGCATTATAAGGTACGCCATGCCGTGTGAACACGCTTGGTTCCGACAGCAGCCGAAAGAATTTTATGCTGCTTGTTTTGAGGGGCTTGTGAAACGATGGGTCAAGTGCCCCAATGTACAGGGAGATTATGTTGAGAAATAAAAGCATTCTTCAAATCAGTACTCTTATTTGTTTAAGTTCTATATCCATTTGTAGCTTAACGTACCCTCTTACAAAGGTAAAGTAGTCCCTGGACTTAATTAAACAAGTACTATGCCATGAAGGAAGTCGGTATAGCGAGTGGCTACAGGCTGACGACCGAGAAGCGGTAGGTTAAAAAATCTTCTCGACGTAGTCCTGACTGGCTCTAGGGCCCACACAGCTTCCTATCGTGGGTACCGGGACCTCTTTCCTTGGGGGTAAGGCGAAAAGGGCATGTAGCAAACACTCACCTCGAACTAATGATGAGCTCAAGAAAATCTGTATATATACATACACCTCCCCCCCCCAAACATCTTCATGGTGTGGTGCTTAAATAGTTAAGCACAGGGACAACTTTTACCTTTTACCTATGCCTTGAAAACACAAAGGGGACTAAAGGTATAATTACACCCTTCTTCACCTTGACACTAGATGGATGTGAGAGGTCAGCTTCGCGTTCCTGCCACTTTACCCCCGAGAAGAGGGCTCCCGCTTTCAGTTGGATAAATTGATAGGAGGGAGCCAGAGCCGGTCTGGGCGCTGCGGGGAAAACAAAAATCTCGCATCTGCTGGCAATTCAAATCCGGCCATCAAGCCCATAGCCCGTCGATGTGTCGGTTGAGCTCTCCCGACTCCCAAGATAAAATGTGGATATTAATAATATGTAGATGCGATAGCGAGGCCTTCTTTAGTTTTCTGTGACTGTAGAGGATCATTTTGCAGCTTATTGCAGGTGTAGAGGGACATTAAAGCTATTTAGGTTCTGCTGTCACGATGCAACCTGGGAAGGACTTTCAATAATACACAGAACTGCACCTGTAGGACTGCATAAGATCATTATAAGCTTACTGTAGGTGTAGAGGGACATTAAAGTTAATTAGGTTCCTGCTGTCACCATGCAACCTGGGAAGGACTTTCAGTAATACGCAGAACTGTACCTGTCCTGTCTGTACAAAATTATTATAAGCTTATTGTGAGTGTAGGGACATTGAAGCTACAATTTATTTAGGTTCCTACAGTCATCACACGGCTCGTAAGGAACCTTCGGCAGGTTGCAAAATTGCATTTTTCGCTGAGAGAGGGGGATGGGGATATTATTTTGGGGTGGGGCAACTTTTTCACTACATTTCTGGTTTGATTTCCGGGAGAAGCAAACGTCTTTTTTCTACTCTGCAGCATCCAGAAAGTACATGGGTCCCTTCCAATCTCCTATTCAATGTGTACCAGGGATGTTTTCCCTGGGGGTGAATTGGCCTAAACGTAAATCTGATCACTCACTTTCGTCTAGTGCTGAGGTGAAGAACGGTGTGGTTATACAGTCACTCCCCCCATACCTCATCACAGAGGCATGATTAATTAATTGGACCCAGGATCAGATTTACCTTTACCTTACCTCTGAATTAATTAATTAGCCTACTTTGTTACGTACTTGATGTTTTATAATTCTGAATTACACGGGAGAGTCGTTAGCTTGGAAACTCTGTTTTCTGCACCCTGACGAAATTTACGATTTAAGATTTCTCCGTCTCTTCTTCTCAAACGGAGGTTGGTGGGGTGTTACCTCATATACGTAACTGAGGTGTTTGTTGGCGGTTTTAATATGCTGCCATGTTACTGCCCTGCCCAACCCTAAACTTGAGAATTACCATTTGACAGACCTAAGGGTGAGGAACTAAGAAAGAAATGGGGAAAATAAAAGCTATCCCTGTAATAGGCCGTGGAGGCTCATATGGTTGTGATACGCAGGAGCTCCCACATTTTCTCTAGACACTCAGCTCATAGATGGCGACGAGGTTGTCAGCCTTACGCGCCGGCCGCCCTTTACTCCCCCAGGAAGATTCCTGGCAATCATTTCTGTTAAAGAGTCTGACTCCACCCCATAGCTATAGTGCTGCTGGGAGGATTAGGTAAATTGAAAAAAAAAAAATCCGCCTCATCGGAACTCGAACCTGCGACCTTCCGGCTTGTAACATAGTGCCTCAACCAAATACGCTACTGCGTGCCCCGAAGTGCGGGAAATACTGCGATAAAAAGTTTCGGAATTACTCTGTTCTTAGATTACTATTGGGGCAGCAGATCGAGTAGGATGAAAGGGGTGAGTCAAATACGACGCGTGGAGACATGAAAAATACGAAATAGAGTTCTAATTTCTGTAGAATAGCGAGCTATTTGGAGACCTGAAGCAGGTGAAAACACTATAAGAATTTCAAGGAAAGAGTAATCACCTACTTTCTGGCGGGGAAAATTGCTACTGGCCCTCACCAGCACAGTCATTCTTGGTTCCGAGTCCCGTGGGACTCATGACCACATTATTTGACGTCTTACAACTTTCGAAGCCGTGCAACTCTAGCCATCTACTTTCCGTTCACTACGTATTGAAAATCTTATACGACACGGACAGCATAGAAAACAGCGTGTTCAAAAATTCTTATGTTGTGTGCGCATTTATTGTCACGTGAACGTGCATACCTAGCAGTTGCCTAGCAAAGATACGGGGGATACACAGACACACAGACAGTCATAAGCCTCTTTTTAAATTTTGAAGAAAAAGTAGAATACAGACAGACAATGTATGTTTATGGGCTGAATTCTACTGGCTAAGAAAATGGAGTAAGGTGGTACTCTTTCGGTAATCCATCTACGAGTTCTATAAGAGGCGGCGAATTTCAGACCGAGTGAACATAATTTCCTTCGAAAAGCATCATGCTACACAGATTGGCATATCGAATGAGTGACAAGTTATTAAATTCTTGCCTACGCTGTACAGCAAAGAGAGGCCTATTTTCCAGACCCTGTGTACGTTTCCTTCGTAACTTATGAGCTGTAACTGCAATATTACTTGAATAGAACCTCACGCTTCTGTATAAACTATAAAAGTAAAAAGTAAAGCTATCCCTGTACCAGGCCGTGAAGGCCCATGTGGTTGTGAGACGTTGAGGGTCCCACATTATCTAGACAATCGGCTCAAAGATGGCGGTAAGGTTGTCAGCCCCACGCGCCGCCCGCGCTTTATTCGCCAGGAAAATTATTTAATTAATTCCTGGTGAGGCTGGAGAGGCTGAGTGAACCCCAGGGCCAGAGTGCGGCTGGAAGGATTAGGTCAATTGAAACAAATTCAATGACCTCATCGGGACTTGAACCTGCAAACTTCCGGCTTGTAACATAGTGCCTCAACCAACTACGCTAACGCGTGCCCCCTCTGTATAAATTACACCCACAAAAAAACTTATATTTTTGGACGTCAATTGTTGTCTTAATTTTTATTTAAAGCAAAGACTGGAAAACTGGGCTCTGCCTCGATCCGCAGGTGAAAAGCCTGCTCAGCTGAGCCCAACTGATACAGAATATCTCCGGAAACAAAGATCAGCTCTCTCGATTGTTCCTAAATGTGTAATCTTTAAGCCTGAGGCCGGAGATAGAGTCGAGGCTCCAAAACGATGCTTAAATAGAAGTTAGGACGGTAGATGATGTCCAGAATATTGGTCATCATCATCATCACTGCTAAAAATCCTTTTTGAGACCGTGGCCTTCCTTAGAAGATTCTGCCAGATTTGTCTATTAGACCATGTGGGATTCACTTCTTTTGATTTCGCAACAGCAAGTTTTTTACAGAGCAAGGTCGTCAGACTTCCGCCCAACCTCCAACTTCGAGAACCTGGTCTCTGTATCTATGCCCCCCCCCCATGACAGGATGGTCCAGTTATGCCTGAGGCACCGGGTTCCCTTTCCGTCGCTTTCTACGACTCACAGGGCTGCCCGCTTCCGCTCGAGTAAAAGTATCAAATGTGTCGTCATGACTTACCGTCGTCATGATCTGTGAGATCTTATTTATATTCCCTGCATTTGCGGCGCCGGAAATTCTCATATACAAGAGCTGTGAGGCTGTGCTTGATGCAGAAAACAGTACTTCAAAGTGTCCTGTTTCTATCTTTACCTCTCACTGCAAAGTACTTGGCTTAAGAAGAATGAAGTGCGCAATTGTGGGCGCTACACAAAGGGCACCTTTGTAATTCATGTATTTGTGGCTAGGTTAGTGAAATTTTTTCTCGAATGGAGATTATAGGATGTTAAGGAAAATGCACAGGCCTAATTCCTCTTCTTTCTGTGTTTTAAATAAATATACATATTTTTTTTATTGCTAGTGGGGTGGGACTAAGTCCCTTGTATTGCGGCCACTTCTGGCCTATTGTACCAGCCCCAGATGATAGGCGAGGGTGATTGTGGAGCAACTGGCGGAATGAAGATTGGCAGGGGAAACCGAAGTACTCGGAGAAAACCTGCCCCAGCGCCACTTTGTCCACCACAAATCCCACTTAACCAGACCTGGGATCGAACCCTGGCCTCCGCGGTGGGAAGCCAGCGACTAACGACTTGAGCTATGACGCGGCCTTAAATAAATATAAGACGATGGATAATTCGAGAAATACAAAAGTTTTCTTAATAAATCATCGTCACAGACTTTTAGGTATCATCTTCAAATTTACGTTCTTCTCTCCAAGAAATCACATTTCACACCCGTTGGAAATTGGTTACATACAAACAAAAAAAAAACTTCGTGGTTTTAGTCCGCAACTGAACTATATCGGCCGTGCAAATGCCGTTTGTCGGCGAAGTTAGTGCCAACTTTAGCGGATAGAGGGTGTCGCGTTGTCAGCGTTGTCGGTTTTCTAAACCGGAGCCACTATTTCCTTGAAATAGCTCCTCAATTATCCTCACGAGGCTGAGTGGAACCCGTTCCAGACCCACTACTTCTCACAAAATCTGGTAGCGCCGGGAATCGAACCCGGAACCTCAGGATCTGTAGCCAGGAACTCTGACCAGTAGACCACAGAGGCGGTCAATTGGTTACATAAACTGAGAAATTTATTTACGATTCCTTCTTCACACATTAAGAAAATTCAAGTTTCATAGAAATCTTTGGTGCTACAAATTCGGTATTGTTACTAGTCACAAAAATAATATAGTATTTGATCACGTTTACCTTTAGCTGAATTGTCGCTGCAAGGGCCGTCTTGTGCCGTTGTGAGCGGTGCTTCATTGTTGCTTTCACAGATATCCGGGAATGGTGGACACAAGTGACTCAGTTGTTGAACGTGCGGTGATGTCATATGAGGAATACCTCCACCACTTCCTCCAGCAGGGGCATTGTTGATTGCCGATGTGGGGGAAGTAGAGTATTGGGACAGCGGTGCAACAGGAGATGGTGCCATCTGTTGGTGACCATGGTAACTGTTAATAACGAGGTCTGGACAGCTATTGTTGTACGAGTCCGCAAGCTTATTGTTATTGTGGTAGTTGTAGAAATCACCAGATGTCACTGCGAATGGGTCGAGAACCCCATTACTGTTCGTATCAATGCTGGTAAAAGAAAAAGATGTGTTCATGTTATTAGGACCACTGCCGCAATCCTCAAAGAAGAATGATGCTTGCTGCGAATCCATCATGGGCATAAAATGTCCTCCTTGCTCAGCCAAATTGAGAATATCCTTAACTGAGAAAGGCGTGCCCATAAGGGAATTCCCGGAAGTGTTAAAACTATTGTTATTGAAATTCGGGTACTGACTTGAGATCATGGTAACTACCACTATTTTTCGTAGTAGCAGAAACACAGCATACCGGAAAGTCGATTGATATTTCTGTATTCTCTTCCAGTTTCACTTTGCAGAATTCAATTCTTCGTTTTCCAAATAATGAAAATTACGCAGAGAAACAACGAGAATTATGCTACACTGATCTCACCCTTATTGTTAGATGCCAAATTGTCACTTATATTCGCGTATTCAAATCGAAACTCGATCAGTATACATCCTGCCGTCACAATTCTCTCGAAGGTTAATTACAGTCTGCCGCTTGTTAACCCTGACAGGATTGCACTTGAGCTGACCGCGGTGAACTAATTGTGACAAACATAACACGCGCGCCAACCCACTCTCGGCCCCTAATGCAAGCCATCCCCTCTGGTTTCAAAACGAGAACTTCATTTTCCACGCCCACAACCACAGATGCCGACCAATGGGAGCAAAATAAACATTTTCATCATAGACATCCTTCCAGTAAACATCATTTCAGTCTATAAGAACTAAACTCTGATTGGTTATGACTGGGATAATGATGAGCATCTTTTCTCTCTCTGTTCCACTAAAATCCAGTCCAAAGAAGATGCTGTTTTTTTATTCGATTAATTCTTTATGTGTTATTTGCATTAAGTGCTTGAATTGGGTGAAAAGTGGGGAGATCTGCCTCTTCGCAGATTTCGTCTTCAAAAACTGCTCGATAGATTTAGATGATATGTGGTTTTTAGTGTCTGTTAGTTCAAAGTAAACAATAATATTCTTTCTATTTAGATCTAGATTAATTCTTTCTTTTTCCAATGGCTCTTCCAGCCCATTCAGGGCCCAGGTCTCTTACTCAGGTCAGTTATAATTTTTCACAGACGGTAGGACTCCTTGGACGAGTGATAAGCTCGTCGCAAGGCCGCTACCTACATACAGGACAACACAAACACAGAACGAACACATACACACGCCAACCTTCCATGCACAGAGTGGGATTCGAACCCAAGATCCCAAAGTTCGAACGAGCGAAGACAGTTCATTCCTTAGACCGCGCGGCAACTGTGACCGCCACGTAATTTATTTACTGATAAACTTAAATCCATCTTCATCAGTTATATCACGAAATTCTCATGATGCCAGTAATCTTCAACATGACATAAAATAAAGAAAGTCTACAGATATTTTGAAACTATTTGCTATATGGTGAATGTTTAAGGTAATGCAAGGATATTTCTGATGACACTTAGGCTACGTAGAGTGGTAAGTGCAGTAATAATTGATATGTGTCTGAGATCTTGCCTGAGGAAACTTCTAGAATAATAATTTAAATAGGCCACGATCTTTCATATCAAAAACAATATTTCACCACTATCCTAATATTCTAACCTACATAGACCAAACACGTGGAGTTGAGAAAGCGTCATTGAATAAGTTAAGAAAAATAAATAATCTGGAACACTTTCTGTAAGTGTTTATGTTTCTCAAAATGTTTGAGTAGAAATTCTTTCGTCCGTTGAATTAAATGAGCTGCAACGTATGTTCCGTTGAAGTAGCACGCAGGGCGAAGGCAGGTGACAGTGGACACGGGACACAAGCCTGCACTGGCCGGGCTCTGTACCGGTTCGGAACATGGCTGACAGGATTGGTATCTCTCCGTACGGCTTACTTCTGTTCAGATCTGAAAATGATGGAATTTTAGCGAGTCTGCCTTCAACCCCCTTCACGTCAGATTTTTGTAACTTTTCAAAGATGAGAAACAGGATTCTTCGTTCTTAAACACCAGTACCTTGAGAGCTCTTATTGAAGAGATTCTGTGCAACTTGCTCGGAACTTTCCTTTGCCTCTCGGAATTTTACACTGAATGTTGCGACCCAGCTTTTTCAGCAAAGGTTTATTTGTTGCTCTCATGCAGAGGCAATGCCTTTAGGTCTAGAATAAAGAATTAACACCTCACCTATGGACCATATAAGCACTTAAGGTGTGTTTTCGTGTTAAATTCTGTTGTTAGCCTAATTTCCTTATTTTGAAAAAATAACCGTAAGCTTATGAGATCATCTTACCTTCTGTCTGTGTATCTATCCATGTCTGTCCACCTGTCTTTGTACACCCCAATTTTTGTGAAGAGGCTTATGAGATCATCTTGCCGTCTGTCTGTGTATCCATCCATGTCTGTTCACCTGTTTGAGATTACCTTGCTGTTTGTACTTGTATAGCTGTGTGTCCCACTGTCATTGCTAAGCAGCAGGACGTATATTCCCTCCACTTTTTTCCGTTTTATATGCATTCCTTGTCTTATTGAAGGAGAGTATGCGGTTAGTTCCTCCCAGAAACTGGAAACAGTCGGCCTTCATTGGTTCACTGTGAGAGACTTTTATAAAGTGACTTGAAAACAAAAGCTTTTAGTGGGAAGGACAACCCCTAAATACAAGTACTATGTAGGGAATGCATTACAAAGTATTTGCATTTTTGCAATGATATGAATAGAACACTGGATTATCAGATATTATTAGACGTCAGTTTGGGACTAATACATCTACCACAGGGGGGGGGGAGGTACGCGGTGACGTAGTTGGTTGCGGCACTATGCTACAATCCGGAAGGTCGCGGTTTCGAGTCCCTATGAGATGGATCTTTTCAATTTATCTAATCTTTCCAGCCGCACTATGGCCCTGGGGTTGACTCAGGCTCTAACAGAAATGAGTACCGAAATCTTCCTACGGGGTAAGACTGACACCTCACCGCCATCTGTGAGCCGATTGTCTAGAAGATGTGGGAGCCTCAACCTCTAAAACCCCCATGGGCCTTCACGCGCCTGTTACAGGGATAGCTATACTTTACTCTTTCATGTACCATACATAAATTTATTAGGAAAACATTATAAGTCGAATGTTAAGTGTTTCCCAAATTCATAACGTTATGGTAATAATCAAATTAATTTTAACATTCAAGCGTTGGGTGTAAATCAGCAGAAGTGCCGTTTTAACATATAAGCTTTTGGTAAATAAATTAATATAAAAATATCATTAGCAAATTCAAACGAATTATGAAGGAAGCAGTCTTCTGGAATGTGGCTCCTTGTAGATATTGTGTTAACCGACGTTTCAGAGGAACGTATTCGCCTCCATCTACAGGGTAGAAAAAAAAAACACAAGCGAAGAACCAGCGTGAGCAGGTGCCAATAGACTGCTTTCTTCATAGTCATCACCGTGAATATCTCAAGTCTTACACAAAAAGTTGTCTTGTAAAGATGTAAAGCTGTTACTATGTAAGTGTGTGAAATTCAATTAGGCTCTAGGTTATGTTTCGTAGTTTACGTACGCTGGTAGAGCCTACTTGAGGCATTATTTGTCTGCGAAACTCTGATGTGGGCCTAAATAATAATAATAAACATATATTGTTAAGTTAAAAAATATAAACGATAAATGTAATATTGAAATAAAAGAGAAAAGATTTGAATTATATAACGTGATGGAAGATACAAACACTTCGTGGAAGCGGAAATTAAGTTAAGAAGAAGAAAATATTCTGTTGAAATTAAAGCATTACATTTTTGAGTATTGTCAAGAGATGTGCCATGTTACACACACAAAGCAACTAGACCTATTTACTGAAAGAGTGTGCCCATTACAGACAAGAACAGTTAACAAACTAGAAGAAAATGGATAACGGACAGTAGCTATTAGTGATCCATTCCTATGAGATACCTTCAAATTTCAAGCTATAAGAGCAAACATAAGTAATTAGCAAAATCGCCGTTTCGAAATTGATGAGACTGGAAATTTTAACTGCCTTGAAGTTTCACATTTTGGCCTTTTGCGTTATGAGACGATGTAGTATAGTAATTACCTACTGAATGCCAAAAGCCAGCTACCAGACTACATTTAGACATAACCAAGATGACTATGACATGAAAGTTCGAAATACTTTACCACCTACAGGGGAAAACCCTTAGAGACATGTTTATGACGTGTACCTTTACCATTTTGCACGTGCATAAGTAAGCTTTCACTCCAACTCTGTCAGTTAGGCCTACCAGATTATTATCTGAAGGAAAAGGCAGGGTATACAGGTCCAGAGGAAAACCACGCAGTTGCTGTTCGGTTATTTTGAAGATTAATTCTTTTGGATGTGTCGCCGTGCAGTTTTCAGGATGTGTATTGTAACCTGTAGTACAAATGATGTACAACGATTGCGAGGAGGAACGTGCCTTGCTCGGTAACGGCTGGGTAAACACGTTCCCGCGGAATCGACATCCGCGCTAAGGATCGGTAAACACGCCTACAAGAAGGGAATTGTTGGAAGCTGCTTCTCTTTACGGTCTGTGCAAAGTGATCATAAAGAAGAGTTCAGTTGAGGATTGACAGTAGAGTTTCGTAGTTCCAAGTGAGCAGTTAGTCGAGAGTTGGTGTCCGCACGGGAGGCTGAGAAGATGGTGCTATGAGTTCAGGTATGGAGTGTTAACCGGCGGGCAACGGCGTGACTACGGAAGCTGAAGAATCTCGTTTTTTGAGAGCTGTTACTAAGCAACGATCAGTTAAACAGAATGAGAAAGTCTTAGCGTAGAGTGATTCATTGTGTGGAAATCAACAACAGCGATGTAATTACTTGTAGTTAAAAGTGATGTATACAAGTGGTCAGTAAACCCAATATGCGGTCCATACCCCATCTATAATGACACCTCTAAGTCGTGACAGTATTAAGGTGACCAAACTATTCACCGATATGAGAATTTCTTATCTCACACAAGACCCCGTCTAACATTCCGATATTTTGTGTTCTACATATGCGAGTAAGGGGTACGCTGTAGCGTAGTTGGTTGAGGCACTATGCTACAATCCGGAAGATTGCGGGATCGAATCCCGATTACTTGGATTTTTTCAATTTACCTAATCCTTCCCACCGCACTGTGGCTCTAGAGTCGACTCAGTCTCTAACAGAAATGATTGCCAGGAATCTTCCTCGGGGGTAAAGGGCGGCCCTAGTGTAAGACTGACATCCTTACCACCATCTGTGAGCCGATTGTCTAGAAGATGTGGGAGGCTCAACCTCTATGGGCCTCCACGACCTGTAAGAGGGATAACTTTACCTTTTTACATATACGAGTAAAACCGCCTAAAAATAATCCAGGGTTAATAATTTTATAATATCTGTCAACACACAGAATTACAGAGTTAGTGTTATATGCAGCTCTGTGTAACCCACAGTTCTGCAGCTTTCTGTGGTGTTAGGAGCGACGGACGGTCCTTTGTCTTAGTACATTCATTCCTAGATGTTATCAACACTTGCAGTACGTAACTCAGGCTGTGGCGTCGAATAAATGGATGACAGTAGATAATCAACTGTAAACCGTAAATAAGGAAGCAGCCGTGGCCGAATTAATGGCTGTCACGGAATTTGTCTACGGGGGACTGAAGAAAACTTTAAGAAATCTCAGTCAGGTTAGTCGATGTGCCGGCCGAGGTTCCAACCCATCACCTCACGGATGCAAATCTGAAGCATTGTCGCTTAAGATACGGTGCTCGGCGGTCTCACTACAGGAGGTGGCAGACAGAAAGTTCAGTCCATTTTCCTTCCAACAGTTTAGCCTACATCATGAGGCTTGGAGCAGTTACAAACTGATAATTAACCCCTCGCATGAACTCATTCACGTAAATGTATCATTTCTGCACTAAGTATATTCATAGTTCTGCATAAAGTAAGTTATAGATCTCAAGACCTCTTACATAATCTTTTCGAAATACTCTTCGATAAGGAGCCAGAATAGTTCAACTGGTTTAGCTTCGGGTTACGAGCTGGACGGCCAGGATTCGATTCCCGTCAGGGTCAATAGTTTTCTCTATTCCACAGCGTCTATACCGCTTCTGGGGTCCATCCAGCCCTTTATCCAACAGGTACCGAGGTTAAAGCGACCGGGGCACGAAGCTAATCACTCACCTATATAAAATGCCGAGGTCAAGAATAGTGGAGTTACACCACCTCTCCCCGAAACGTCTTCATGGCATAGTGCTCAATTACTTAAGCACAGATGAACTTTACGTCTTTATTTCAATTCTTCGATAAGGGAATGTAAGTGAAAGTACTTCCTGATACTCTGAGGCGACAGGCACCTCGAGATGAGCCCAGGTGATTGATATGTTTGTGCATTGAAGTCGAGATTCCATTGCTCGTAGAGGCCACGACGTCCAGACAGGCTCTGGCCGCAGCGTTAAGCTCACCACTCACCTCCATTTCATGTCAAAATTAAGAAAGCGTCGATATGTAATTTCATTCTCTCGTAGTTCCACGTCTTCAAGACGTGATGCTCAGTTAAGCACAGGGACAAGCTTACCTTCATGTTCATTTTAAAATGCCCTTAAATTTCGATCTTTGTCCTGAAAGGTTCTTTAAAGCGGCCTCCGGGAGGGACTTTAAGCCGTGGGTCCCGTGTCGTAGATTTAGGGCACGTAAAAGATCCTCATGTCTCTAGGAAACCTCTGAGCAAAATTAGGCAATAATTTCCCGCCCAAGTAGTTTCCAGTGCCTCTGGTAGATTGGGGAAATATCAGGTACCGACGGCCGACCTAGTTGGCTGAACGGGGCTCATAGCACGCACCAGTACCGGTAGGGTATGGCGACAGTAGAAAGTAAAAGGGGACGCACAATGGACCAATAACTGGTCTAAGTGCATAAGGAAACCCACCCTCTCTAATAATAATAATAATAATAATAGAAATAAATGTTCTTTAACGAACTCCATAGAGATGTGTCCTTCTTAAGAATCTAATAGTAGCTCAACCAACTATGAAGTTTTCAGAATTTTATAGAACCATAAAGTTATGGGAGTCGAGATTCCCATGGCGGTGACAAAGAGAAGTCCCATGTTTTGCACATGATATCCTGTAGTCCGGTAATATTGTGGCAGACATTAAGGGAACAAGTTATGTGGAATGAAGGTTGGTGCAAATGGATCAGAATCCTGACCAGTTCCGGGTTTTGAAGATTCAAAATTAGAGAGCTCAGCAACTAGAATTTTGCTGCAATATGTGCTGACCTTATGAAAGAAGCAGAACCATGGGTGGTTTCCAGTGGAAGCAGTTCTCTTCCTAGTAACAGAAACAGCAAAAGCTCTGTGATTTTACTCAGCAAGCGAACTAAACTGACCGAGCGACCGCCTCTTGTCGACGAAGTTAGTGCCAAATTTAGCAGATAGAGGGTGTCGTGTGGTCAGCGCAACGAATCCCCACGGCCGTTAACTTTGGTTTTCTAGACCGGAGCCGCTATTTCCTTGAAATAGCTCTTCAGTTATCCTCACAAGGCTGAGTGGACCCCGTTCAAGACCCACTACTTCTCAGAAAATCTGGTAGCGTCGGGAATCGAACCCGGACTTCTGGATCTGTAACCAGGAACTCTGACCACTAGACCACAGAGGCGGTCATTCCTAGTAACTTCTTTGAGAACTGCATCCTTTATTGATATTCACGTTAAATTACTACCCGCACATATTCCTAGCGGATATTTATATATGTGAAAATGTTGTAAGTACGGTACATAACAACGCAAGCAGGAAGGTATTAGGCTTATACTAAATAATTGAATATAAATAAAATATAAGGCCAAGCAGTAGACTGTAGACAATACTTTAAGTAGAAGAAAGCAGTCTTCCGGGATTTGGCACCGTGTATATGTGGTGTTAACCGACGTTTCGGAGGAACGTATCGCCTCCATCTTCAGGGTAGAAGAAAAAATATAAGAAATCTGCAAGCTGTGTGGAAATATACACAGCTGTATATATTTCCACACAGCTTGCACGTCGGTTAACACCACATATACACGGTGCCAAATCCCGGAAGACTGCTTTCTTCTACTTAAAGTATTGTCTACAGTCTACTGCTTGGCCTTATATTTTAAGTAGGCTTACAAATATTGAGAAGTTCTGTATTTCATGCCATGCAAATGTAATTTAAGAATTAGTCATTTCCTGATTTAGATTCGAGTTGTTCTGTAATTTTAATGAAGAGGGTGTGCTGGCTTCTCTCTGCCGAAACTCGGGTTCATTCTCCGGTGGCTTCGTGTAAGATTCGTGAATTGGCTGTATCTGTGGCATGTACTGCACAACAGTTCACACAACAATTTCGTAGGAGGAGATGATAATGTTAAAAGAAAGAGGATGGGAGGGTGTTGACTGGATGCATCTGGCTTAGAACATGGATCAGTGGCGGGCTCTTTTGAACACGGTAATGAAGCTTCCGGTCCTCTCTGTTCACCTCACTCTCCACGCAGTCAAGTTCCGGGTCGGAAATGAAGTCCAAACTTGAAGACAACGATGTGATAATGCGCTGCCTTGCCAAGGCTATGTCACACCTCTAAGACTGATGGTAGATAAATAGGGATTAATGATAAAATAATGATTATCAGGGAAAAGCCAATGAAGTTCGGAGAGAAACCTGCTTCACTGCCATTTTATCAATCAAGAATCTTACATCACCGCAAATCGAACCCGAAATTTTGTAGACAGAAGACAACGTCCTCCCTTCACTACTCAGGAGCTCAATTCTAAATCCCGAAATGCTATCAGCACTCAGGTCTTCCTTTTCTTCTTATTATTGTTACTATTCGACCGCCTCTGTGGTCTAGTGGTCAGAGTTCCTGGCTACAGATCCAGAGGTCCGGGTTCAATTCCCGACGCTACCAGATTTTCTGGGAAGTAGTGGGTCAAAAACGGGATTCACACAGTCTCGTGAGGATAATTGAGGAGCTACTTGAATGGAAAAGTAGCGGCTCCGGTCTATAAAACCGAAATTGACGACTGTGGGGATTCGTTGCGCTGACCACGCGACACCATCTATCCGCTATATTTGGCATTAACTTCGCCGACAAACGGTGGTCTCTCTCTCGCTATAGTTCGCTTGCGGACTACTGGCCATGGAGTTTTTATTATTAATATTCATCCTGACAAGTTTTAAGCCTTCCGCCCTGTTACGGTTTTGTGTTCTTCAACGGACGTCATATTGATCTTTCTCTTTGGGTCCATAACTTAAAATTTCCATCGAATTCGTCTAAATTTCAGTAAAAATAAAAGCAATCCCTGTAACAGGCCGTGAAGACCCATAGGGGGGTGCGATGTTGAGGCTCCCACATCTTCTAAACACTCGGCCCACAGATGGCGGTATCGTTGTCAGTGTTACGCGCCGGCCGCCCTTTACACTTGCTACTCATTTCTGTTAGAGACTGAGTCGATCTCATGTCCATAGTGCGGCTGAAAGGACGAGGTCAATTGAAAAATCCAATGACCTCATCGGGCTTCGATCCCGCAACCTTCCGGCTTGTAGCATAGTGCCTCAACGAACTGCGCTACTTCGTGCTCCTCACATTTAAGTAACATTTCATTAATAATTAGCCTGTGCAACGAAGCAGTTCCTCGTTATATGGAGTGACATATTGCTCAGTTCATTCCTTTGAGGAGCAAACATTTTCCTGGGCGCATTCTCATGGCAGTCTTGTAGTTCACAGGCCCCGTGCTGTTCCACCGCGCCAAGAAACTGCTTTTCACGCACTTACAAGACAACTGGCAGATTATTTCTTTGTTCAGATTGTGATCTTTTCAATTATGACATCGTGTTTTCTTGCAAGTCGATATCAAGGGTTTTCGAGGAACGTGCTGCTCCATTTTCAGGGTTGGAGTGTGTAGGCCGAGGAATCTCTTGGATTTTATAAGCAAGTTTCGATAAAAATAATGACTCCGTTTCACAATCCAATAGATTACAAATAGACAGTCACCACCATGATGACTTCAACTAACTTCATAGAGATGAGTCATTCTCGAGAAGCTGCCTGTTGAACAGCTACTCAAGAATTTACCATCATTTTATAGAACTCGAAGGCTAATTACTGTGTTCAAAAAATACCTTAACTGGTCACTCCCCTGAGCCAGATGAATCTTATTTCTCTAAGATCCATATTAATATTATCTTTCCTCCTACGTTTGTGCTTTCCTAGTTGTCTCTTTCCTTCTGTTTTCCCTCAAAATCCCTCTCCTCCTCACGCGTGCTACATTCCTGGCCTATTTTATCCCCCTTGATTTGATCATTCTAAATATAAGTGTATTTAGGGAAGAGGGCAAAGTATAAAGCTCCTCATTTTGCAATTTTCTGCAACCTCCTCTTATTTGATCTCTGTTCGGTTCTAATATTCTCCTCAGCACAATGCTCTCAGGCACCCACGCTGTAGTTCTTCCATTACTATCAGAGATCAAATTTCACACCCATAGAAAATTAGAGGTGAAATTATATTTATAAATAGATCCTGGGTCCGAAGGTCGAGGTTTCTCCCAGTCACTCCATGAACAAGTCTGGATACTATCCTACCTAACCATAGACGAGAACCTCTTACTTCCACGTCTGTTTCAGTTTATGATTCACAAATTCTTGTATTTGGAACAATACAAATGGCCCATGTGAGGCTGAAACATGTTGTAAATTGAGAAGAAACAAATGAAAACCTAGAGACATTTTAGTGATCTGATAATCGCTTTTAGCGTCTTAATGACATTTTATCATTTCAACAACATCGTAAAGTATCAAGGTTACTCTTTTAGTGAGAAACATATTCTAGATGTCTTATATATTTTGAAAAGTATTGTTGCATTATTGATGGGTGCTTTAATAATAGGGAAATACAAACCGAGCGGTAACCGCAGTGCGCTATGTTATCGATCCAGCAGAAATTCGGTTGCTGGCGCCAGTACAGGAGGCAGGTCTGTGTTTCGTCACGCGGTACACTATCGTGAGACGCCCCACGTACATTCTCTGGCGCACACTGCGACCTCTGAAACGGCATCCAGGATGGCCCAGCGGGAGACGGCGCGGCTTGAAGTCGTGTGGTAAATGTACGTTTCTGTCTGAACTCTGCGAGAAACGTACAGACCTTTCAATCTTGAAGGTGCAGTTGTGGCAAAACCTTACAGTGACTGTTTTGAAAGAATTGTGATGTAGTAAAGTATTAAGAAGTTTATTCTTGTACTTAAGCACCGCTCCATGAATATGTGAAGGAGAGTGTAGGCACTAACTTCGGCATTATAAAGAAGCGAGAGGTCGTCTTCACACTCAGGCCACTTTGCCCGCAAGGAAAGAGTCCCCGGTAAGCAATAAACAGGAGGTTAGTTGGGCTCCAGACCTGGTCTGGACGCTGTAAGCTTCAGGCTGTAACAGGCTGTGAAGACGTCGAGGTTCCCACATTTTCTAGACAATCGGTTCACAGATGGCGGTGAGGTTGTGAGCCTTACGCGCCTTCCACTCTTTATCCCCCAAGAAGATTCCTGGTATTTATTTCTGTTAGAAACGGAGTCGACCCCAGTGCCATAGAGAGTCTGGAAGGATTAATCTGGTTCATTTAAGATTCTAATTATCTCATCGTAAATCGAACCCGCGACTTTCTGGCTTGTAGCATAGTGCCTCAACCAACTAAGCTACCACATGCCCCCCCACCCCTTGGACGCTGTAGAGGAAATAAAAACATTTTGCCTCTGCCGGAAATCAAACTAGGACATATTGATGCAGATAGCAGCTCAGTAGCTACAAAAACTGAGCTTTCCTCCTCTCGTAATTGTGTACACTGCTCCCCCTCTAAGTAGTAATGTTACATAAGTCTACGATGCACGTATTTTCCGCAACATAACGCAGTAATTCCATGTGCAAGTGAATATAATAAGGGATTAAGGATTGTGCCAAGTAACTGTGTTTAAATCGTAATATTATTTAATTTTGGTAGGAGGCTCGGAAGACTGAGTGAGGTGTGTTATTTCGATATGACCTCGGTTCATATCCCTGAATTTATCTTACTAACTTACCCGTTGGCTCTACAGTCTTCTGAGTAAATTAGCTTCGTTTTACGACACGTGCCCGCTCTTCTCTTTTCCCCTTCTGCCTCCATCTCTTCACTTTCAGCTTCGTAAATCACTCTCTACATTTTCTAGCCATCTCAGATTGTGCTTTGCCACTCCTCTTCTAACTTCTGGTGTCAGCGCTCAATAATCACATTTCAAGCATAATTCGCCCCTGAAGGCCTAAACTTTCCTTAGTCGATTTCTATCCTGCATCCATTATACTCTGTAACACATAGTTTTCCAAAACGAGGCTACAGCCTCATGTTCGATCCCCAAGCCGGAGGACTGGATGTTGCCTTTCGACTGGCCTCTACACTTCGTCCCGTCTAGCTTGGGTGTCCTTACACCTACGCTAAGCGGCCTCCGTAGTCTAGAGGTAACGTTCCCACCTCATGACTCGTTGTACGCGAGTTCAAACCCGGCGGAGGTCGTAGAATTTTTAAGGGCGGAAAAATTCAGGGAACAAGTCCTCCGGGAGGGACTTTAAGCCGTGTGTCCCGTGTCGTAGCTTTACGGCACGTAAAAGTACCTCACATCTCCAAAGGAGATCACTGAGCCAAATTCAAGGACGTTTCCCGCCCAACAGCAGTCTCTAATACCTCTGGTAGATGGGGGAAGCATTATAGATACCTCTCAGCTAGTAGAGCCGGTCTCGCTGGCTGGGCGGGACTGATGGTAAGCACCAGTACCGGTAGGATATAGAGACTGGTAGAAATCATAGAGGGAAGCACAATGGACCAATACTGGTCTAAGTGCATGGGGAAACCCACCCTCTCCAATAAGTAACTAACTACACCTCCGCTAGATGTCCAAGTGGCCATGGCACGCAGCAATCACCCTATGATACAGATGCTGACTTGAAGGTTACAAGCTGCTGAGATACAAGGCATTCCTGAAGCTGGCAGAATATGAATTTGTTACTTTGTATTTAAGAAGAGAGAAGATGGCTGCATATCCTGAGGTAAAGGTAAAGATTTCCCTGTGCTTAATAATGAACACGCATGGGGGAGTGGAGATATAGCTCCGCAATTCTTGACCTCAACACTAGAAGGAGGTGAGAGGTTAGCTTCTTGGCCCGGCCGCTTCATCCCCTGGGAATTCGCCCACCTTACCCATTGGATTGATTCTTAGGAATACATATAATTTTATTTACAACAAATTTATTCTTCAAAAGGTTTGTGATATGACTATATTCTTCCACCTCTTGTATTCTAAAGCACGCTGCTATATTATATTTGAAAGTAAAGCAGTCAATATAATTTCGATGTTACAGTGTCTTGTGTAGATCCTGAACTGTCTAGCTCTGACATTAACTTCTGTAGCACACACATGAACCGATCACAGTGGCCGCGCCGTCCAAAGTGTGGACTGTCTTCGCCCGTTCGCACGTTGAGACCGTGGGTTCTGATCCCACTCAAGGCATGGATGTCTGTGTGCGTCTATTCTGTGTTTTTGCTATCCTGTGTGCAGGTAGCAGCCTTGCGACCTGCTGATCCCCCGTCCAAGAAGTCCTACCGTCTGTGTATATGATTAAGAAATTGATAAAACGGCCAAGGTCCAAAGGGCTATAGAGCCATAGAGAGACAGAGCAGACGCATGGTATCCTACCATTACTGTAGGTGTTAATGCGACTACAAATTTCGAAAATTTGTAGATTAATCAGATAGTTCACCATTAATCAACTATTAATTTAACTAATTTTAGGAATTCATAACACAACATCTTACACAATGACTGATAACATTTCTTCCCGTTCTTCAGCTTTCTCAGCTGTTTGTGCAGTGTCGTGTCCACTGACGGGCTTTGGTAGTAGTTACACTACCTGATGCCACAGATCACTGTTACTCATGCAAAAGAATGGATATTTAAAATATGCATTTGGCAGTGTGGTAAAGCGAAGGCTAGTGTAATACCATGCGTTCAGTTCCGTTTGTCGCCACCTGCCAACAATATTCTCAGTGTATTGGATCAGCAATTTCTCCGAAAGTAAGCAGAAACATCAGTGAAACACTGTTGTAGTAAGGAGGGTGAATTAAAACGTAATACGTATTTGTTCACTGCAAGTCTACAGTACGTGATACTGGGCCGAGAAGACTGGGTAGAAATTTACAGACTACTCATGAGGTTGATACCAAATTTTATGAAAATCTGTTAATTATTTCATACGTTATTAAGGCAGCATGCGCAGACACGGATATGCACATTATGGTGATAGGTATATATATATAAATAACTGTCTCTAAACGAATTCGGCTTGGATGCATACATATGCGTCCGACATTAGAGAAGACCTGATTGTTGTAAATGGCTTCCTCCTGGCTCATGCTGTCAGTGGCTGCACTTGTTATCAGCTGGCCTTTGCCCCAAGAGGTCGCCTGTTTCTGCCAGGTGACTGCCTCCGTCCTACACTCACAGCCAAGTCAAACATGGAGGAGTTTAGAAAACGCTTACAAGAAAAGGAGTAAACATCAGTTGTGGAGCGACAGGTTCAATAACAAATGAAATCCATCTGTACTAATTCTGTAACATCTGCAGCTTCAAAACATAAATTGTAACAAGTGGGAACTGGCATTCTTTACGCGGGAAGCTGGCAGTCCCTATTTTTAAAATCTTACGTTGGGTTAGAAGGATATTTAAAAAAATAATTTTAGTTTCAAATATTTTGTAGGGGGGCACATGGTAGCGTAGTTGGTTGAGGCACTATGCTCCAAGCCGGAAAGTCGCTTGTTCGATTCCCAATGAAGTCATTGGTCATTCCAGCCGCACTATGGCCCTGGAGTAGACCCTGCCTCCAACCGAAATGAGGACCAGGAATCATCCTGGGGGTTAAAGGTTGACAGGTACGTAAGGCTGACAACCTCGCCTCTGTGAGCCGATTACAGGCCTGTTACAGGGATAGCTTTACCGTACCTCTCAGTATTTTGTAGATGCTTATTCACTTCTATTTTCAATTTTGTCTCTTGTCCCAAAAATCGATGTGGGGCGCAGACATTCGGTTTACCCCTCACACTTCCAAGCCCATACCAATCACGTTCTTGCTTACTAGCACTGAGTGATAACAATATACACTCGGTCTTTCAGAGTTCTATATTTTCATACCCATGATTTTCTTTATCTGGTGCGTCACAGGAGATGCAGATGTGAAACTCTTAGTAAGGCAAATTCTAAGGGCATTCCGTCGTTTTGGAGTTTGTTTCATTCAACAACATACCTAGGTTAAGAAAATAAAACATTTTTAAAACATCGAACATAATTATATATATGGAAGCAAGGAAATGGCCTGAAAACAAAGGAGTAATTGGCNCAAACGTCGAACATATTTTGTAGGCATCCTTTTTGCCAATTTTAATATATGGAAGCAAGGAAATGGCCTGAAAACAAAGGAGTAATTGGCAGAAAAATCATCTTATATTATCCTGATTCCTTCCCTTCGGCGCTACAGCTCAGGTTGAGCTTTGGCCTCCTGTAAAATCAGCCTCCATTCTTCTCTATTCTTCATCTTTCCTCCCGATCCTTTCACTTGCATTTTACGGAGATCCTCATGTACATCCTCCAAACTTCTCAGCTCTTTCACTGTTGTCGATTTCCGTTCACTCCATCCATCCGAGGCTGATTAGCTGGTTTCTAAATACTTTAGTTTTTATGGTGTGAGGTTCTTAGCCTCACGCCTAACCCCCAACCTGGAGGACCAGGGTATCCCTCTTCGTCTGGTTCCTACCCCTTGACCTGTCAGGCATGGGTGACCCTACCAGTAGCTACGCTACCGCCGGCATGGCTCTCAGGATCTCTCAGGTGCACTCAAACCCCACCACCACGTTAAGGTGGGGATGTTATCCTGATAGTGTTACAATATTTAACTCTTCTGCTTCTACTAAGGACGATGGTCTTGAAATAACTGTATGTAGAAATAAGCAGGCCTTATATGGCCCTATGTATAAAGGTGGCTGTCAAACCCCTGGAAAATGCACAGATGTTCGAATATTGGGAAACGATAGTAAGAAATCGGATTACATTACGAAGACAGATCGTTATTAAAAATGTGGAGAATGCGAGCTGTCGCTGAGTTTGTAATCTTTCCGTCTCCTCTGTAAAAATATGAAGACTGACGTAGCCTACATGCACCTCAAACTTGGGCTTCTAACCTAAGGGCAGAACATAGATTGAGGATGTTGGCTACCGCCTTCCGCCCATATTTGCTTCGAAACTACTGCACCCCACCCCCGAGTACATATCCGCCCTACCTGAATATCTTCCCTACCCCACTGCTAAAGAGTGAACTGGATCCAATGGTCCGAACTTTGAGATCTTCCTTTGCATTTTGAAGGTAAAATTTTCCTGTTCGTAATTAATTAAGCATCACGCCATGGAGGCGAGTAGGAGAGTGGAGAAATAGCTCCAAAATTCTTAACCTTGGCATTAGATGGAAGTGAGTGACCAGCTTCACCCCCCGCTCCGCTTCACCCTTGATACCTATTGGATAGGAGACTGGATGAGTCCCAGAACAGGTCTGGAGGCTGAGGAGAAGATGAAAATCACTTGCTTCTACCGGGAACAGAACCCCAGTCGTCCAGATCGTGCTCCGTCGCCGTACCGATTAAGCTGTCTAGGCTGCCCGTATTCAGAAGGTGCCAGGTTCAAATCCTGGCCGAGAGGCGTGTTACCCTGAGGGAGCTTTTACGTGGTGGAACTTACGGCGTGCATAGGGGAGGCGAGAAATTCATACAGAATTGTAGCCGGAAAACCTGAAAGGAAGAGGCCACTTGGTAGACCTAGGTGTAGGCGGGAGTGAGCTATTAGAAATAGGGGTGAGGGTTTGGACTGGATTCATCTGGCAAGGATACTGTCCAGTGACGGGCTTTTGTGTACATGACAATGAACTTTCTGTAAATGTCGGATAATGTCTTGAGCAGCTTAACGACTGTCAGACGCTGAAGAAGAATTAACTCTGCATGAAGCTAGGATCTGAGACGTAGTCTACACCTACTCTTGCTGCTGTGACTACCCAACCTCTGTTTATATAAACAGGGACTGTACAGGACTGGGTATATCAGCATTCATAAAAGGTCTGCCGCAAATAGCCTCCCGGGTTTTAGCAGTGCAACAGACTACGAGTGTTATCTACAGTTCCGATAGGGGGGTCTCGGCCCTCCCCGTCACCACTGCCAAACCTCGCTGTCTTTTACTTTTAAAATATGCCACGACTTCTGTATTTCCAGCAGGGGGATTACGTCACATCACCCTGCACTCTTCAGTGAAGCCAAGCAGAGGCATACGTCATCATTGTGGCCCTAGAGGTTTCCTTTTCGCTACAACTTCTTTTCCAATGGCTCTGTAGGTTGGGGTACGCGGTAGCGTAGTTGCTTGGGGCCCTATGCTACAAGCCGGAAGGCCGCGGGTTCGAGTCCCGATGAGGTGGATTTTTTTCAATTTACCAAATCCTTCCAGCCTCACTATGGCCCTGGGTTCGACTCAGCCTCTAACAGAAATGAGTACCAGGATTCTTCCTGGAGGTAAAGGGCGGCCGGCGCGTAAGGCTGACAACCGCACCGCCATCTGTGAGCCGATTGTCTAGATATGGGAGCCTCAACCTCTCATAACGCTATGGGCCTCCACGGCATGTTACAGAGTTAACTTTATGGTATTACATTATTATGAAACAGTTTCTTTTCACGACGTTCATAAAATTAACACTTTGAGTTATACTCTCTCTGTCTTTTTTTTATGCCCAACCTCGTATTTCATTCCCCAAATTACTCAGGATGTTGTTTTAATTCCACTGTTAAAGAAAGAACACCAATGCCATGATCGATAATCGAACCGGAGTCTTCTCGAATGTGAAGATCTATACCGCGGAAATGCCTCTGTTGGTTTCTCGTCCCAGGTTAGACTCCAGCTGCTGGGTGTCCATTAATTCATCACCTATCTCCATCGAGTCACACATCCCCGTTTAAAGTAATAAAAACGAATGACTAAGCCCATAAAACATTTAAGAGTGTACATATGCTACGAAACTGTAGACATTAGGAACCACACAGGAGTTGTAGATAAGTCCGCATTAAGGTCCTCTTAATCTAAACACGAAACTAATTTTACATTATGTTCTTTTTTATTGAAGAGGGGCTCCATTTCGTGAAGCATTCTTTAGCTCTGTGTGGGCTTTGTTAAATTGAGCAGAGAGGGTAATTTGGTGGTGCTGTTGACGGACAGTATGGGGAAGGCGTCGGATACTTGGATGGGTCGCCTGAGAGGAATTGAAGCCATAGACAGAAGCTCGGATGTACTAAACGTGTCACTTGTCGCATCGCAATCCTGCGTTCGTTTTCTCTGCGGAAAATTATTACGTACTGATAAATAAATTGTTAGATAATTAGCACATTTCGTTGCATTATTTATGAGTTCAGTTAATTTAAATGTTATCCTGTTAAAATTAATACAAATAAAATGGACAAGTCAGAATGAAGTCAATGAGGTCTTCGCAGTTCAGAAATGAGACCATGTAAAGTCTTGTCTCCAAGGACCGAAGGAAAGGAAGTAAAATATTTGGAACGAAATTAATTTGCTACTCATTTTAGCTTACGTGTATATTCATGCATTTTTAGGTGTATATTTGTGGATCGGCCTATGAGATTGTCAATGAAATACAGATACAGATTAACTTATATATCATATATTCCTCGCTTCATCTTCCGTCTCTTGCATACAGACATAACCTGCCGGGTGGAAACTTCATTAACTACTATGATGATCATTACAGTTATCACAGCTGTTATACATGAATTCTTTCTGACAGCTTCAGATCATCTGACCTACTCACTCACTCACGGAGCTGAGCCCCTCTTGAGAAGCCGCTAGTTGTGTAGCTACTCAAGAACTTCCCAACACTTCATGGAACCCGAAGGCTCTTTACCGTGTTCCCAAGATTCTTCAACTGGTACCTATCCAGAGCCAGATCAATCCAATCTGTATCCTCCCATCCTACTTCTCTAAGATCAATTTTAATATCGTCCACCTATCTACGTCTTCGTCTTCCCAGTGGTTTCTTTCCTTCTGGCTTTCCCGTCAATATCCCATATGCATTCATCTCCTCCCCATTCGTGCTGCATGCCCTGCCAATCGCATTCCCATTCACTTGATCATTCTAATTATATTTGTAGAAGGACTCCTCTTGTGATCTTTCTTAACAAGTTAATTTTTTACGGTGAGGAGTTGTTAGCCGTACGTCCACCCCCCAAGCTGGAGGATGACCACCCCTTGTCAATGGCGCGTCCTCATCTGGCCTACTACCGTGAAATTATTCCTTGGAAGGCGGGCCCCAAACATACTGTTTTGTGTGCTGAGCCTTGTACCCTGAAGAGGTGTAGGGATAATGGAGGTAAACTTGCTTTCATGCCTAACCTCCTACTGTGGCACATAACGTGTATGAAGCTCGATGGGTCTCAGAAGCGGTCTGGATGGGAACAGAAAAATACAAGGAGTCCCTAACTAGGAATGGAACCCCTGGCCGTCCACTCCATATCCCGTCAATAATGGCTGAGCTAGTTTAGCAACTACTTAGCATAGAAAATTATCATATTCTTAATTAGAAGCTTTGCACGTGTATTAGGTTCCATATCCACATTCACGTTTTCTGTGGCTGTGCTCAGTTACGCCAGACAAATGCCGGGATACCGTCTCAGTACAGGCCACGGCCACTTCCTTCTGCATCCTTTCTGTTCATCAGTCACCTTCAGCCACCTCCTCCACGCAGTATAACACATTCAATTCAAACAGAATCGTAATGAATAATTTCGGTTTCGAATTTTTTCGCCATGGAGCTGGAAGAGCCCAGTCTGTATAATGACAGACTGCGGGCTGGAATGCCTGGGTTCGATTCGCGGCAAAAGCAGAAAATTTTTCCATTCTCTTAAGTGACCAGAACGACTCTGGGGCCAACCTAGACCCCTATCTAATGGGTACCGGCTGCCCTTTCCCCGGAGATAAAGCGGCCGGAGCGTTAAGCTGACCACTCACCTCCATCTAGTTCCGAGGCCAAGAAAAGTAAACTATACCTCCACTCCCCACACGTCTCCATGGCGTGTTGCTTAATTAGTTAAGCATAGGAACAACTTTGCGTTTTGACTTGTTGGCCACGACAACGCAGTCTCCTCTAAGCAGCGATTAGCCGCTGCCTCAACCTCCCAGGCGCAAAGAGATGCGCTGACTGAAAGAGGAGCGTGGGAGTTTGGAGCAGCAGCCCCAGGATTTATGTGACAGCGGTTAGGGTCTTTAAACTGTGCAGGGTGTTCCGAAAGCACTTACTGCTTCCGCATGGGAACTCGGAAGGGAAGCTTCAAGCGGCGCCTGGATCGCCTTCTTCCGTCTCCTACTTATTGCTTAAACTGTGGGTCTCTTCTCCATATTGTCACGTGACATGATGACTATAAACGGGTTTTGGATTGTAGTCGGATTTATTGGACACAGAACTAGTTACTACCCCACCACACGAAGACTAGTGTTCTCAGTAACGGTCTTCACTTCTCTGTCGGCAACGTCTTCCAGTAGTGGACGCTCCTCTGCTCCCGAGCTCGCGTCCTCGCAGGCTGGCGGCCATCTCACTCCAGTCCCCTACTTTTCTAACTGCCGTCTCAAGTCTGTCGGTCTGTCGGTAGCTCGGTTAAATTGTTTCCTGGTAGTAAAGGCGGCCGGAGCGTAAGGCTGACAACATCACCGCCATCTGTGAGCCGATCATCTAGAAAATGTGGGAACCTCGACATCTCACAACCCTCGAGGCCTCCACGGCTTGTTACAGGGACAGCTTTAACTGTTTTCCTCTCATCAATTGCCATATGTCTCACGTGGTTTCTTCAGTCAATGTTGCTTGGCTTAAATAATCTCACTCATGCGTGCCTCTTGCTCTGCCCATCTCATGCTTTGAATGAAGACTTCTCGGGCGATCACCCGTGTCGATATGGAAATTAGCGCAAGGGAAGACCTCATTGCATTCAGCCGTCGTGAATTTTCTGATCACATCCAATCCTCCATAATCAGTTAACCCTAATGTTGTTAGGCAAAGACTACAGATTATTGGGCTCCTAATTATGCAGTTCCCTCGCGTCTCCTGTCACTTTATGTCGTTCGGGTCCAAGTAATCTCATTAGTACAATTCGAGGCTTAGCGTGGAAGTTCTGTTTTTATGCTCATTTTTCGAACTGTAAAAACGATCCGTGGACACCTTGTTCTGAACAGGTAGTCTGATGTTCTAGAAAGTTCCCTTGTAGAAAGAGGTAGAATGAACTCCATAGACCTCCATAAACAGTGCAGGTCTTTAATCATCAGGAGATGTAAGAAACCGCAACATCATGCAAGAAATATATGCTGCCCGCCTGACGTGGAAATGGGCCAGTAAGGTTCCTTCCAATTAAAATGTGTTATTATTATTATTGCTTTACAGCCCTTTGTTGGGCCTTGGCCGCTTTTTCAATTCCTCAATCCTATACAGAGTCGGTAGGACTCCTTGGACGGGGAATCAGCCCGTCGCAAGGCCGCTACCTACACACAGAACAATTCAAACACAGGATAAACCCACACAATACAGACATACGTCCATGCCTTGAGTGGGATTTCGAACCCACGATCCCAGTGTTCGAGTGAGCGAAAACAGTTGATGCCTTGCACCACACGGCCATTCCCATTAAATACAGTCGGTATTACGCAATTTTCTGTAATTTTCACCTGTACAACATTTTACAGCTCAGTGGGAAGTGTATATGTCTGTTTCACACGATTCTTAGAATGCATAGTGATCATACAGAGACCAACGTGTTTTCTGTGAGCAGTAACTGGACGTCTGAAAATGCTTTAGGTGAGATCTCTGCTTCATATGCAGTACATTTGGTCAGAAACCGCTTTGCGTTGAAGTTTCCGTGGCAATTAGTTGCAAACTGCGCATGACTGGTTTGAACTCTCGAGAGACAGGCAGAGACGTTTTCTTCTGACTGATGCTGTCACCCATCATAGCTTATGAAGACAGGCGATATTTCTCTTTCGCATCCTGAAATTGAGACGTCTGAGGTTTTCCGCGTAAGTAACACGTATTGGGTAAATGAGAAAATCCTTTCAGAATTTCAGTTACCAACTTCATGCCAATAAAGAAGTCTGGAGTACCAGAAGATTATATTAGATTATATCTCAGGTGCATTAATGTTACGAAAGCATGATTCTCAACTCAGCTACCGAGGTTCGATTAAAGGTTTGGTTCATGTGGAATTTATGGTTGACAATGTGACATTTGGGGGGGAGGGGCGGTTCTACTAGTTACTGCCGTTTTCTCTGCCAATTTTGATTCCATCAACCGCTCCACAACCATCCTACCAACTAGCACTATTGAGATTCAATACTGGCAGCGTCGTTAAATAAGCAACTAGAGAACTTGAAGAGGACTGGAATTGTTCAGGATAGGAATTCAATGACTGATGATAAAGGTGACCATTATGTATACGATTTAAATTTTCTAATTTCATTACAAATGAGATGAACGTTTGATGGCAGGAATAATGCTCTTGCTGTCAGGTTTGTTTGTTTGTTTGTTTGTTTGTTTGTTTAGGTAGTAGTAGTCATTGTAATTTTTTTAGTTTTTTAGTTTCTTGGTGTGGGGTGAAACTGAGTCCACTTGGTACGTTGGCCACTACTTGGCTTACTTATCAGCCCCGGATGATAGATGATGACTGTGAAGCAGTCAGTGGAATGAGAATTGGCAAGGGAAACCGAAGTATCCGGAGAAAACCTACCCTTGTGTCACTTTCTCCATCACAAATGTCACATGACCTGACCTGGGCTCGAACCCGGGCTTCCACGGTGGGAAGCCGGCGACTAACCCCTTGAGCTATGGCACGGCCAGTAGTCATGATACCGGAACCTCAATATAAGTGGCTGTACCGATATGAATTTTGTTTCCTTGGGCAATATTGAGAATGCTGGTAGCAATCCTTTTTGGCTTAGAAATTAATAGCTCCTATGGGCTCGGTAAAAGTTTTTTTAATGATTCACTAATGACTTCAGGGGCTTCAGATTCTTTTTTCTTTTTTTTTCTTCTTTGGCACTACAGCCCCTGTGAGCCTAGGCCTACCTCCATGAACTTCTCCGTTCACTTCGGTTTTTCTTGATCTTACACATTCGGTAGGACTCCTTGGGCGGGTGATCAGCTCGTCGCAAGGTCTCTACCTATACACAAACACAGAAAAACGCACACACACACAGACTAAACATCCATGCCCTGAGTGGGATTCGAACCCACGATCCCGGTTTCCAAGCGAGCGAAGACAATACATGCCTTAGACCGCTCGGCTACCGTGACCGGCAGGGGCTTCAGAATGCGACAAGTTATTCGCACAACCTCAATGTTGGCCCTTTCCGTTTGAGTTTTCCAAAATTCGTCGTCAAACAAAATAAGGAAAAACAAATACACGATTTATTTTAATTCCCACTAAATTGAAGTAAGGAAATGAACATGTGTTGAGGTTATCGTAAAGTAAAGTAAATATGTTCCTCTGCTTAACTAATTAAGCACTAAGCCATGCAGACGTACGGGGGAGTGGATGTATAGCTCTGATTTTCTTGACCTCGGCACTAAATGGAATTGAGTGGTCAGCTTCACACCCAGGTCGCTTTATCCCCCGGGAAAGAGCCTCTGGTGCCCATTGTATAGGAGGCTGGGTGAGCGCCGGTCCCGGTCTGCGCGACATGAAGAATTGAAAATTCTTGCCACTACAAGGACTCGAACTCCGACCGCCCCGGCCGTCCATCCCCTAGCCAGTCACTATACCGACAGCGCTATCTTTACTCCGCCAGGCAAAAGGCGGGATATCTGGGATATGGTAACCCACCAGAAAACAAAATAAGTTCTGAGAAGAAATAATCACCTAGGACAGTGCGGCTGGAAGAATTAGGTCAACTGAAAAATCCAGTGGCTCCATCAGGAGTCGAACCCGCGACCTTCCGTTTTGTAGCAAAGTGCCCCAACACACTATGCTACCGCGTGCCCCCTTTGAATATTCGTACCTAAGAGAAATGTAGTAATAGGAACTTGGAAAATATTACATAATTACAGGCTTCATAGCTTATAGGCCTAGTCTTCTTCCAGTAATATTGGGGTGGTGATTAGGATGCTTAATGCGTGCGGGACACATGATACAAGGCATACAAAATTTTAATATGAAAACCTGAGGGTAATACATTTTATTTTTAATTCGCTTAGTGGGGGGTGGAGTCCAACTGGGTCCACTCGGCACGGCGGCCACTGATTGGCCTATTGTAGCCTGCCCCGGATGCTCATGATGATGGAGAATTTGGTGGAATGAAGATTGGCAAGGGAAACCGAAGTACTTGGAGAAAAACTGTCCCAGTGCCACTTTGTCCACCACAAATCCCAAATCACGTGACCTGTGCTCGAAGTTCGCAGGCTGTACTGCTGCTGATTTAAACTAAAACAAAAGTAAAAAAATAATTATTATTTTGTATCAGAGTGTTTTATATTTATTATAAGAATCACTCAATTTTAAAAGGACGCAGTTATTATGGTTAAAGAAAATGTTCAGGCAGGTTGCTTCAGTCTATTGTCCTTATTTTGAAAAAAATAGAAGGGGCTTATGAGATCACCTTGCTGGCTTTCTGTCTTGTATTCGTCCATATCCGTTCATGTCTGTCAGTCTGCCTGTATATCCGTCTTGTCTCTCCATCTCCCTGTATCCCCCCCCTCAGATTTTCGTTAGGAGGCTCATGAGCTCATGAGATAGCTTTGTTGTCTGTGTGTTTGTGTCTTCCACCTCCCGGTTTTCTTAGGCAGCTTGTGAGATCGCCTTGCGGTCTGTGTTGCTGTGTATCCCCCATTATTGTTGCTAGGGAACGAACCTTCTGTGTGTTTCCCCATCGAAGCTAGACAACGGGCAGTCTATGTGTCTTGTCCCCCCCCCCCCC